>NW_008355795.1:943669-995366 GCF_000622305.1 Nannospalax galili
TATAACAACATGATGCAATGAAACTTATTCTAACCCTGTGAATCATTTCTAGAGTTTTCTATGTAATATTTTAAGATCACATTGACAGTGGCTAACATTGTGGTATACCAATATAAGACACTCAAAAATTTTATTACAGCAGGCAGTTCTAGAATAATTAAGCCCAGAATTTTCTTTAATATCTGCTTTTATTATTTTTATATGCATGTATGAGTGTATACCATGTGTGTCCAGGTACCCTAGGAGGCCAGAAGAGGACATCAGAGCTGCTGGTGTTGGGTTTACAGATGGCTGGTACTGCCCAGTGTGGAAGCTGGGCACTGAACTAGGGCCTCTGCGAGAGCAGCACGTGCTCATACTTGTTGAGTCATCTGTCCATGAATTCAGATAAATGTACACATGTTTGTAGAACCCAGCCCTTTGCTTTTTTATATGACCCATAACTTCCCAGCCCCTAATGTCAGATGAGAACAAAGTCTGTTGCATCTAATCCTGTTCTATGTAGTGTTGGTTAGCAACTATAAAGTCATTAAACACTGGGCAACTGAAGAGGATACACAAAGACCCACCTATTCACTCTGTTGCATGTGACCCCGCCCCCGTTTCATCCTCACAAATATAATCAGTTCTAGTTCAACACTGGGCAAGGACAAGCATTTTACTTTGAAAAACATATCCTTTGCTCTTTCTGGTGTTAAAGGTTGGGCATGTTTCAGGCAAACAGCATCCGTTCATCAATTATCAATTTTCGTTTTATCTCTCCTTCCTTTACCTCCGTCCCTCCATCCCTCCCTCCCTCTTTCTCTCTCTCTCTTTCTCTCTTTCTTTCTTGACAGGGTCTCCATGGAATTCTGGAACTCCCTATGGAGAACTGGCCAGCCTTCATCTCATAGAGATCCACCTGCTTCTGCCTCCCAAGTGCTGGGACCATCATATCTGGCTCTGCCTAGATTTCTTAATGCTTACTTCTCTAACTTTTTTGTTTTAGGTTTTCTTTTTGTGGAAAAGGAGAGAAAATACATTTAAGTGAATTTCCTGAACAATTTTCCTTCCCCATTACTACTATAAACTGGCTTACATTTGCAACAAATATCTCTGGATAAATTTTCTAGGACACAAGGCTGCGTAGTAAAGAGGAGGAATGATATGAAGAAAACCCCTCCCAGAAGGTGTTTTACTATTTGTCGGATATAAGGACCCTTCAGAGTGACATTGTTAGGAGACATGGCTCAAGTGTGCTATGTAGATTTTGCATATGATTTCATTCACAGCTCTATTTGTTAACATATGGTGTGAGATTTGTATGTTGGTGAAAAAAAGCTAGCACTTACTTTGGAGCATGATCATCTGCAAAGATAACTATTTAATTTTATTTATTATTTATTTTCATTCTATGTGTATAAGTGTATTGCCTGCATGTAGGTAGGTGCGCCCATGTCATGCAATGCCCACAGAGATCAGAAGAAGGCACTGGATGCCTTGGAATTAGAGTAACAGACAGTTGTTAGCTGCCATGTGTGTGCTGGAAATTGAACCTGGGTCCTCTGTAAGAGCAATCAGTGCTCTTAACCACACAGCCATCTCTCCAGGCCAAAGATAACTACTAGTGAGATTGAACCTCTCCTCATTACTTTGTTGAGCTCCCTGCATTGGTTACTTCAATAGAATGTGAAAGTGATGGGATCTTGACTAACAGGATTCTACACAAGACCCTTTTAATCAATGGCCTTGTATATTTAGACAATTTTTCTACAGAAGACATTATTTGATCTTTATTTTAGCAGTGACAATAACAAGTATCTCATGAGGATTTGTAAAGTTAACCAAATGGCTTCATAGTTGTCTGTTTGAAATTAATACTTGGATGATAAGTTAAGACAAGATCCAGAGAGCATTTCCTGGCCTCTAAGACACTCCAACTCCTAACTTCCCACCAGACTTTGTCTCTGTGACTCTCCCTCCCACTCAGTCCTCTGTAACAGCTCTGGGTCCCCCTGCCATTGTGGACACGAGGCTTTGTTCATTCAGCTCCTGGCTTTGTGCATGTTCATTCTCAGGTCCGAGCCCTCCTGCCAGTCAAGGCAGGTGTGTTCCTGTCATTCAGGTCCCTTAGCAACACATTCCTTCAGAGCCTTCACACAGCAGCTTATCAAATAGTGCCTGCTTCTCCACATTGCTCTACATTTTATCATCTCAGAGCCACAGTACTCACTAGTAATTCACATGATATAATATTTACTTTTCCTTGTTGTCTGACTTCCTTTTATGACTGTGTTCCACAGAAATGGAGATTTTCCCTGCTATTCCAATGCCCTTGTCATGACAGGACTTAGAATAGAACCTGGGGCATGATTCATGCTTAATGTTTCTTGATGTAAAGTAGAAGAGGCTGGAGGAGAGAATGAACTTACATCTACCCTCACTTTGCAGGAAGCAATGTTCAGAGTGTTCTATGTGGACACTTAGTTTAAACATTGTAAACTGGCCTACGCCTGTTTTCCAGAGACTCAACGCAGGCTCTTGGACACGTTAGGCAAGCACTCTACCATCGAGCTTCAGCCCAAGCCTGCTATTACTGTGTCCAATAAAGAAAACAGGTGTTATGAGAGTTAATAACCCTTCCCATAGTGACTTGAGCAAGATGTTGAAACAGAGCGACCTGAATCCAAAACCTATACTCTTGAACACTGCCTCTCAAATGCAGCCATCTTTATATCTGATGTCTGAAAACAGTGCTACAAAATAAACTGAACTCAGCATAAAAGCACATTTACATATCTAAAAGTTACTGACACAGAAAATAATTGCATTCAGTCATTAACCTGTTTCTGGAATCTCAAAAGCCAATGCTTCAAAATAATCGAGAAGAATTTATGATACAGGAAGTGCTTTTCCTCGGTAGCGAGGAAGGTAACACCTACCTCCAAGCGACCAGCTAGCGCAGCCACGTGGAGGGCAGTGAGACCTCCGTATCCGACCTGCTGGACATCTGCTCCGCTGTGCAGAAGGGAAGTGATCAATTCCGGGCTGTCCTGTAATGAGATGCACCTTTAGTGGTCCTGGGTACAGAAGCTGTACGCAGGCCATATTGATTCCCTGACTGTTAGGGGCTAGGATACTCACAGAAGACCTAGGTGTGATCTGCCACAAGCTTTCATCAGAGAGCAGAGCATCTCCCAGGTGGCTGAGATGTAGCATTTAATGCAGGATGGGGTAGTTCAACCCCCCTTACCACTTGACCTTGAAGGGTAGAAAGGACGTTTGCCTACAGTGAGGCTCTAGCCATTATGTCAGTTTTACATGTAGGGTACTGCGCCCCGCCCCCCACAGGCTTTCTCCAGTAAATCAAACAAACCCCCAAGAGGATGCATGAGGAGTGTGAAGGTTTAGTTCTTTTTTTACTTTGAGATCAAGATGAAATATGTCTTCTAAGACCAGAATATAACACAAGTATTGAACAAATGGTTCACTGGGCTTTTATGGTAGTTATGCAATTGCCTCTTCTGTAACAATAGAATCACGGGAAACATACATGATAAACCAGTATTGTCTTGCCTTTGCTCATTTTTACAAGTCGGGTCAGCATACTCAAAAGTGTGAGGTAATTGGTCATGTATCCACAGATGCCCAGTTCTTGGTGGGAACTTAAAGTTCTCTGCGTTTAATGCTCTGTTAAAGTAAGAGCTCTAAACAGGCATGGTGGTGCACACTGTAATCCAAATAGTCGGAGGCCAAATCCACTCTGGGGTACCTGGGGAGACTCATGAATAAATAAGAGCTCAAATTTCAATTTCTGGAATAGTTGAGGGACACAGCAAGTGACAGGAGACTGGAGTCTTCAGGATCAGTCATTTTAAACCACATTCCAGGATTTCAAATGTAAGTAATGTAACACAATCCTCCCATTAAAAACCAAGGGTGACATATGAATGTTGTCACACATATATGAAGGCTTACACAACGTTATTTTAAAAGTTTAAAAAGTTAGGCAAAATCTTCAAATGACAAAATGCATATTGTAAATCTGCATTACTTACCTCCTCTACCAAGAAATTTAAGAAAAGACCGTACAGGTTACATCTTTGGCCTTGACTATTGCATGCTTTTCTATTTTTTTTTGTTTGTTTTTGTGATAAACACTGTGGAGGTTTGAATGAGAATGCCCCTCCCCCATAGGCTCCAAGTATTTGGACATTTTGTCCCCACATGGGACAAATAAACTTTTCTTTCTATGAGTTGCTTTGGTCAGTGTTTCTATCACAGCAACAGAAAAGTGACTAATACTAAAACCATGACCAAAAGAAACTGAGCAAAAGGTGTATTTTATCTTACACTTCTGGTAACAGTTTCTCTGGGAGGAGAGTCAGGTGGGAACTGAAGACAGGAACCTAGAGGCAGGAATCACGGAGGAGCACTGCTTGTCATCTTGCTCCAAGCTCCTGCTCAGCTAGCCTTCTGATGCAGTCCGGGTCCACTTGCCTAGGGGTGGTGCTTCCCACAGTGGGCTGAGTCCTCCCACAACCATTATTGACCAAGAAAATCTCTCATAGACATGGCCACAGGCCAGTTTGGTTGAAGCAATTCTTCAACTGAGGATCCTGCCTCTCAGTTGACTCTAGTGTGTGTCAAGCTGAAAAGGCAAACTAACCAGGACACATGAATGTCTCCTTCTGCTTCACCTAAGAGCTCGGAACTAGTTTTCTCCACTCAAAAGCAGCAGTTCTTCTTTGACATAAGGTTAATTAACATTCTCGCTCCTCGCATTTAATATCTGGTCTTATGAAAAGTGCTCATTAATGGTGCTGCTGGTTCTGATTTCAGTTTTGTGTCATTCCTAGTGAAGTGCACCCATGTCCACCATAGGGACATTCACTGTACGCATTCTGCTCCGAAGTCTGCTTTTGTCAAACGTCCCAAAGGCGGAATTCTTTACTGCTTCCCTTTGACTTTCACCAAGACAGATCTTTCCAGCTGCCTCTTCCAACTGGGACCATCCCCATTCCCTCAAAGTCCCTCCTTGGCATCAAAGAGCGACTACCACATACTAAACCTTGTAGTCTTTCCATCCCTCTCTGGAGAGTTGAACCTTCTTTCTTGAAATCCTTCTCTATTCTGTGTTCCTAAATCACATATTTCTGACTCCTATTGCCATATCTTTTGCTTCTACCTGATCTTGGAAGTGTGTTTGGAAAAATCTGTACTGAGTGCCACATCCTTTGTAACTTCTACACTATCTGAAAACATCGTTGGCCTTGATTTCTCTCTCCTAAGCCTGAAGCTTCTCTTTTTTTCCTATCAGTGTCATGTCATATCTTAATCCAGGATCTGTCATATATATATGTGTGTGTGTGTGTGTGTATGTCTATGTGTATGTAGTGAATCTTATTCCACATGGCCCAGAGTCTCTTAAGCTCGAGCAGCTTTGTAATTCTGGTCTTGACCCACATGTACTTCTTACTTCCACCCCCTATTCCTAAGGCCTTCGTCCACATTCTGTAGTGTTCTGACGGCCTGCTTGACGCTCCCTTCTCTCTTTGCAGCTTATCTTCTTCACTGTATCAAATTTTCTTTCCTCTGCCCATAGCATTCCACCTTGTAATGCGTCTTTTACATGCTAAAGATATTATTAAACATGTGTAAAACATTCAACCCTGTTCCGATCGGTGAACGTGCTTCAGTAAGACGGCCAAATATCTGCACTCACAGAACTTAACTGATGCTGTATGTCAATGGAGAGAAAGGAAACAGATAAGGAATTAATAAGCTGCATATAGTACTAATCTTAATAAAATCAAAGGAGTGAATGATTAGGTAGATACTTTAAATTGAACAAACAAGCCAAACTACACTGAATTGACCTTTGTGATAAATAGAAAATGCCCAAAGGAGAAATCCTAGTCAGGATTTCAAGGAACAGATTGACAACTACTGCAGAGTCCTTGGATGCTGATAAGACTAGTGGGTTCACAAACGAGGCCCATGTTTGGCAGAGGGCTAAGCAAAAAATCAAACAAATGGGTTGATCAGGGCTGGAGAGATGGCTCAGCAGTTATGAGCATGTACTGTTCTTCCAGGTAACATGAGCTCAGTTGCCAGCACCCACACGTAGGGGCTCACAGCCACCTGAAACTCCAGTTCAGGGAGAACTGCCACCCTCTTCTGGCCTCCATAAGCATTGCACTCATAAGCACTTGTACACACACACACACACACACACACACACACACACACACATTAAATGTATATATTAAAAGAATGAAATGATCAAAATGAAATCAAAGACTTCTTAACTTGTAAGGCATGATATGGAATACTCAGATAATCCAGGTACTAGAGACAGCTCACAACTCAAACTGCATACAGATTGGAACTAATCATGAGATAAAATATTTTCCCATTCACATGTAAAACCTGAAACAAATCTAATGCGAGACGAGTTTGCCACTCCTCCCTTCATTTCTCCAATTCCTTCCGTTGCTGTGGCCCGCACTCCTTGATGGTCTGCAGTAAGTCTGCTGAGGTTAAGAGCCAAACTACTTCACCCCAAATCTCCAAAGTGTGCTTTTCCTATAACATCCCTGGCTACAATTCTAGCTGTGTTAATCACTCTGTGAACTGGAGCCAGTCCTGCAGTTCTAGAACCCATTTTCACTGTTTCCGTAGTTACATAAAAAGAGGACAGTAACTATCCACCTTACATCTATTGGGATAGTATCTACAGGGCACTTAATAGGCGTGTGTCCTGACAACACTCTAGAACTCTCTACTATGCAGCATGGGAATCTGGGACTTGGTGTAGCTCTTAGTGGGAGCTTCCAAATAAGACAGTGATTGATCCCACAGGGAACATCCCTTTCTCAGTATGTAACTATTGAAATAATCAAGGACCGACTGAAACATGAACAATGCAGCAGTGTTAGAAGTCCAGTAGTGTCTATGCCACACCGTGGACGGCCGCCAGGGGCTGACAATTCCTCCAAGTGAAACAGTGCACATAAGTCAACTCTAACTTCACCAATAAACTTTAGTCTTCGGTGGTTGAGGATACAGACATGAGAACTCACTGAGATGGTTAAACGGACAAAGCACTGCTATAATCAATTTTCCCCAAAAGATGGCTATGAATTTAAACAGCAAATGGAGAGGTATTTTAAAGCATAATGTCATTTATGGGTGTTTCTGTGTTCACGTGTGGTATGCATGTGTTCCGAGTGTGGAGGCAGGACACTTTAGTGTGCCCTTGCTCAGGTGCTATTCACCACTTTTCTTCTGAGACTGACTCTTTCACGGGCCAGAAACCCATCAAGGAGGTGGAAGTGCCTTGCCAGAGAGCCCTAGAGGTCTGCCAATCCCAGTCTTCCCACTGCTAGTACAAGCATATCCATCCTGCCAGGCTTTTTTTTATAACATGTGTTCTTGGCCTCGAACTTAGTTCCTCCTGCTTGAAGGAAAGCACTGTACTGACTGAATTATCTCCCCAACCCTATAAAAGCCATTTTTAAAAACTGGTCTAGAGAGCTGGTACAGTCCTTAAAGGCTCAGGCTCACAATAAAAAGTATAAGAAAGTTTAATATATCTGAGCCAGTCAAAGTGTCATTTTAAAGACAAGTGACAAAATTTTAAGAGAAGTAACAAATTTTAGAAGTAGTCACAACATAGAAAAGTGACACATTTATATAGTTATCATGTAAAGAACTCATAAATCAATAGAAAGATGGATATTCTTTCATTAACCAAATATTTATTAATGTATATCTACTTTGTGAGACTTACAGTAGTAGGGTAAATTGAAACAAATTATATGTAAATCAAGCAGCATAAGAAATACTGAGCTACCCATGCAGATTCTAGTAAACATACACACGCCTATCCTTCCAGCCTTTACAGTTTTCCCTTATTTAACTAGGATTTCTGGAATTCAAAAAATAATATTCTGATGCATTCATAATAGGAAAAAGGGTTTCAGTTTAAAGTTATAAATTATGCCTGGTGAGATGCCTCAGCAGGTAAAGGCACTTGCTGCAAAGTCTGAGCACTTGTATTGGATCACCAGAACCCCATGGTGGAATGGGAGAATGTCAAGTAGTTCTCTAACCTCCACATGTAGTCACCTCTGCTCCCTTATACAATAAGTAAATAAACACCACAAATGATAAATTATACTTTGAGACCTTGGGTTGGATGTTTTAAGTTTGGCTCTGATTGAAACAAAGTGCATAATTCTGGATGCTGGCAAAGGAGAAATTTGACTTGGAATGGTGTTTCAATTCTGTAATCATTTATGAGGCAAGTGGATTTCTGTAACATTGAGGTCAACCTGGTCTACATAGTGAGTTCCAGGCCAAATGGGGTTACACAGAGATCCTGTCTCAAAACAGACAACAAACAACAACAATAACAAAAAGAGAAAATAAAGAAGAATCATCTACTCTGAACTTGTAAGGCCCTTTCAGCCACGATTGGGACATTTTACTACTTATAAACTGCTAACTATGGGCCAAGCCGGAGGTAAAGCGTATTATTTACTTCACACAAACTTCACAAATTAAAACATCATTGCCCTTATTTTATGGATAATGGCATCCATCCTCAAAGGACGCAAGAACACTTGTTGAATCTTAACTGTTTGAAAGCACAGAACTACTGGACTCCACACTTGAACTTTACTTTTGCTTCTCGTGGTGATTCACCCTGCAGAGGACCAGACTCCCCTTGTTGATGGAGAAGCTTCACGATCTTGGATCTGGCAGAGCAGTCAAGGCGCCCCCTGAATCCTGTTTGGATTTTTGAACTGCGAATCTATAAAGAGGCTAAAAGGAGAGTTGTCTTGGATGATTAACTTCAGAGTGGTGCGTTATGTCTCAACAGATGACCAGAGTACCTCAGAACAGAAAACTGTAGACTGTAAAGGGATGTATAGCAACATAATAACCTGAGCTACAACTATAGAATCACTATTATCATTTAAGTGTGATTTCCCTCTGTGCTTTTTCCTACTGCACAATTCATGCAACTAGACAGCACAACAGAGCACACGTCTGAGCCATAATGATCATATTGTACACATGGTACATGCTCCTTGACCTCCTAAGTGTGGAGTTTGTCTAAAAATTAAGATAATAGGACCCATGTCATGGAGCTCCATGTCATAGAGATTAAATCACAATGCCTCAATTTATTTTGTACAGTTTGACACCTAATTACCGGTTATTATGCACACCTTTGATATTGTACACATGTAGCACTAGTAACCTTTTTCACTTATTATAATGGGACGAGCATTTGTGCATGTGTGGTAAACACGTGCTCTCAAATTTCCTTTCCAGAAGAATATGGCAGCACAGAGTCTGGTTGGCAGCTCCCCGGCACAGCTCTTCTTAGACCCACTACAACTGGAGAGAGAACTGTGGACACCCTCTTCCTTAGCAGACCCAGTCAGCAACACAGAAGCGAAAGTGGTCCCGCCCAGTGCACCCAGCAGTGCTCTGAGGTGCGGCACTCCTCTGGTGGACAGTTTCTGCTCTGCAGCCCCTCACTGGTGGTGAATATGATTAGCTCTGCTCTGCCTCCTCCTCCCCTATCTCCCTTTTCCTTCAAGTAACTCTCTTCCCCTTCCAAATGTTTCTTAGAATCTGCCTTTCAGTGAACTCAGTGGGCTTTTGTATAGTAAAATGTGTTTCCCTCGACTAGGTTTAGATTGCGCCAGGACCGGGATTTGAACTTACTAATCAAACACTGAATACTATATTTTTCTTAACAGATTGTGTTTTTCTTTGTTCCCAGCTCTCCAGTCCTTTCCCTTTCCTGTTCAAGCCCTGGCCTTGAAACTTTCACCTGCAAAACACAGGAGGATGGAGGGAACGCCTACCATACCGTCTGTGTAGCGATGTAATGGGGATCAAACAATACAGTCTACGTTGTGACATAACAAAGGTCAGCTGGAAATGGACAAGTAACCACTCACCTCATGTGATGTGTCATTTTTGTCTTGTTTGTGAGTCTCTGTCCCTGCCTTAGTGTTTCAGAAACCGGAGTCTCAGCCTTACTCTTGTCTACATTTCATCTAACACGTTCATTTAATTATTTACCTGTCTCATTCCTGAATGCATGCAGACCGTGACCCCTAATGTAGAGTGAGAGGCAGACATGAACCTAGGAAGTCACCGCATGAGGAAGTATGCTGGGGAGTCACAGACTCAGAGGATTCCCGGCAACAATGCCGTCTAATCCAGGAACTGAGTATGAAAATCTTTAGTTTGCTTTCATTGAGGATATGTAAATTTGGAAATAAATTATGAAATATCCATTTACGCAGAAGAAATGTATAAAAATAGATACACACCAGGAATCTCAGCACCTGCTAGGCTAAGGCAGGAAGGTAATGATTTGGGGGTCAGGCTGGGCTACACAGCAAGATCCTGTTAAAAACAAAGACACAAACACACACACGTATCTTAATGATGATTCTAATTTGTGAGCATAAATGTTTAGTTTCTTAGAGACCTTTCTGAAAGTTATCATGACTTGAAAATTTTAGTCAAGGGTGAAAATGAATGAGTTATTTTTTCTTAGTTTTTTTTTTTTTCCTTCTACTTTTTCTTCAAAGAATTTCTTTTTACTCTCTCGACAAACTCCCATTTGGGAAAAATGCAATTTTTAATCAAGTCATTTGTACAGATGAAAAGGTACCTGGATTTAAAAAATCAATAAGTTAATGAATCTTTTCATCTCTCCCTAAATCAGTGGTTCTCAGCTCTCCACTGGGGGTGGAATTGCCTCCAGGAGCAATGACCTGAGATACTTTGGGTTGTCAAACCTGAGACTGAGGTTAGTGCTACAGCCATCTTTGGAAAAGAAGCTAAAGACGCTGGGGTGCTTTTCCATGTACACAGCCTTTCGTCACCTCAAAGAACCAGTTACTCCAAATGCCAGCATTATTTCAGGCTGGATGACTCTGATACAAACAGGACCTTCAGAGATTAGCTGAAAACATAAAAATTTCAACTGTGCAATCAAATACATGTGCTGAGAACAAAAAACGAAATAAGAAAATGATAAAGTGGGTCCCAGGCTATGAAATCCCACTAGTTAAAACCACAGAGGCTTCCAGTTATGTAGCAAGAAAGCCTGGATCAGCTGAGCCAGAAAGACAGATTGTCACTGAGCTTCTTCCTCCCATCCCCTTCCTCTGTAATAAGTACATAAAATGACCTCTGAATGATTGGGATGATGTCTTGCTAGAAATATATGAGACAGAATAAAAACCATCATGTTTCAATGTTAGCTTTTTTTATACAGAAAAATTCATTTTTAATGCAATTGACATTAAGATGTTTGCACACGCATTTCTAATCTCTATATATCTTATTATTACTAGTCACAGTTACTTTCTGAGATCCTTGGCATCTAGCAAGGATATAAAGTCATCAGGTAGATTTCAATGGTAATGTTTTTCACATCTACTAATTATTAAGGAACAAAATTCTATGCTTTGAAGAATTATTTTTCAATCATTTTTAAAATTTTTAATAACTACATGGTTAGAAGAAGCATTTCACTACAGCTTTAACATATTCAGTAACACACTCCAGAGCAAGAATACATGTCTTTCACAAGTGGGTGCAAGTTTCTAGGTTCACAGTTGAATTAGTACAGTTATATATTATTGAACTCAGTATAAGCCCTGTAAGACATAAAATTTTTTAACCTTTAAAAAAGATCTCCAATTCATTTTAGAATGTATTGTTCCTTGCAGAAAGACTCATTATTTTTGTTACTAACACTGAGATGTTGGCGCTTGCATCTCTAATCTGTATGTATCTGATTATTACTAGTCATAATCGGTTGCACTTGGATCTTTGGCACCTGTGTATGTCTATAAAGTCATCATGTAGATTTCAATGATATTGTTTATCACCTCTACTAATTAGCATGATGTAAATTTCCATGCTTCCTCCTCAAATATAATACATTTTTTTAAAGTTGTTGATTTTTTTTGTGTGTGTGTGTGTATCACACAGAACATCCCAAACCATCTCATTCGACTACACACCCACCTCCCAGATGGCACCCTCCCATAGCCTCCCTCCCCCCGCTAGAGCCCTATACTCTGATATCCCTGCTACTGTCTGCTGTGTTGTCAGCACCCTCAGCCATTCCCCACTACTTTCCCTTCTGGTGAATCTAGTCAGCCTATCTAGAGGTCTTTGTTTTAGGAGGGTCACCTGTTCCTCATCTAGTAGTAATAAATGTTAGCTTTTAACTTACTAAATTCTGAAGAAAAAAATGATGCGTCAAAACTGCTATTTTTCGATTGCTAAAGAAATTGCATGAAATGGTTTTCCAATGTGCTGAAAGGCAAGTTTGAATTTAAATTTTGTTTATTGGCATTCTTATTACAGTCTTCTACATCATATCAGGGGTCTCAGTATTTTCCCTCTAAAGTCTATGTTTCATTGTAGGCGCACCCAGTATCCAAAGTAAAAAATCTAAATACTTGGAATTATAAACGGAGACAGACCCACAGCTGTATGTCTGTCCCTTTTGATCTTAGCACTGGACACACATGTCACAGCTTAGGTGAGCCAAATTCAATGGATTTATCATTCAATAACATTTAACTGACTCAAATCTTACAAAACTGTCAAGAAGCTGCAAAACATTCCTATAGAGAAAACACACAGCACGTCCCAATGCAGGTAACCAGAGAGAAATGGTTTTGTTTATCCGCTCTGTGAGACCAAATCGTTCTGTGTGGCCCCCACTGAGCTTGGATTTCTCCTTTTGTTTCTCAGAAGAAGGTTGAGGACAGGTGAGCCTCCTGCTGGCCCTAGTGAGAAGACACTTCTTTCTCTTATTTTGAATTGTTCTGTAAACCAAATTTGTCATCAAGTCACATCTGAAATAAACTTGCCAAAATATTTGCTAATGATGGAAGAGGGTATTCTAAATATGGATTTATTCCAAAAAGGCTATCTTACATGCTATTTATTAACTGACTGCTCTCCTCAGATACACAGTAAAAGAACAAATACATGCATATGAGGTGTTAATTTTATAGGACACATAAGTTGTCCTCTAAGTACAGACTGCAATTGTTGATATTGGGATTCTTTATTATCACTTTCAACTGTAAAAATCCATATGGCACGACGCAGTTCTTATATTTTTTGTAAAATGGCTGACATAAGTTTCTAATAACTGTTTTCTGAAATTATGCAATCATGGTCAATTTTTACTTAGCACATGCCATGGGACAGTTATCATATTAATATTGTATAAATTTTGTCTTTTTAAGATCCTAAATCACCAAACGAAACATACAATGTGCTTGCTCCATTTTTTCCTTTCTTTTGGCGGGGGGAGAGGGTGCTGAGAATCAGTGTAAGCGCCTGTGCATGCTAGGCAAGTACTCTATCACTGAACTAAACCTCCAGTCGGTGTTGACTCTGCTTCAGAGATGAGGGAATTGGAAGGCAGCAGGACAGACCAACATGCCCAAGGCTGCACACACAGCTGGTACATCTTAACACTCAAAGACAAATGACTAGTTTGCCTCCTAGGCCGACAGTGTCTTTAACGGCTTGTAATCCCAGTGAGTAACAAGTTCTCTAACACAAATGTTCAGAAATTTATTAACTTCCAAAAAGTGCTCATCATGTGCCTTTTTCTAGGCTCTATACTGTGAGGAATGAAAGAAATACTCAGTTCCAGTTCAGAGTTCACATAGCAACATGTGAAATATATACATCATCTGGTAATTTTGAGTGCCCCAGTAAAACATCAACTTTAAATTGGAATTTAAAATTGAGTATAATAAAATGTCTGAGCTCAAGACAACTTAAGAAGGCCTGATTTGTGTTGATTTAAAATAAGTAATAATAGACCATTGGGAAAAAATTAAAATATTTTAGCAGAGAAATTACAAAAAACACAGAGATGTGTGAGAGTGCTTGTCTGAATATGGAAGTTCTCCAAACGTTAGCTTAAAAATATGTATGTGGAATTTTTAAAAATGTACATTCTAGTTGTGATGGTTAATTTTATGTTTTAACTTGATTGAGCTAAGATCCACCCAGATAATGGGAAAGGATTTTCTCTGAAGGTGTCTATAGGGACTTCTCAGAAGGAACTTAGCACTTAGATTGGTGGAAGAAGCCTTAACCCACTTGCTGGGGCTCCAGGCACAGCCACAAGGGAGTGGGAGAGAGGATGGTTCTAGCAGAGTCCAAACATCATCATCAATCCACATCAGAGCTTCAGGTTCTCAGGCCTCTGGTTTGGGATTGCAAACTGAAACATCTGTTTCCTAAAAGAGTGCCCTGAATTTGTGTCCTATCCACTGCCTTCTCTCCCCCTTCCAACTCCTCCCATGTCCCCTTAACTAACCCCCCTGGAATTCATGACCTCTTCTTCTGGATTTATCTTACATTATAACCTATCCAGATTCTCTGTCTCCCAGCAGTCAGTGATTGCCTGTCACTCTCCATCCAGGAGTAGGACCTTCTGAAACTTTCCTCCATCCATGCTGTAGTGTACAATTTATAAAATCTTCAAATTAAAAAAAAGAACTATATGAAAAATGTATTTACATTGTGCATAAATTAAAGCGAGATGATTTTATTCTACAAAGGCAAACTTCTATCCAGTAAGAACAATTTAGAGCTAGAAAGAGTGATTCCTGCTCTTGCAGAGGAATAGGTTCAGTTCTCAGGACCCACATCAGGCAACTCATGACCTCTTGTAACTCCAGTATGGGGGTCAAAACTCCTTTGGCCTCTGTGAGCACCTGAACACATGTGGTGCACATAAACTCACACAGGCACACATACATACATGTAAAAATAAACTCATCTTTATTTTTTAAAAAAGGACAAAGGAGCCAGGCATGGTGGTGCACACCTTTAATCCCAGCACTTGGGGGGCAGAGGCAGGTGGATCTCTGTGCAAGGCCAGCCTGGTCTACATAGTGAGTTCCAGGATAGCTGGGGCTACAGAGAGACCCTGTCTCAAAAAGACCAAAAAAATAAAAAGAGAAAAAGAACAAACAGAGGACAAAAGTGTCTCCTTCAAGGGTCCTCAAATCTACATGTGGCCATGGAATTTCACAACCAGCTTTCCAGCTTCTCATCATGCCTGGAGCATCATGGGACTTTTTTGTCCATTGCTGAAGATCATTAGGCATGAGAAGAGGCACTGCAAAACTCGGAAAAGCAATTCCATGAAATCACGAGTTCAAGGGATTTTTATTTGTTAGAGTTTTATTATACAAACCAGAGTAAAAATGGAAAAATTTAAATAGCATGTACATCATAGATTTGTGTCTTACAGAAGTCATTTTGGAAGGAGCGCACATGGATGAGAACACCACACTATGTCCCACATGGGCTTTCCATACTGGTGGAAAGAATGTCTAAAGTGAGATATAATACATGACAGGTGCTTCGTTTGCAGGAGCTGGGAGGGAAGAAAGAGGCACACTGTGTCTGCAGGAACCAAGAATGCCTTGACTTTCTACTCAAGGCTTTCAGGTTCAGGGTGGGAACCCGAAGAGCAGTCAGGGTGAGGTGGGAGGGAGCACACAGTTCACAGAGTACAAACTGGTAGCTCGGTGTGGGATGACCGAGGTAAGGAAGACGTGCGGGCTGATGAGTTGGGCTACAGAGGCAGAGACACTGTGTGGTAAAGAAGAGAGGTTCTGGCTGATAATGTCACAGGTGGTCAGGTAACAGAGGAGACTGTGAGGCTCCCGAAAAGTAGATGAAGAGACTTCCCGAGTCAGGGGAGACAACATGAAGTAGTACTAAGGAAAATGCCCCAGATGAGGACCCTATATTCAGACTAAGGTAAGAGCTGAAACAGATTCATTAATAGCCAACTAAACAAAGCTGGCCAGGTCAATATAATCTACGCAAACTAACTCCATACCAAAAACCAAACAAAGCAAGAACTCAATGACCTATAAATACACATGGCATGATGAATCTAGCATGCAAAAGTTGATAGATTATGAAGCAGAAGAACTTGATCTGTGGTCAACATAAAAATATTAAGTAGAAACAAATACTGAGCAAATGGAAATGTGCAATCAACAGAGTATTTCAAGTAGTCTCTAATAATAATAATAATAATAAAGTTAGAAACCTACAGGAAGATATGGAGGGACAGCAGAGGATATGCAGAAAGATGTGAGGAGTTTGTGCATTGTTCGAAACTCCTGCATCACTCTGGGGACTCGGTTCAGTGGGTAGAGCGCTTGTGTAGATGGGGAAGACCTGGGTTCCATCCCCAGCACAGCATAAATTAGACGTGGGGTGTATGTCTGCTTAATCTCTCTCTCTCTCTCTCTCTCTCTCTCTCTCTCTCTCTCTCTCTCTCTCTGTCTCTCTCTCCTTCTCCAAGAAGATAAAAATATTATATATCCTGATTGTTACAGTGCTTCTGTGGTTGTATATGTCTTCAGTGTTACCAACTATACACTTAGAATTGTGAATTTTACTGTTTATACACTAGACCTCAATAAGCCCAAGCCATATAAAACCACCCCCACCCAAACCCAACAGACTCCCAAAATTAAACAGGCTATTGCCAGAGCCCTTGATGGCCTCCCAGAATGTGAAGGTAAGACCCTACTGATGAAGACAGAACATGCTTCAGACACAGAATTTGGAGCAATAGAGCTGGATCTAACCTGAAACCACTTCCCC
This sequence comes from Nannospalax galili, assembly GCF_000622305.1. Classification (NCBI taxonomy): domain Eukaryota; kingdom Metazoa; phylum Chordata; class Mammalia; order Rodentia; family Spalacidae; genus Nannospalax; species Nannospalax galili. The sequence goes on from NW_008355795.1 coordinate 960,377, forward strand.
TGAAGGGCTAGTGACTTTCCCTGAAGGCAGCTCTCATAGCTTTGGAGAGCAATATAAGGTGCCAAGGGAAAACATCAATTGATGGTCTAACACCAGCTTCAAGACCAAATAACCACATCAGTGACCAGCACAACATATGACATTGGTGCAGTGGTGGCACTTTTATCTTATGGTCAATCAGCAGCTACCTAATTGGACTTAAAGCCCACTCAATGGGAGGAAACTCACGTGTGGTACTTTAAACATAACCAAATATACATGGCTAGAGTGGGAGAGTGTTTATAGATCTTAGAGAAAACCCCAAGACTGTCACACGCCTACACTAATGTAATTTCTTACTATATGCAAAATATGTATCCTTATATTTACAGACAAATACTCTAGTCACCATTCATCAAAGAAGTTTATTTTGCACCAGTCAGAAACGATTGCCATATACCAAAACCATTCACAAACAGACATTGTCTATGAATTGCCCAGGCCTAAGAGACACATCTGCAATACAACCTCTACACTCAGGCGCACAGACCACAGAACAGGGGTAATGAAGATGGCACTAATGACTCTCTCAAGTCTCATTAATGAAGCTCCCTCATGCAACAGAAGACCAGGAACTCTAAAGGTCACAAATGGCCAAAATGTAGCGATTAAGAGTCTGCAGCGTGCTGGTCCTTGGACAGGACCCCTATATTAAACTTCACCCACCCAGGGTTCGGGGTACATTGAGAAAGAGGGGCAGAATGATTCTAAGAACCAGGGAGGAGGAGGTGCAGGAGCATATGGAATCAGAGTCCTACAAGCTCCTGAGACTCTGCTCATACGATTCTATGACAATGGTGTCAGCATACACAAGTTCTATGCAAACTCAGGCAGATGAAAACTCAGCATAGAACTGGGGAAATAACAGCAGACCCCAATCTCAGCAGACCCCAGTCTTAGCTAAAGAAATATTGGCAACTGATTACTGCTAGGTGAGGAAGGGCTGATCTTCCTAGATAGGCTGAATAGACCTCCGTGGATGGACTTGCACTGTGGAATGTCTGGGGACACTGACTTGACACGGTGGGCCTTAATATGGATGACAGAGTATATGGGCTCCAGTGGGGGGGCATAGGATGGTGCCAGGGGGACGGGGGGTATAAAGATGATTAAGATTGAGATATTCTGTATAAATACACAAAAATTCAATGAAAACATTTTTTTTTAAAAAAAATAGGAAAACAACTAACATTAGGGTAAATCATATAGGATATCATTGTAAAAATCAAACATCTTTTCCATCATTATAATGAGAGCAGATAGGACACCATGATGAAATTTTCTATCTAGTCCTTGGGCACCTACAGTTGCCAGTGTGTATAATTGAAAGAGCTGTTGATGTGGCCAATCAAAACCTGTGAGAGTCTGTTTCTCATTTTGAGTATTAGCAACAAAGTAAAGATCAATTATACTATTGTTAGAAATCCATATATATATATATATTTTTTTTTCACATTGGGCAATTAAAAAATCAAGAAAATCAAGGGCAGTCTGGGTAGCTCTTGCTTTGAAGGCAGTTACAGATAAGAACAACAAAAATACATGATTCTGGACCTCAGTGTGGTAGTGCATACCTATTCTCCCAGTGCCTGGGAAACCAAGGCAGGAAGACTGTGACTCAGCAATCCAGCAGCTTGGAATGCATAGTGAGACTCTGAAACAAAGGCATGATTGTGAAGGTAATCCTAGGCACCTGCTCTCCCACAAAACAGAAATTGTCAAATCTGAATTTGATATACATAGATCTCACATTTTCTGGTTTTATAATTACATTGGAATCATACATGGAAGTTGCCTTGTTCCTGTGAAATAAAGACTAAATTCCTCAGGACTAACAGTGTGATCCACTGACTTCAATTTACTTTCAAACGACTCAGAAGCACAAAGTCACAGTGGAAGTGAGACAGAAGGCCAAAATGAGTGAATGCAAAGAAAGTATCCGAAGGAGTTGCATGTACCGTCTTTAATATTTTTAAACTTTTCTGATAGAACTAAAATGAGACTTTATTTAGAGATTTATGGAGAAGGGACTTAGAGTCCCAAACAAATTATAATCTTCCTGCATATGTCAGTCAAATGTTCATCACCAGACTAAGGAGTGGAGATGAATGGGGGAATTTACATTAGTTTTGTGTTTAAAGTGCAAAGATGACTTTGCCTTGTTTTTTAGCTATGTAAAGGAATCAGGCATTCTATGAAGGCCTATAAGGGATGTTTGCCTACTCTGTTTCCTAAGAATCTAAATTCATTTCTACCTTCTTTGAAAAAGTTATAGTCACACTCTTATGTAAAGTATAAGGAACAGAGCCAAAGAACTCTAAAAATTGAACATTTTCAGTAAAGTCTTCAGTATTTCATCACTGAGAAACCTCTGTGTGCTGGTGCCGTGCTGCATCTCAGCATGGTGATCAGCAGGGAAAGAATCTTCAGACAGGCCCAGAGTCCGAGGTTTCACAAGCTACCTTGTCTATCAGCTTTGAATCCCTTGCAGTGTATTGATTTTCTCTCCCTGCCCTTGAAGAGAAATCCCCATCAGATATCATCCTGAACCTGGCCTGAGTTTGAGTTTAGCAGAATCAGGAGGGGGTATTAAGATAACTGAACATTAGGCACTTAGGTTGTTTTTTGTTGTTTTTAAGACAGGGTCTCCCTGTAGCCCCAGCATGCCTAGAAACCACTACATAGACCAGGCTGGCCTAGAGCTCATAGAGATCTTCCTGCCTTTGCCTCCTGAGTGCTGGGATTAAAGGTTTGGGTTACGGTGCCTGGTCCTTTTTGCCTTGATATTTTATCACAGCAACAGAAAAAGAACTAAGAATAACGTACTGGACAGCTTTAGTGTCAACTTGACACACCTGGGTTGAGGGAGCCCCAATTGGAGAATTGCCTCCATAGGACCGGCCTGTGGCCAAGTCTGTGGGGCATCTTCTTGACTGTTGAGTGATGTGGGAGGGCCTAGCCCACTGTAGGCAGTGCCACACCTGGGCAGTTTTCCCTGTGTTGTATAAAAAAGCAGGCTGAATATGGGCCAGGGGAGCAAGTCAGTAAGCAGCGTTCCTCCATGGCCTGTGCATCAGGTACCTTCCCTGAGTTCCTACCTTGGGCTCCCTGATGAACTGTGACCTGGGAGATGTAAGCTGAATAAACCCTTTCCTCCCCAAGTTGATACTGATCAGATATTTTGTCTCAATTTAAGGCAACTAGAACAGACAATGTGAAACTGTGACCTTCTTTTGCTACAATGTAACTCTTGGGAGTTTGAGGGGAGAGATATCTGTAGAAGCAAGCCTCCTCCCATACCTGCATACAAAACTGAAATAAAAATCCCATCACAGACTCAGGTGAAATTGAGAAAGACCAAAGATGAGGCTTAACAATGAGAATCCAGTCTAGAGACAACTGAGCTCGACTTGAATCACGTTTTTTTATTAGATAATCTAATTCTAATCTTTAATTTCCTTCTTTATAAAACAAAGACTATGATGTGTCTTATGAAATAGTTAAGTATATAATGTATGTCCAACTCAGTATGAAATTTAATCATAGTAAATAGAGAACGTGGAAGCTGTTATGACTAGAGAGTGATTCATATACAACTTACATATTATATAAATTTATGTTTTTGACAATCTTGAGTGTCAATTCCAACACCAATTTTCCCAATCTATGTTTATGTCAGTTCTTCTATTTAGATGATGTTAAGTTGAAATCAGGACTCAGGGAGAGGAAATAAATGAAGCCAAAAATAGAAATCAACTAAACCACAGATAGCTTAGGGATTATTTGTTAAGGAAAATTCCAGGAACAACACGGCTTCAATGTCCTCAAAAAGGACTTCATCTGCTCATAGGGGCAGCGTGATGTCCTGCTGAGGAGTTCTGCTTGAGAAGCTAAGGCCTTCATCTGTACTACTGGCTAGTCCTGTAATCTTGGGAGTAGTAATTATATTTCTTTACCAGGATTTTTCTGAGACTTAAATGAATCCAACATAAAAAGCCTTAAAAATAGTGTGTGTCTAGCAGGTAGAAGATACTTGCCCTAGTTTGGGGAAATTGCTTAGTAAGGTGCTTGATTTGAAAGCATAAAGATCTAGGTTGCATCTCCAGAATCCGTGTAAAAAGAGAAAACAGGTCAGTACAGCACTTGTAATCTCAGTGCCTGGTGGTGAACACAGGAACATCCTGGCCAGTCAGCCTGGTGGACGACTCCTGAGGAGAAACAATCTTTTAGTTTGGTTTCTGTTGCTGTGATAAAACACTGACCAAAAGCAACTTGGCAGGGCTCATTTCACATTACACTTTACTATCCATCATTGAGGGACGCCGCGGTGGGAACTCAAGGCAGGACCTTGAAACAGAGACCACGCAGGAAACTGCTCACTAGCTTACTTCCCAGGCTTGCTCAGTTACCTTCCTTCTACAGCCCAGATCCACCTGCCCCAGGACGGCACCACCTGGCATCAGTCAGCATTCAAGAAAGTGCCTCCCAGACATGCCCAGAAGCCAACTGGATCTGCCGCAATTCTTCAGCTGAGGTTTCCTCCTCTGAGGTGACTTGAGGTTTGTGTCATGTTAACAGCTGAAGCTAACTACAGCGTGCACACACACACACACACACACACACACACACACACACAGCTGTCCTCTGGCCTCCATATCACCCCCGCTGCCCCCACACATATGTACACCTACACAACACAAACACACCAAAGAAAATACTTGCTCAAAAAAATGTGCATTAAATGTGCATTAAATTTTTCCTCATTCTAAAATGTTGATGGATTATGCATTTCCTTCTGTCCCTGCCAACCCCAAAGAAAGTGTGAAGACCTGCACTGTCCTTGGTCTAATGACATACTTATGGGAATGAAATATCGTACCTTGTAAACTGCCAGGTGCAACGCTGGAAATCCACTTCGTGTCAGTCTCGACGGACGCAGCCCTTTTAACATAAGGGCACGGATATGTGACTTGTTGCCTTAGAAAGAAATATAAAGGCTAAATCATTGCGGAAGTAGACTAAGTGACTTTGTCATTTTTTGACTTCAGGAAAAATGCCATTCTGACAGATGAAAATGTCGACCCGCTGGTCCAGCCATTCCTAAGTTTTTCTATTAACTGACAGTGTCACTTCAAGTCCATATTTTTTAATCACACAAAGTACTCTATAGTACAGTGTACTGATGCACTCAGCTTACACATTCTGTTTAATGCTTTCATCATCATGAAATTAAGTTGGCATGGTGGCTGATATACATATGCTGAGCACTTCGGAGGTTGAGCAGGACCGCACAAGTTTGAGGCCAGCCTGGGCTATGGAGTAAGACCTTGTCTCAAGAGGGCAAAGTAGAACAAAAAACAGAATCCCACGAATCAGAAATGAATTCATCGTATTAAGTCGTTAGTGGAAAAGTGGGATGACCTTCTAGTTGCTGGGCTCTGGCAGAGAGTCACCAGCAGTGGAGTGTATTCAGAGGAGGCAGGTGTGGAGGAGGGCACGGTCAAGGGTAGACAGGTGTGCTGACCTTAGGAAGAACCAGCTATTAAGCAGAGTTGCCCACTCTGTTAGGAGTAGGTCAGAACGTGCTGGGAACTGCCGTCATAACACTCATGAATCTAACACCTTTGTTATATCCAAAAAGCTTTGCTCATTTTGATCAACATATCAGATATTAAATTTTTGTTTGATAATTCAATACATTATTGAATTGCTACTTTGTGCCAGGCTCCTGATAAGCACGTGGGATAACTCAACAAGTAGAGTGCCAGAAAAATGAGACACCCTCCTCATCACTTCTCAGTTTTAGTTTTAGCTTTTCTGCTCCACATAATCTTGCTGCCCATGTTAAGTTACTGCTTGATCACATCTCAGGGAACGCTTTAAGTGCAACTAAACTAAACCTAATTCCTGATTGGCTCACCCAGCACTGAAAAGCACTACTTAAATTTCTGAACACTGTTAAGTTTCTAGGTTGATGAGAGGAACACAAATTCAGCGCCCAGGCAAAGAGGGGATCTGCCTGGGCTCTGCTCCTGTCAGAGGTCCAGATTTCCAGGGAGAGAAGGAAAGGAGAAGGCTGAGTTTGAATAGAGTTCTCTTGCTGACCACTAGACAAGAATCATAGATCCTGTGAGCACACATCCTGCTTGCTGGGTGGAGGTGCTGGGCACTCACCTCCGCAGACGCAGCACAGGTGCAGCAGAGAGAGCCCGTTTTCTGTGCGGTAATTTAAATTGGCTTTACTGAAGGCTTCCTCAGAGCTGAAAAAAAAATATGTTACACATGATTACAAAATTCATCTTTTACTATTACCTTTTATTTGAGAAGGGAATCTTGGTACTATAAGTTCTAAAATGTATTTTCTTACACATCTTCTGCACCAAGAAAAAGGGTTTTGAATCTTCTGTACGAAGAACTAAAATTAAGTGAAAATAATATTAATAGTTCAAAAGACACAGTGAAGATTCACATGCACACCTCTGCTGTTTATATTATATGTAATTATGTATAGGTGCAAGATGATAGAGCCTATTCATGAATAAAAGTTACGTGAAGAGTTCAGGACGGTTCGTAGCCGCCATGTGGGTGCTGGGAATTGAACCCGAGTCCTCTGCAAGAGCAGTCAGTGCTCTTCACTGCTAGAAACAGGTATCAACCGATTCCCTTTACACACAAATTTTCACCTGCTGTCTGCAGACAAATTAGGGCATCCTTGCAGAGACAGAGGAAGGTGAGACAGGAGAGAAAGAAAAGGCCACACTGTGCTTGAAGATATTGGGTAAAGGAATATAACCCAAATGTGTTACAACTTCTGCCTGCAGCGAATTTTCCTTATACTCTTGACTGGGTCAGATTCCTCAGATCAGGAAGGTCTGAAGCCAGGCAAGGTGCTGCGATGCAGTCCCAGGTAAGAAGAGCAAGTGCATGAATGAATTCCTTGTCTTTGTCTGATCAAAGACCACTGCCCCAGGAGGGCCCTGGGGAGCCCCTTAACAGCCTATGGAAAGGCAGGTAGTGCTGAGATTCCTGCCCTCTTTGGGTCCTTGCCACTCCCTGGACATTTCTCAGTGGGAATGAGATCACATCCTTGGCCTCCAGGGTCAATTTCAAGCTGCCTCCTGCCTATTTAAATCTCAGCAGCTCTAGAGAGAGACGCTGGTCTTTGTTGAGAGAGCCAAGGACTCCTATCCCTTGTAAAGCACTTATACTTGAAAGGTTCTATAAACTCAGAGCATTAGCATCAAGGCACCCAGTTAAGAACTTCAAAGGCTATTGGAATTTTAAAATAGAAAAACGTTCTATTCTCCAGGGTGCTGCTAAAAAGAGCAAACCTCTAAATCTAGGGACCTTGAGAAGCCTCAAAGAAAGGCTTTAATTAGCAATAGTAGGCCCTTGTGGTTTGTTTTCACAGAGGTGGAAATATTCTTCAACTGAATAAAGTGCTCCCAGCTGCCCATACTAGAAATGCATTCGGTTCACAGAGGCCTGTTGTGGTTGCAAAACACAGCCCTCAGTACAAAGGGAATGAGAGTTTATTCTGAGTCCCTAGGCCCCGGAACACAGATTCAGGTTACCTCAAATTCCGTATTTCAATGTGGAAATCATACGCGAACTTTTGCAGCCATTGAACAAAAGAAAGCCATAAATCAAGCATTTGAAAATACATTGGCGGGGACAGCATATAGGCAGGCCACAGCAAGGCAGGGACATCTCTGCTCTGCATCTCAGATGTTACCTGATGACATTCTGAGCCTCTGGGTGGGTAGAAGCTAGTGGTCTGTTAAGTGAATACATTCTCAAGGTTGTATCTGAATCAACTCACAAGGGTATTAGGTCAGACAGGAGCCCGGTAATGTATGCTATTACCAGGGCTAACAATCATCCAAGATGGTTTTGGCTGTGGATCTGCAACATCCCAGGCTTCCCCGATCACTAAGGTCTCAGCAGGCGGCTAAGAGCTTCAGTTCACACTGTAGTTATGAGTGGACACTGCTTTTCAAGGGAGACCAGATTTTCTTTCCTTAAAACATATGCAGTAAATAAGTGTCCATCTATAAGAAGGAGAAGAACCCTGGGAACAAGAGGTTGATGGACAGTGGTTTGGGGGTACCCAACTGTGCTGGTCTTCTTCCTGGGTTCTTCAGTTTTCCATGAAATTAAGGATGTCATAGGTCAGGAAACAATGTTGGGGTGGGGACCAGGCCTCTACTAATGCAAAAAACTATTTAACTACTGTGAACTCCAAAGCAAAAGCAAGAAAGGGTGGGGTTTCTTTTGAGCTTAGCATATGGATGTAATGGTGAACACTGAAGGAAGAGATTTGGGGTTCATGGACAACAGTTTTCTTTTCTTTTTTAAAAATATTTTATTTATTATTTTTATTTTATGTGTATGCGTGTATTGCCTGCATGTAGGTAAGTGCACCCCCGTCATGCAATGCCTGCTGAGGACAGAAGAGGCTGTTGGATCCCCTGTTACTGGAGTTACAGACAGTTGTTAGCTGCCACGTGGGTGCTGGGATTCGAACCTGGGTCTTCTGCAAGAACACTCAGTGTTCTTAACCACTGAGCCATCTATCCAGCCTCAACAGTTATCTTTTCAATGTGCATCATCAAGGTTATACAGCAATTAAGCTGGTTAAATGAATCCATGGGCAAAGGTGCCTGCCACCAAGCCCAATGACCAGAGTTCAGTCCCTGGGACCCATCGTAGAAGGAGAAAACCAACTGTATACTTTGACCTTTGTGAATGAAAGTTCCTGAATAGAAGCTTACCTTCCATCGAACTTCCTTCAAGGAGCCGGATTAGAACACCCATGCTGGGGAGAGGCTGGAGTGCTACAAGTCCAGGGTCAAATGATCTCGGGCATCTTTAGTGCTTTACTCTGTATGTGACCTACATCTATGGGACCACTGGGTTATACAAACAGACCTTTAGTTTCCAACCCACCAAAGAGTGCTGTCAGATAGCTCCTGTCAGATAGCAGAGTGACTCACCTACCTAATATTTCTACCAATGTATTTGAAGTGTGTTAATTTATGATTTCTTTTAAAAAAATTATTTCTATTTTATATGTATGAATGTTATGCCTGCATGTGTATAAGTGCACCCATGTCATGCACTGCCCATGGAGGTCAGAAGAGGGCATTAGATCCCTTGGAACTGGAGTTACAGACAGTTGTTGGCTGCCATATGGGTGCTGGGAACCAAATCCAGGTCGTCTGTAGAACAGCCAGTGTTCTTAACTGCTGAGTCATCTCTCCAGCCCCGATTTATGATTCTTTCTTCTGTTACTCTAAAAACTTTATTATCATAATGGAACATGGAATTTGGAGCAACTAACTAAAAGCAGTGTCCCTGGGACATGGTCACTCTTATGTAGCTCCAGAATAAGCTAGCTCATACCCGTTTTGAGGTAAGAGCTGTTTTTGTGTGGACTCCCCCACATGCATGCTGAGCATACAAGCACCTGTATGTACACATAAACATACACTAGATAAATAAAATGAAATAAAAATTTAGTTTTAACAAAATTTATAGCAATATCTGCCACATGTTGGTGTTTTCAAACTGGGAAAAGTTATTTCAATGGTATAGGAAATCCTTAAAGGGTGAGGTCTCATAGTTACTATGAAGAACTGAATTCCCAGAAGAAAAAAATTGCTACATCTAAGTTAAAGATTCCACACTACTGTTGGACTGGTTAGACCCTTCTGATTGTGGAGATTTGGGAATATTATGAAGACAGAGCCAAATTATCTTGGATTATTGTAATTCCTTTAATACACACTCAGTACCTATCCTCCATATCTGACCTAACATCCTTTCAATTATCAGGTAAACATCTGGAATGTACTAATTTAATAGGCCAGTAGCTTTCACCAACCTCAAAGTCCAGAAAATCATCAGGTAACAGTTGAGACCTGTGACAGTTTCCCCTCTGCTGTGCTGTGTACCTGTGTAGCCACCAACGTTTGTTACACGCTTGTCTCTAACTTTCTATTGTCCAGTGACTATAAAAGTTTCCACAAACACATCTATGTTAGAACATGGTATTTGGGGCATGAGAGTGCATGTTCCTAGCCACAGTCACTCATTCGGACTCAGAACAAATCTATTAACTTTGGTGTGACTGCTGTGTTTTGTGTTCATGTTCAGTTAGCATTCCAATTTTATCCCGATTCTGCCTTTTAATTATTCTTTTTCCAACTTAGGTAAGTTATCTAACCTCTTGAATCCTTAATTTCCTGAATTGTAATGTAAATAAAGTACATATAATGAAACTGCATTGTGAAAAATAAACAAGGGGCTGCACTTGCTGCTGTGCGTGCTCCTTCCCCGGTGGGGCACTGCTAGCAGTTTCCCTTGCACTGATGGTCAAGCAGAGCATGCTGGGTAAATGGTCCACCACTGCTCCCACCATTGACAACTTCACTGTGAATGAGCAGCTTTGTTTCGGATACAAATCTTGGGGGGAATTTTAGCACAATTTTTCACACCGATTTGACCTTCCTTGAACTTTCACATTTCACAAATGTAAATTGTCTTGATTTTCATCACACACACACACACACACACACACACACACACACACACACATTCTATGTTCACAGAGACCCTCAGAAAAAAGACTTGGCCTTGGCTTCACATGACAGCCACCAAACTCTGGTTCAGGAGAGACTGTTACAATCACAGATGATAACACATGTCTAGAGTCCTCATTACAATGTGAAAAGATTGTCAATAATGGAAAGTTTATAGAACTAAAACTCCAGAGATTGGGGATTAAAATGAAATCACCTTTTTGAGGATGAAGGCTCTATTGCTTTCTTATCCTATAATGTGACTTGGATGATTTGATTTGTTTAGTAAGTCTAGCTTATTCCCCAAGGAACACCAACTTCAGTAGGCTATCTTAGCTTGTACTCAAGTCAAGTGCTGCCACAATGCCCTTGACCTAAACTCCTCGCAACTCCAGAATCCTCATAGCTCAGCCCAGGAGGCTGTGTGCTAGGCAGAATTTTACCAGTGTCCCTGGAGCTCTCAAGCCTCCATCAGCTTTGCAAAGTAAGTAAGCACTGAAAGATAGGAAACAAAGAGAACATTTCTTTACAGGGCCAAGGGTTGCAAAGAAACACTACAAGAGTGTTCACGACTCACATACATGAACTGAAAGATTCAGGAGGTTCTCTTTGCCTCACACACTCATCTCAGACCAGACTCGGTTATGGAGAGTGGCTCATTGCAGAGTCCTGCAGAGTTCCTTCCTGATCACCCGGCTTCTGAGCATCTGCTTGCTGCCTTTGTCCACTTAGAGTCCTTCCTCTGAGAATTCCAGAAGCTTCCACAAGGCCAAAGAAATGGATGAGAGGCTAGACAGAGAATAGACTGCCACAATATCTGGAAGTCAAGTGCAATTTTAATTTTTAGCTTACATTTCGTAAGTGGTGGGATTGGTAAGAAGAGTTACATCCTAAATCTCACTTCACATCAACTTCTAGTCAAATGGCTCTGGTTTTGATACTGAAATGGCACAATTGACTCCACTTTGCTCTAGCTGACGTGTGCTTTTCCCTGTGTTTTGGCCCAGCTATTCCCACTGCAGCCAGCCAGGCAGAACATCTTACGCAGGCAGTTTCAGGGAGTACACTGTTTTCACAATACTGGGAAATGTACAAGTCACCAGGCAGCATGTCCAGAAAGCACATCCTCCAGACCAGCTATACCTGCATCTCCATGGAGACCACTATTTCTACAATGCTGAGAAATTTGTTTTTTCCTAATCCAAACTTTCTATTAGATGAAAATCTCCTTGTTAACTGACCTGTCCCTGGTCTGGTGTAACTATGGTGATCTGATGTAACTATGGTTATTGGCTTTGCCCCTGGCATGAGAAAATTGTGGTTTTAAGCTTTATAAACCCTGCCCTGCTTCTACTCGAGGTGGAGAGAGCATTAGCCGCCTCCCTGGCTATCAGTGAAGGACCCCTTTCCCTGTGCATCTCACCCGGCATGACAACACACAACTGAAATATTCTGGATCTTAAAGCGATCATTTCTAGGTGAGAACCTTCATCCCTCTCCTGTTGCTTCTTCTGAAGGAGCTGTGTGTCAAACTCACTGACCACTGGAGACTGAGCACCCCTCACCTGTTCTAATCTTTCTCCTTGCATGTTTTCACCTGCCATGCCACCCACCAGCATCATATCTTAATGAGTTCATAGTACTTGCTGGGTCGTGGATGAAATTCCTAATTAAAATTAAGTTATCATTATGAATATTTTTCCAATAGTAAATTCTTCCCTTAATGGAATCTGAAGGTGCCTCTTTTCTTGAAGCATAATGAACCTTTCTCAGCCTTTACCTTTTACCCAGAAGAGAGTAAAGTTGTGTGATGCTATTAAACTTGTATCAGTGATCCCACCACAAGTGGAGACCAGTGAAACGTGATGTTGGAAAAATTGCCTGAAATAATACATTGCTGTGGAAAACACCGTGTGAGAAGATGTTTTAAGAATTAGTCCATCAGACATCTACCTTGCTTAGCTGGTTGCCATCTTGCAGCTTTGGAACTGTGGCTGTTTGCGCTGCTCTGGGGCTCACTTCTACCCTGTTTAGCTTGTTAGAACCAGCACACTGGATGGGATGCCATCTTCACGCTCTGGGACTTTGCCTCTTCACATTGCCAAAGAGCCTCTGAGTGACCTGGCTATTCAGAACCTGCGCACTGGGTCCCTGTTGCCCTGCTGTGGGACTAGAGGGTGTCTGCACTACTGGCAGGTCACATCCACATTGCTTAGCTAGTCAGAACACACACACTTGGTCACCACCTTCCTGCTTCAGGATTAGGCCCATTCACACTGCCAGGGAACACTTGACTAGCCTGCCTGGAAGCTTCCCATGCCACCCATAAAAAATTAAAAGATGGAACCAGAAGCACACACTAACTATTCATAACTGATCAGAAAGCGACTATGAAACAAAAACAAAAAAATAGAACCAAACTTCAACTCAACAAAGCAGGCTAGAATTTCATTTCAGACACAGAACCGACAAAGTCCATATGCCCAGATCCCAAAACAAAAACACAAATAAGTATGAAAAAAAACAAATTAATATGTTCACACCCAATCCCACCAGTCCCACAGAAGTGTCCACAATGAGAAGTACCCAGAGGAACCCAGGACACAGAACTTAAAAGAACAATCATAAATATGACCAAAGTAGTCAAAGTTTTTAAAGAATATAGAAACAACTCAAAGAAATCAAAGAGGAATAAACCGACAGAGGCTCCAGGAGGTACACATGTGCAGAAGAATGAAACGACAGATCAGGATGTGCAGGGTGAATTCATAAAAGACATAAAAAGGTGAAAAAAATAGAATTAAAAAAATAACGAAAACTCAGGCTGAGTGAAGATGGAACTGAAACACTCAAAAGCCAATTTGAAATGACAAAGAAAAACCCTCATCAGCAGAATGAATCAAATAGAAAACAGAATACCAAGACTAAAGCTAAAGGTGGAGAATTGGACCACTCAAGCAAAGAATATGGAAACAATTACAAACACAGGAATGGAATATCCAAAAATGTGGGACGCCATGTAAAGGCATCTTCCTGCCTATACATTATGGGAATAGAGGAAGGAGAAGTAGTTCAGGTCAATAGCATTGATCAGATCTTCAACAGAATTATAGAAGAAAGCTTCTCTAAATTAAGAAAAGATATACCCATAAAGTTATAATAAGAGCAAAGTACACCTAATATACAGAACCAGAACAGAAACTCCCCAGGGCACATCATAGAGAGGCTGGAGAGTTGACTCAGCAGTTAAGAGCACTGACTGCTTGTGCAGAGACCCAGGTTCAGATCCTAGCACCCATACTGCAGTGAACAACCATCTGTAACTCTAGTTTCAGGAGATCTAATCCCCTCTTCTGACCTGTGCAGTCATTGTAGGACACAGGTGCACTTACACACATGCAGTCAAAACATTCATGCACATCAAGTACAAATAATAAAGAAAATATTTTAAAAACATTAAATGTTCAGAGCAAAGAGAGGGTACTAAAAGCTGAAAGAGAAAAAAATCAAGTTAAAAATAAAGGAAAACCCATCAGAATTACAGCTGACTTTTTAATGCAAACTATAAAAGCCAGAAGAGCCTGGAGCAAAGTAGTCAAAGTCCTAAATGATCATAGGTGCTAACCCAGAACACATTACCCAGAAAAACTGTCTATCATAGTTGAGGGAGAAAGAAAAAAACTTCCATCATATAAATAGGCTGAAAGAATTCAGCCCCATCAAATCAGCCCTACAGAGAATCCTCAAAGCACTACAAAGGACTGAAGAAAGGAATGACCACACCAAAGATGTTATAAAAGAAAACAAATGAAGGTATGTGTTCTAGTTACTCTGTATTGCTGGGATAAAAACACTGATCAAAACCACCTTGGGGAAGAAAGGGTTCATTTCACCTCACATCTCCCAGGTCACAGTTCACAACTGAGAGATGCCAAGGCAGGAACTCAGGGCAGGAACCTGGAGCACACACCATGGAGGAACGCTGCTTGCTGACTTGCTCTCCTAGACTGTACTCAATCTGCTTTCTGAAACAACACAGGATCACCTGCCCAGGGGTGGCACCACCCACAGTGGGCTGGGCCCTCCCACATCACTCAACAATCAAGAAAATGAAACACAGATATGGCCACAGGTCAATCCAATGGAGAAAATTCCTCAATTAAGGTTCCCTCCACCCATGTGTGTCAGCTTGACAGCTGAATCTATCCAGGACACTAATTAGAAACACAAACTAGGTCTAAGAGCACAAACAGAAAATAAAATGACAGTAACATCTTCCAATAATAACTTTAAATGTCAGTGGCCTCAATTCCCAAGTCAAAAGACACAGGTTTGTTTGGATGTATTAAGTGACAAAATCTGTCTTTTTGTTCTGTGTAAGAATCTCCTCTTACCTTCAAGGATAAGCATCACCATAGAACAAAAAGACGGAACAAAATATTCGACACAAATGGTGCTAAGAAACATTTGACAAAATTGGCTTCAGACCAAAATTAATCAGAGGAGATAAAGAAGGCCACTTCATTCTAACCAAGGGATTGTCAGCCAGGGTGGCTTTCCAATCATGAACGTACAGTACCAAATGCTAATGTACCCAGGTTCATAAAAACGGTACTACTGGACTTCAAGACACACATTAGCCACAGCTCAGCAATAGGAATTATTCAATACCCCACTGTCTCCAGTATACAGGTCATCTAGACAAAGAATAAACAGAGAAACGCCTGAATTAAAGGATATCACACATCCAATGGACCTAACAGACATCTACAGAATATCCCACCCAAACACCAAAGAATGAATGCACATTCCACTCAGCAGCCCATGGAAGTTTTTTTAAAATAGACCACATACTGGGGCAAAAATACAAAAAAAACTGAAATAATTCCAAGTATTAAGTTGGAATAATGCAGTTAAGCTTACATTCAACAGCAAAAGGAGCTCGAAAACTATATGAACTCATGGAGATTAGACAACACATTCCTTAATGGAATTGATCAAAGAAGAAATTAAGGAGAAATAAAAGAATTTCTGGAACTAAATGAAAACTAGAATACAGCACAACAAAACTTCTGGGACACAATAAAAGTAGTCCTAAGAGGAATGTTTATAGCTTTAGGTACCTACCTTAGAAAAAGAAAAAAAAAATCAGAAAGAGCACACAAATAAAAGACTTAATGGTACAATTCAAGACTCTGGCAAATCAAGAGCAAACCAAACTCGAACCCAGAGGCCAAGATGAAATTAAAAAAATCAGAGCAGAAATCAAAGAACTAGAAAGAAAAAAATTACAAAGAATCAATTACTCTAAGAGCTGGTTCTTTAAAAAGATAAATGCAATAGCCCCTTATCCCAGCTAACCAGAAGAAAGAGAAGATCCACACCAACAAAGTCAGAGATGACAGGGAAAAATCACAGTAGACAGCAAGGAGATAATCACAAGGGATTATTTTAAAAAAACTTACACTGTACTAAAATAGAAAATCTAAAAGAAATGGATGATTTTCTAAGTTCAGTGGAAGCACTAAGGAAAAACTAAGAAGAGATCAACAACGTAAACAGACTCATAACAAATGAGGAAATGAGACGGTAATACAAAAACTCCTGACAGTAAAAAGTCAAGGTCCAGATGGATTCACAGCAGAATTTTCCAGGCCTTCAGGAAGCTTTTAACCTCTACTGCTTCACATATTCAAAAACAAAACAAAACAAAACAAAACAAAAACAGAGGACGAATGCCAAGCTCCTGCTATGAAGCCAGTATTACTCTAATATTTAAATCAGGTAAAGACATATCAAAAAGAAATCTATAGGCCCATTTCTATAATGGATGTAGTTGTAAAATTTATCAACAAAATGCTTCCAAATAGCAAAAAGACAAATGTCTATCACCCACCATGATCAAGTTGGCTTTATTTCATAGATTCAAGGATAGTTCTATATACATAAGTCAATAAATGTAATAAATCTTATAAATGGACATAAAGACAAAAACCACATGATCCTTTCAATAGATGCACAAAAAGCTTTTGACAAAATCCAGCATGCATTCATGATAAAAGTCCTAAAGGTAATTAGGCTGGAAGGGACTACACCTCAACATAATTGAAACTAAATACAATAGACCCACAGCCAACGTAATTTTAAATGGAAAAAAAACTGGAAACATTACCATTAAAATCAGGAAACAGACTGGCCTGCCTGAAATCTCCATTATTCTTCAATACAGTTCTTGAAACTCTAGCTAGAGCAATAAGACAAGAGAGAGGAATTAAATGGGTACTAATCAGAGAAGACATCACATTATGCTTATTTGCAGATGACATATTATGCATAAGAAAGCCCCCAAATTCCACCATACGACTTCTAGAAATGATCAATATTTTCAGCAAAGTGGCAGGTTACAAACCAATCTACACAAAGCAGTAGCCTTTTATATATAACAAGCAAGTAATCAGAGAACAAGTTCGGGGAAACAGTTTCATTTACAATAGCCTCAAAAAAATATCTGGGGATAAATCTAACCAAAGACATTAACGACCTCTTCAATGAAAGCTTTAAGTCTTTGAAGAAAGAGATTGAGGAAGACAGAGGAGATGGAAACACCTCCTGTACACACAGATTCGTAGAATCAGTATAGTGAAAATGACCATCCTACCAAAAGCAATTTACAGATTCAATACAATACCAATCAATATCCCTGTGACATTCTTCATGGAAACAGAACAATTCACTCTAAACTTAATGTGAAAACACAGAAGACCTGGATAACCAAACCAATCTTGAGTACAAAGAGTAATGCCAAGGACATTGCCATACCAGACCCAAGTTATATTAAGTCACAGTCATAAAATCTACCTTACGTCAGCACAAAACAGACTTGCAGATGAATGAAACAAAATAGATGTCCTAAACACGAGCGCAGGCAATTCCAGCCACCTGATATCTGACAAAGGTGCCAAGCACATCTTTGAAAGACAGCATCTTCAACAGTTGGTGCTGGCAAAATTGGATCTCGACCTGTAAAAGAACGAAATTCAATCTATGCCTATTCTCCTGCACAACAGTCAACTCCAAATGGATCAAGGACCTCAATGTGAAACCTGAAATGTTGAAGCTGCTGGAAAAAAACATAGGCAGGACCCTACAAGAAACAGTGCAGAAAAGGACTTCCTAAATTAAATATCAGTCACTCAGGTTTTATGGTCAACTAAAAAGCTTCTGTACTACAACAAACAAAATAATTAATTGAGTGAAAAGGAAATCTACAGGGTGGGAGAAAATTTTCAGCAGTTATTCATCCCCCAGAGGATTAATATTCAGAATATATAAAGAACTCAGAAAACAACCAAGCAAACAAATGGCTCAGTTTTTTTTTTTTTTTTATAAAAAGGGCTATGGCTCTGAACAGAGAGAGTTCAGAAAAGAATTAACAATGACTAAGAAACACCTTCAAATGTGTCCAACATCCTTAGTAATTAGAGAAATGCAAACTAAAACTACTTTAAGATTTCATCTATGTTTCTCATATGCACTCACAGCAATGGTGACGGCATTCACAAGACCCATGCAAGCTCACAACAGACCCAACCCTGCATAGAAGTGGGGAGGTGACTATGAAGTTAGGAAGCCCCAACTTTAGAGAAACACCTTCAAATGTGTCCAACATCCTTAGTAATTAGAGAAATGCAAACTAAAACTACTTTAAGATTTCATCTATGTTTCTCATATGCACTCACAGCAATGGTGACGGCATTCACAAGACCCATGCAAGCTCACAACAGACCCAACCCTGCATAGAAGTGGGGAGGTGACTATGAAGTTAGGAAGCCCCAACTTTAGCTCGGAAACTTTGGCAGCTGATAACTACTGGGAGAGGGAGAGCTGGTTTTCTTTAAGTGTGTGACATTCGATGGATTAATCAGGCTCCAGTGGAAGAATGCATGATGGAGAATATTTGTGGACATAAACGACTCAAGAGGCTTTAATATATGACATAGTACATAAAATGTCACTGGAGGTGGTGTTATAAGAAGACCACAGATAGGGATGAGGGTCTAAATACGATCAAAATATATTGTATGAAAGTCACAAGAACTCAATACAAATACAAGTAGTATTGATTGTTTCTAAAAAAACTAATTCATAGAAACTTTGGAAGAGGCCAGAACAAGTGGCAAAGAAGAAAGGACCAACCACACGGGTTTTGAACCGCTGTGACTTCTCAGACAGTGCTTTGAGAATATCCCCAGGAAGCACTAGAAACAAAATAAAAATTAGCAATTACATCTTTCCCCAATAAGTATCTGCCAGAAATATACAGAAACATTCTGCTAAAAAGCTCTCAGGTCGAATATACAAATTTAGGATAGGAATTATTTTTATCCATTCACAGAATAAACAGTTATGATATAGGGCAGAGCAAAAGTAGTCAAAGCATTTTTGATAATAATTTTTGTCATATGGTTTTTGTGAGTTTTAAATAGGTTATACCTTGTCTTGTAAACCTTTTGACAGCAGCTCTTAAAAATACTTTTTAAAAAATATTTTATTATTTTTCTTTTATGTGTATGAGTGTATTGCCTGCATGCATGTGAGTGCCCCCGTGTCGTGCAATGTCGCGGAGGTCAGAAGAGGGCTTTGGATTCCCCTGGAACTGGAGTTCAGTTCCAGTTCATAGCTGCCATGTGGGTGCTGGGAATCAAACCCAAGTCCTCTGCAAGAGCAGTCAGTGCTCTTTACCACTGAGCCAGTTCTCCAGCCCTTAAAATACTTTTTATTAAAGCATTGATTTTAAGTTATGTTTGCTTCATTATTTTTTTTTAAATAAGATTATTTTTGTTTTCCATGTATGAGTGTTTTGCTTGCATGTATATAAGTGCATCAGATGTATATCTGGTACCAGTGGAGGCCAGAAGAGAGTGTCAGATCCCCAGGTAGCTGGAGTTACAGGCAGTTGTGAGCTTTCATATGAGTTCTGGGAACCCAAACCCATCTTCTGTAAGAGCAGCAAATGCTCTTAACCTCTGAGCCATCTTTCCTGCTGTTCACTTTTGAGAATAAGAATAAAGAAAGGAATGTTGGAGGGGCGATGGGAAGGAAAAAGAGAAGATAGGAGGAGAGAGGGAGCCAGAAACAAACTATGGTAGAGAGAGGAAGAGGAAAAGGGAGGTGAAGACAGAAATGCTAAAGAAGAGAGAGGGAGAGAGAGACAGAGAGGGAGGGGGGAAAGACACAGAGGAAGGAGATTTAAATCATCCTTTACACTGACAAACACAAGATTTCAAGACGCAAGCCTAAGTCAACTTGTGCTTGAGGTCTTTCTGCTGTTGAAAATAGTGTTTCTGTCTTGTTGGTGATTGTCAAAATACCCAAACATGCTAAGCAGCACTTTCAGCTTTGACAACATGGCATTTTCCCTCTCAGGACTCAATATCTGCACAGTACCTTAATGTAATATTTCTGCTGTTCTTAAATGAGGTCATCCTGCCGTTTGGGGAGCTGTTCACTGTGCCGTAGCTAAATTGCATAGTTGGCTGACGTTCTGAGTGCTGCCTTTAGAGCTGAGCTGGGCCCTGAGCAGCTTCACAGGGGGATGACTGGAAGGTGCTTTGCATAAGCATCCAGCAGGGTCCGTCTCCTCTCGTTTACTGCCTCACATGCATTGTGACTGCTTTCTCACTGAACTAAACATTTTAAACATTTTGTACCTAATCAGTTTCAAAATTGATTTTATCATTATTGGTCCAGGTATATTTATTTCATGCCAAAACAGATTAAAGGAGGGGGGCAGAGAGAGGGAGGAAAGGACAGACAGAGAGATGAGACAGAGAGACAGAAAGACTTTTGCTTATGAGTCATGGCACTAGAAAATTATATCATCTGAAATAGCACTGTAAGGTTTAAAATTTCATATAAAAGTTTAAGCACATTTAAGGTAGACTTGAATGAAATTAATACGGTTGTAACATTTCTTATGACTTAAAAACTCACAGAAACAGCCGGGCGTGGTAGCGCACGCCTTTAACCCCAGCACTTGGGAGGCAGACGCAGGCAGATCTCTGTGAGTTCAGGGCCAGCCTGGTCTACATAGTGAGTTCCAGGACAGTTGGGGCTACAGGGAGACCCTGTCTCAAAAAGGCAAAAAAAAAAAATTCACAGAAACAAAGTAAGTGAAATGGAAGTCTTTTCTAAGTAACACAGGAAGGACCACAGCAGTGGTTTGGAGAAATGATGAAAAGTTAACACACACTGCAAGCAGAAAAGCTGGGAGAACTTCCTTACTTAGCTCAGGGAATTTGGTGAAGAAATTACTTTTCCTTCTTTTTTATTTAATTTGTTATTTTATGTGTATGAGTGTATTGCTTGTATGTACATAAGTGCATCCATGTTGTGAAATGCCCTAGGAGGTCAGAAAAGGGTGTCAGATCCCCTGGAACTGGAGTCACAGACAGTTGTTAGCCATCATGTGGATGCTGGGAATTGAACCTGGATCCTCTGCAAGAGAAGCCAGTGCTCTAAACTGCTGAGCCAGATATCTAGCCCCATGACTCTTTCTCACTTCTCCTGGATGCTCCCTGGCCCTCACCCATTCTAACTAGATGTCTTGACTTAAGTTCCCATTTTATCTCTAATGTTTTCCAAAGTCAATGAATAACCAATACCAAAACCATTTTTTTGCCATTTGGCTTTAGTGCATGTTGTTGTGTATACCCTGCCATGGTTATTCATGTATGTCAGGTCCCCCACCACACTGGAAATTCTTGGAACAGCATGCAGGCCACAGTGAGAAGAGATCTCTATTCATGGTATCAGGCAAGTCTCACAAATCACATTCCAAAATAACTTTTTGTATGATTTTGACAAGTCACAGTAGAAAAATATTTATCTCCCAAACTAATGTTATCTAACACCCATACTATGATAAAGAATGCATTATGTGACACACAATGTTTTTAGAAAGTATTTTGAAAATCTCTAGACTGACATTGATCTTTGCCTCTCATAGCAAATAATTATCAGAAAGCCCACATTTGTAGAATTTAGTGGAAAAGCATGAGACCTTAGCCACAGCTAGAGTTGTGAACACAGCTGGCAGTTGGTACGGTAGGAGAAGCACCTTCATCTCAAGTCCATTTTTTTTCCTTAAAAAATGCAAATAGCTTCAGCTAAATGTGACCTAAGAAAAAAATAAATTTAAAAGATACTTGTACTTCTTAAATAAAAAAAATACTTTTACTTCATATACTTAAAAGAAAACCCCTTCCACTTTGATCCCATTTCATTCAGTGTATGTACCTGAATCCATAGAGGTAAATAATCTATGATAAAGTACACTATCATATTACTCTTTCAATAAAATTAAACTGTACCTATAGACGTACCATTCTGAATTGCCTGTTCACAGCTCTGTTAGAATTTTGGATGTTTTTCTATACCTGAGTGTGATGGGACACGACATGAAAAGGTGGAACTCAGATGACTTCTTATCCCAAATGTCAACTTTCCAAACTGCAAACTGAGTATCTGTAAAAGCCCTGTGAGTTCTGTCAGTGGACTTCATTGACACCTGGCTGACTTTGTTTTCTAGCCATGCTAGATTTATCTGCTCACAATACCTGAAATTTATTTTGAGAAATACGTCTTTGGTCATTGTTTAACTCATTTTCTAAATAACATCAAGGTGTTCTTTGCGAGATGTGTACTGTGTGAACGACAGCTAAAGTGGACCTGGCTAATTGGCCTCTGTCTAAACTCTCCCAGGTCAGAGAGCTAACTACTGAAGTGCATCCAGTTTCTCAGTGTCAGATTCAATTTCTCCAGGAGGTTGCTGGTGTATATAAGGGTCCTGCCCCTCTTTTCCGAACAGTTTGTGTCTTACAAGGTTGTGACACTCACCAGATCAGATTGTTTTTTTCTTATTATTAGGGAACAAAACCCACCAAAAGTCAGGAGCCAAGTTTACATGTTGTTGTAGGATCACTTGAGGGCAAAATCATGCTGAGTTCCATTAGGAGACAGCCTTCCAATGTCAAGAGATTACAGGGTTTATTAAAATTGCACTTTCCCTATCTCCCTAAACACAGCCATGTGGCCGATATCCACCACCATGGGGAAAAGCAGCCCAGTCTGTTGCTGGCACAGACAACTGAATGACATAATTAGTTCCACAGCAGATTACTCAGAACATAAGCACCTTGCATTCACTGGCCTACCCTTCAGCTCCTCTTCCTGAACTTTAGTGAGGAGAGATTTCAGGTTGTAGTCTAAGGAGGTGAGATCCTTGCTTATTGTGAGCTGTAGAAGTATTCAAGGAGAGGTGTTCTGCATGCATTCTAATCTTAGAACATGACTAAGGCTTTATGTGCATGTATACACACGCACACATACACACACAAACACACGTACATACACACCTAAAAACAAGATAAATAATGAAGACACTCAATCAAAGAAGTGATAATTCTGACAACTTTACCCAAATATGTGCCTTAGTTCTGTAATTTCTTTTTCGTTGATCTGCAGGTCATCTTGTAATCTTTCTATAATAACAGCGTAAGATTCACTGACTTTCCTCTTCCATTCATCTAGCCGAGAAAACAAACAGAATTGATTCATAATTGTGTTTTGCAAAGTATAGACACAGATCATAATGTACGAGTAATCAAAACTCTGATTTTTATTCTGGATTCTACAATACTTAATTTAAATTGCTGATTGTGAATTTAAATGCAGATATTTATATTTATGATGCAATCACATTGGAATTGTAGCAATTAAGATTCCATTTGATATTGTACAATATATTTATATAGAAGAATGTATTCAACTTATTTCATTTGATTTTATTGCACTTTAATTGCAGCAATCCTTAGTTGCTACACAGTGTCTTTTAGATATTAAATAATAGATACATAAGATGTAATTCTAAAATCTCTATATTCAACAGTCCTCCAAAATTTTCTACAACATTATGGAGAGGAACTAAACTAGCATATTTGCAAGAAGTTTTCTCTTTTCAGTCCAAAATCTTTCAAAAAATAATTGCAAGCTCAAATAATCTCCCAACACTAAATATCCTCTGTATATAAATCATTGAAACACAATGTATCATTACTTATAATTGAATCATGTTTCACACACATAAGAAAGTAAAAATAGTTACCAGTACAAGTTTGAGTTGGTCTAGATTTATAATTTCCCATTTGTTAGAAGTTTTTGCTTTTCTCCCCTGAAGTCCTTCAGGCTGCAATATTCCAACTTCAAGTGCAGCAACAGTCCAATGGAAAAATACTTTGATAGTCTGACTAAAAATAATGCAGCTGCCCAGCGGAATGTCACGCAAGGATGACAAGGAACAGGCCAGCACACGTGTGCTTTCAAGGGTGAGCTCAGAAAGGAGCTGGTAGGTTGTTTGGAGGAGCTGCATGAAGGGCATAGAGCGAGCATTTCAGCAACATCATTTGCTTTTATCAATTGATTACCTACCCACATCTGCCTTCATGGGCCATTTGTTTACTACATTAATCTAGAAGGTGATTCAGTGACATCTCCACTCCACGGAAAAGCAACTGAAGTTGGGATCTGTGTTCAGAAAGTTTGACTTCTAGGTCAAATAATGGCACTTAAAACATAGCAACTGGTGATAGAATTTGTTTACATAATCTACATAAATACACAATCAAACAGCAATGTAACTGGTAGAAATGAATGAAAGTCTTACTAGTATGAGAGCTACAATATTAAATTTGTAGAAAATGGGTCTTAACATAAAGCATGATTGCTTATTATTGTAAGAGGTGTAGACAAAGTTCTTTATAAATAGCAGTTTGCTGTACAAATCCTTGGACTGTGATGTATTGTCCGTATGCTTGCCATTTTGACATTATTTTCTTACACCTTCCTGGAAGGCTGATAGTATTCACATACTATGATTTTTAAAATCCATTCTAAACAGCTAGTGGAGTCTGAAATCAGTTCTGGGACCACTCGACTCTAACACCTGAGTCAGACATTTTTATTGATGTGTCTCTCATTCCCTCTTCCATGCACCTTTGGTTTATTTCATGGGCATTGCGTTTTCTATACACATTTCTATTGAAATAAATGAACCCAAGGTATGATGCAAAACAAATGAAAACCACAGATATATACTATATATTTCTTCTAGGTGATCTTACTCCACGTAGAAGGCATAAATTCCAATTTTGAAAACCACCTCCAGGGCACATCGCTTTAATGCATCAGGCATGGATTTCACATTTACTGTGGTTGAATATTCAAATATCTCTTCCTTCATGAGGCAATTTCTGGGATAAGTTAAGGAATCTTCACACCTTTTTCTAGGCAAAAGTAAACTAAGTTCCTAGGGAATGGGTTTCCCTAATGATGAGACTCATTGGAGGGCTTGGTTCTTGGCTCAGTGTGTGTGTCTGCCCTTGCCCAGTTACAACCTCTTCTCTCTGTTGGGAGTTTATATAAGGCAGGAATGTCTGTTTTGGCCTGTAGAGTGTTCATTCTCCTCCTTTGAACACCAGACATACTAAGTTATAACAGCTTTCTCCCAGAGCTGTGTGACCCTGTTTCCTCAGTTTGGAAAGTCCTTTCAGCAGAGAGAGTGTTCTCAGCTCCATTAACATAGGAAACTGACTCCCTGACTTCCTGAACACTTTTTTATGTTAAAGTACGCACTGGCATATTAGGCAGGCTTCTCTAGAGAGACATAACTGATAGAATGCATGTACATAAAATCTACACTATAAACAGGGAGCTATTAGATTTGCTCACAAGAAATGAGGTCAATAATTATCTGAAGTATTCTTTTTTTCTGATATTTTTGTCATTTTACAATAGTCTTGGTTTTTATTACTAGTATGTGTTCATTGTACAAAATAACGAGACTCATAACTTATAAATAGTGATGCAACAAACGGCACGTTGGCATCTCTGCTGCACGTGGACTTGACTCCTTTGGGGGCCCACGTTTTCAGCCTCCCTCACCCTCTCTTCTCACCCCTCTCCTCGTAGCTACTCCGCTTCTACTGTAAAATTCTCGCCCTTCTTTTTTCAGTCTTAAGACATAGATCCTCTGTACTTGCACGTACACGTGGGTATGCATGTCATGGTTAATTACTTGTCCGTGGGGCAGTTAGGCGGTGTGCTTTTAGCCACTGGAGATAATACAGTTCATTTGTGTTCACGTAAGTACTATGTTAGCTATGGGATTTGTTTCATTTTCGAGCTTTTTCTCCGTCTTGTGCAGGGCACGGTGAGGTAAGGACTTTTCCTGTCCAAGTATAAAGTGAACTTTGAACTTCTTCCTCACACCCTCCTTCCTTTCCCTCCTCCCTTCCCATAAGTCTTCTGTGATCCCCTGAGACGGTTTGACTTCTACATTTATGTCATATGTACATACAGGACATATATGACAGAATATCTGAAGTCTGATGGGGGGCCTATAGGAGGGGGAAGGGAGAAGGGAGTCTAAATTTGATTAAGATGCATTATATAAAATACACAAAAACTCAATAAGAATATTTTTCAACAAACAATTTTATGTATCTATATAAAATCTAGTATCCACAAATGCAAGAAAATAGGTGCTCTCTGTCTTTCTGAGACTGACTTACTTTGCTTAATGTGATAATTCACACTTGCATCCATTTTTCTCAAAAGGTACAACTCCATTATTTATGGTTTAAAAACCAACCCATCGTGTATATATACCACTTTTATTTTTATACATTCCTCTGTTGATAGACATCTAGGTCAGACATCAGTGTTTGCTGAAACACTATTCACAATAGTTAAGCTATGGAATTTCATACTTCTTCATGGCTGATAAAATTCCATTTATACCACATTTTCTTTATTTATTCATCTGCTGATAGAAATCCAGGCTGGTTCTGTAGCTTGGCTATCGTGAATAGAGTCACAATAATCATGGATGTGTGGGTTTCTCTGTGAAATACAGACTTGAGTCCTTGAGATAAATATCCAGGAGTGGAAGAGCTGGGTAATATGGTAATTCAGATTTCAGTTGTATGAGGAGCCCCCAGGCTGATTTCCACAGTGACTGCATTAGTTCACATCCTTGCCAACAGTGCAGAGACGATCCTTTGCCTTGAATCCTTAGCAGCATTCTGACTGGCATAAAATCAAATCTGGGTGCCACTTTTGTTCATGTTTCCCTGATTGCTAAGGGTGTTGAACAGTTTTCAAATCTTTAATTGGCCAATTCGTACTTTTGGGGGGAACTATCAGCTATTTTTTTCCCATGTTATTGATTGATTTATTTGGGACTTGGGGTGATTAATATTTTGAATTTTTTTATACATGTGGATATAAATAAATCCCTGTCCAATGAGTAGATGGGACGTGTTTCCTCTCACTCCGTAGACCTTCTCTTTGCTCTGTTAAATGTTTCCTCTGCTGTGCAGAAACATTCCCGATTTCACGCAGCTCCATGTTTCAGGTTTGCTGTGGCTTGCTGAGGTACTGAACTATTACTCAGAGACTCCTTGCCAAGGCTACTGTGCGGAGGAGTTTTTCCTCTTTCTTAAGAAGTTTCACTTTCAGGTCTTTATTCAGATCTTTGATGCATTTCAAATCGATTTCTTAGGCAGAGTGAGAGGTAGGGGTTAGTTTCCTTCTGGTGGAGCTGTCCTATCCCTGTACTGTTAGAACGGGTTCTGCAGCCCTCTTTCTCCCACTATGTCCTCTAATCAGGCCACACCCATAATTGATTCAAAATGCTTTGTCCAGCTTCTTTGGGGAAGTACAAGCTCAAATTTGGCTGTACCTTATCTTAATAGACCATCTGTCTTTTCATCCCTCGTTCACATTCTTCCAAGGTCAGGACTCCTTTCCCAGTTTCTACTGTGTTCAATGGATATGGGTGGGTGTGCTTTGATAGGTTATTTCTCAAACATACACACATTCATTATCTTTCTGGGTGGAGTACCAACTGTGGTTGCCAAGGAGAAGCCCTGGTCATTGAACCCAAGAGCATGGCTTTGCTGGAGTTAATTAAAATTATTTAGTTAAGGTTGTGTCCATTAATAAAAGCCATTCCCCTCAGCACATAGTCTATCAGCTCTAAACTATGGCAATCCCTGGAAGTAGACAACCAGACTGTATACTGTTATGCTTTAAAAATAATCTTTACAAAAATAGATCAAAGTGTCTTTTGCTATGTGAGTGTACAAAAAGGCAGCTATATCCCTCAAATAGAACATTATTCAGTGATAGCAGACAGGTGATTTGGGATGTTAACCTTCCTTGTCTACTTGTCTGGACTTAGAATCACCTAGGAGACACAATGCTGTGTATCTGTGCTGCTGTTTCTACAGACGTTTAATCAAGGAAGGAAGACTGTCCCTGAACGTGGGCAGCACCATCCCATGGGCTGTGGTCCTGGACCGAACAAAAAGGAGAAGCAAGTTGGGCACCAGCACTCATCTGCTTTCTGACTTCTCTGCGTCACAACCACCCATCGCTTTCTCATCCTGTCATGACTTCCCACCATGACCTACGGTATCCTCTCAATGCTTGTGTGGACAAGTACCCTTCCTTCCTTAAGTTGATTTTGTAACATGCTTTGACACAGAAACAAGAAAAATAATATGCTTTCAAGCCATAAAATGTCATGGAGGAACTTCAAGTGCATATTGCTAAGCCAGTGAAAGAGCGAGCTCAACTTAGTCCATGATCCCAACTCCATTACATTCTGAAAAGGCACATTAGCAGGGAAGTCACACTGCAGTGGGGGACATGTGACATCAGTTTGATAAAATCCATTGAACTCTAGTCTTCATTTCGTCAAAATGTACCTGGTTCATCAACAATAACAAATCAGCTCAGCCCCCCCCACATAATTGATAATGAGGGGAACTGTTGGAGGAAGGACTTTACAAGAACTGAAGTTATGGCTTATTACTTTGAGAAAAAAAACCGACTATAACGAAAATGTCTATTCAATTAAATTTGTTTATTTTGGGACAGGGCCATCCTGTAGCACTAGCTGGCCCAAAACGCACTATGCAGACCAGACTGGCCTGGGTCTCACAGAGGTTTACCTGCCTCTGCCTTCCAAATGCTGAGATTAAAGGCATCTGCCACCACACCTGGCTAAATGATTTTTGTTGTACTTGTTACTTTGGTTTGGTTTCACTCTTGTGTTTTTGTTCGAGACAGGGTCTAACTCTATAGCCTAGGCTCACTTTGAATGCAGGGCAATCTTCCTGCCAAAGACTCCCAACTTTGGGGCTGTAGGTATGAGCTCCCAAGCCTGGTGGCTATTAATTTTCTTTTAAGACAAAATGGTTGTCTTAGTTTGTTTCTTCATTGCTGTGACAAAATACTCTGACCAATACCAACTTGGGGAGGAAAGGGTTTATTTGTCTTACATCTCCCAGGTCACAGTTCATCAGGGAGCCCAAGGTAGGAACTCAGGGCAGGAACCTGGAGGTAGGAGCTGAAGCACAGGCCATGGAGGAACGCTGCTTACTGGCTTGCTCTCCTGACCCTGCTCAGCCTGCTTTCTTATGCAACACAGGCCCACCTGCCCAGGGGTGGCACCACCCACAGTGGGCTGGGCCCTCCCACATCACTCATCAAGAAGATGCCCCTCAGACATGGCCACAGGCCAGTCCAATGGAGGCAATTACCCACTTGAGGCTCCTTCAACCCAGGTGTGCCAAGTTGACACTAAAGCTATCCAGCACAATTGTTCATATAAATGAGGCTTTCAAATTATAATTTCTTGGCTAATAAAAGGCACTTGCTTCCATGCTTAAGGACCTGACTCTGATTTCTAGAAGCCACTTGATAGAGGGAGAGAACTGATCCACACAATTGTCCTTTGACATGTGTTATGGCACATGTCTGCTCATACACACACGGACACCGCCCCCGCCCCCCCCCACAAACACTAAATAAAATTTAAAAATCCAAAAGTTTTTTTAAAATCATGATTTTTTTAATAAAAATGATTTGACTATTGCATAGACAGTTTATAATATATAAGGAGAAGCCTAAGGAATGTAAAATGAACAGTATTTCTCTTATGCTCACTGTTCCTTCATTGAAAATGTCAGATTGGATTTAGTTAGTATCTTATTTTTTCAATGATTCCTTTTTTGACAAAGCTTATGTTCTGCTGAAATGTTTGAGCCCTTCGCCAATGCACCGTATTTCCCCTTCTTTATCTGCACAGAAATGGGACTCGATTCTTCTAACACTACTTCAATGAGCCTATTTACATTCTTTCTGAATTCCTTCTTTTTAAGTTCATATGATTTATTTATCCCAATCTACCCTTATGTATCTGCTGTTTATATTTTATACCACTTTCTTCATAAATATTTAAATGGATGCTTTCAAGATGAAATGACAAATATTAACCTTGACACGTCTACCTAATGGCTTCAATGGAGAAATTATAAAGATCATACATCCTGCGAAATAAATCTGATGTAACTGGAACAGGTTTTTCATCATATTTAAAATATGAGTTAATTTATACTTAAAAGCAACATCATTCTTTCATTGCGTAGGTGTGTATTAATATATTTCCAGGTGTTAAAGGAGCTGAAGTCTTCAGAGTGTTCATCTGGTTAGCAAGTAAGAGACCCATTGCTTCAAAAATAGAAACAAGAATTACTACCTGCTATATACTGAGGGCTTGTTTTCTTTCTTTTGTATAACATAAAGTTGTTAAAGTGGCAAGTGACAGAATGTTAATGGTTAATCTTGATTGAAACAAAGTTATTTAAAAGTGAAATTGGTGAAGGATGTGGTGAATGAAACACAGCTTTAATCCCAGATCTCTGTGGATTGGAGGCTAGCCTGTTCTAGAAAGCAAGTTCCAAGCCTCCCAGGGCTAGTCAGACTCTGTCTCTTAAAAAAGCAAAAAAATATCATTGCCTAAGAGAGATATTCATTTTATAAAATTATTTGATTAATTTTTTTAAATAAATGTTTTTATACTTTAAAAAGCAGAATTCACATGATACTTGTTTGTCAAACAATATTTTTCCCCTCAAGTATCTACATTAATAGCTATCTTTATGTGTGTAAATGTTGTTGGGGTGGGCGTTCAGATTAATTCTCAAAATAAATGGAACTTGAGAATATATTATGATGAAAACCAGACTGAAGAAATTACTGCTGTAACTTATTCTCTGTGTGTGCTGGAGAGCTTTGATTGTTAACTTGACACACCTGGGTAGGGGGAGCCTCAACTGGGGAATTTCCTCCATTGGACTGGCCTGTACCCATGTCTGTGGGGCATTTTCTTGATTGTTGATGATGTGGGAGGGCCCAGCCCACTGTGAGGAGCCACCCTGGGCAGGTGGGCCTGTGTTGCATAAGAAAGCAAAACTGAGTGAGCATGGGCCATGTAGCAAGCCAATAAGCAGAGTTCCTCCAGGCTCTGTGCTCCAGGTTCCTGCCCTGATTTCCTGCCATGGTCCCCCTCAGTGATGAACTGTGACCTGGAAGATGAAGTCAAATAAACCCTTTCCTCCCCAAGTTGGTATAGGTCAGTGTTTTGTCGAAGCAATTGGAAAGAAACTAGAACACTGAGAATATATTTAAAATCAGATGTTAGAAAGTTGCTATCTTTCCTGTTGATTTGTCGATTGATTTGTCTACCCTATACACATGAAGAGTTAGGTTTAGTATTATTGGTGGTGTTTACTTAAACATCACCTCCGCGAAAATGCTATCATGGGCCAAGCAACCAGGAAACTCCACACAGCAAGTGTCCTTTGATAGGGACTCGTAAGACCGTATGTTCTGGAGCCTGAATTTCAATTAAAAAAAAAAAAAGCCTTTTCAAGACATGTAACTTTTAAGAATAACATAAACGTTGTGACTTAGGACATTTCTATCCCCCCCTAGGCCTTCCTTCTCCTTTTCCAAGAGTTGACTTGCTAAAGAAATAATACTGTATGATAATTATAGTTCAATTAATAACTAATGTTATTCTGACAAACATTTCTATCTTGAGGTTCTTCATTCATAGAACAAACAAACAGACGGAACAGAAATAAAATTAATTAGTTCTACTTATATTAGACTAACTTTCCTTTCAATTACCAGTTATCCATCTGAGGTTGTCCCTCAAAGGGCGAAGAACTCTAAGTTGATGCAAGGAAGATTATTTCAAGGTTCAAAAGTTTTGCTGTACAACACGTCATTGGTAGAGAATCTGAGGGCAAGGAGCTGACTACCGCATAGCTACTTTAGATGGATGGGTCTGTTACCTTGCTGGGGACTGATCCAGTGACTATATCCCTGTTGCTTCAATCAAGGGATAACATGCTAAAGAAAATCATAAGTGGCTGTATCTGCAAATGTGTCTGGTGGCCTTAAAAGGTGGGGAAGTCAGATATGGATATACTATAACTTTGGGGAACACTTGTCCCTGTGTTATAGGCCCTGGGTCAAAGAGCACTGCCCCAGCACCCCATCTTGGATTTATGGGTGATCTTGAGCCAGCACACCAGGTGCTTCCATACCAATGATTCTTTGCTCCTTCGCAAAAATGTTACCTTTATGAATGTCAAGTCCTTCAACGTTCTCCACAGGAGGATGGTAGCCATGGTTATCAGACCTCAAGCATTGTCCTAGGGATCAGTGCAAGAAATGGCCTGTCTTCCGCAGGCTCATAAAGGCTCGGAGTCCTTCAGAATCATATTACTCCTCTCAGTGCCCCACCACTAAGAACTGACATTCACTGAGTCTTACACTGATTAAATCAGAGATCTGCCTACCTCTGCCTCCAGAGTGCTGGGATTAAAGGCATGTGCCACCACACCCGGCAACAGCTGAAATTTTATACATAAAATATTGGAAATCCTGAATAAAATTAAAAGGAGAATGAAGAGTTGGGTTTTAGTCACGTGATCAGTAGAACATTGACTTGTAAGGGCAGAGAATTTTCTGAGTTCTTTTTCCAAAGGTTATTGTCTCTAAAGCCAAATATGTAGGGGATTTGTTACAGCAATGATTTACATTTTCAACTAGAACTTGTATGAAAGTTGCATATATTTTCCTTACAGCTCTGCTCCCTCACATTACTAAGCATTATTAAGAATAACGTAGGGCGGGAGAGATGGCATAACAGTTAAGAAGACTTGCTGTTCATCTAGGGGAGCCAAGTTAAGTTCCCAACACCCACATTGGGCAGCTCACTACCACCTGTAACTCCAGCTCCAGGGGGTCCCACACCCTTTTCTGGAGTCTGTGGGCACCTGCACTCATGTGCACATGCCCCCATACAGACACACACATATACACATAATATAATAATAATATTTAAAAAAACAACCTATACTTATTTATAATTTATACACCTTTAATTTTTATGTAAACTCTTTAAGTTACTACTGATTAGGAAGCAAGATTGCTTTGTACTCTTGCAGTCTGGAATGTGAGGAGCCATGGCCTCTACTGTATTTGCTCTGGAGAAAAGTCACATTGCTTTGAAGACTTAGTTCATCAGCATTTCTTGGGAGTCCCAGCCAAAGCCACACCACTCTAGCCATTTTCCCTTGTCCTTCCCATTGTGCATTCACCCTGGTTTCTGTCTTGAACTCACCACTGTGCTCACTCACAGCCCACATTGATCAGAAAAAAAGATTGTAACTGAGTAGATTTAAAGCTCTGTGTGAAAACTTGAAAGCTACAAGAGGGAACAGTTTGGAATTAAAGAGAGGAGCATGTTCCACATACAAAGATGTCAGAGCTGCCTCTGAGGAATCCACCAGTCCAGGATGGGCATACCTGACAGGGAGCTCAATGACACCATCATGGAACATACTAGACTTAGCTTGCTAATCTTCAGTCTTGGCTCATTATAGGTTCTGTTTCCTGACTGCTGGCTAGCATCTCCCAAATTTTATAGGTAGGTCCGATGACAGAGTTATCTTGACCCATTACCCATGTTTTGCTACTTCACACATGAACCTAGAGAAGAAATAATGGGGCTTGCATGAATAGACACACAGTATTTGGAGTCTACAAGGGCCTTTGGAATGCTGGAGCGAGACAAAAGTGCAGGTTATCACTCAGAATTTTTGGCAAAATAAGTTAGGAAGATAAAAGAGTTAAATTGGGCTGCTAACAGAATTTTAGATAAAGACTTAACTTGAAATAGGTCTTGTTATTTCTGAAGTTTTAAAAATCTTGGTTAGAGGGAAAAGAATTTAAAACTATTTAATCTCCAGGATATGATAAATTGAGAACTTGGACACAATTTAGATCATTAGATCACTTCAGAGGATTCAGAGAAATTATTAAGAAGATGTTCATTAAAATATCCATTATTATTCTACATGGTAAAACAAATTAAACAAAACTGATGGGACCAGAGTAATTTAAATTTCATCTTGGATTTTTTTCTTGAGAGTAAAAATTGATGAGGCTGAGTTAGGCAAAGTCATAAATACCAAATGACAGAGAAATTATACACAAGTGTCAGCAATGAAATGAGATATGAGCGTAAAAGATAACAAGTTCAAAAGAAGAACCCGTCAGGCCAAAAGACTAGAAGAAACATACATGTGGAGGGGAGCTGGGTTTGGGGAGGAGCCAGAGCCAATCTTCCATGAGTTGAGAAATACGTGAATTATACGTGAGTTCATATTATACCGAAGATGATCTGTGGTTTAGCAGAGGCATCATTTTATAAAGAAGATGATAAAATGAACGTTTCTTGCTTAAATCTGTTGAGTTTATATTTGAAATGTAATATTTGATTCTGGACCCCTGTCTCATATTATGATAGGAAGACAGAGAAAGGAAACTTTTTGGAAATAAAGAAATGGGTTGTGAAATATGTTAGTTTTGGTTATAGGGAGTATTGTACATATCTTTCAAATATGCCTTTAATAATTTCATTTAAAATTTCCAGATCTCATAAGAGACAGGCAGCATATTTCACCTATTTGGCAGGAATTTTTCTTTCACTTTCAAAAGTATTTCTAGCAACATTTATGAAACCATCTCAGATCCCCTTACCTTGTGTGGCTGGTGTTTGTCTCCCTTGAAAATTTGCTCCTTAATAACTAGTAGATGTGAAAAACATTACCATTGAAATCTACCTGATGACTTGACATCCATGCTCAGATGCTAAGGAGCTCAGAAAGTAACCGACTGTGACTAGTAATAATCAGATATATAGAGATTAGAAATGCATATGCATCTTAGTCTCAGTTGTATTAAAAATGAATTTTTCTGTATGAAAACATATATTTTAATAATGAAATGGAGATCTTTTTCAAAGTTTAAAACCTCATTTAATCTTATGTCTTATAGGGTTTATACGGAGTACAATATTGTATAACTATTAATTCAACTGT
>NW_008355795.1:995629-1003246 GCF_000622305.1 Nannospalax galili
AAACTGTGTATTTTAATAATGAAATGGAGATCTTTTTTAAAGGTTAAAACCTCATTTAATTTTATGTCTTATAGGGTTTATACTGAGTAAACTATTGTATCACTGTAACAATTCAACTGTAAACCTAAAAATTTACAGAAAAAAAAGAGTAATTTAAAAAGAATAACCAGGACCATGAATAGAAAATCCTTTAATATTAGGAAGCTTAGCAATAAAATTACTTGTAGCCCTGAATTTTGTTTTAATGCAGACCACATCGCGGTCAGCTCATCGTGGAGCACTGAACAAAGAGAAGGACCTGCTCAGTTTGGCGATTTGCCGTTTGTTCAGCCTGTACTTCTCTTCATTGACCCAAAATTTTGAAGACAACCTTATTGTTTTATCTAGTATCTGTTTATGGGATACAGAATATGGGATTATCCAAGTATTCTTCTTGCTGCTGATGTTACTTTTCTAAGAACCATGAGAGAACAGGTTTACGTTGCGAAGCAAACTACGAAAGCATTTTGTTAGTACTTTTAATCAGACAGATGCAGTGATGGCCCGTGAGCCACCATTTCTGCATCATTAAAAGAACCACCTGTGGAGGGGAAGCTACTTCTGTATGCATGATGAGGTCACATAAAGACAAGAGGTGTCTACTCATGTGTGAACAATATGTAACTCAGAAATACAGGCTTAAAGGATAATATGAAATACATGGTTAAAAATTAAAGTTTTGAAGTCAGCTTTCAGGGTCAAAGTGAATAAGCAAATTTCTAGCCAATATGTGAGGTTATTTCACTGGGAAGTTTCTGAAGTCCAGTTCTGTCTACATCATGCCTAGTTCAGTCAATATGCACAATGTATGGTAAAGCACAGCTATCTCCCCTCACACAAACAACAAATCAAAGTGATTCTTAGCCATCTTCAGGACTCAGCCCTTCTGAGGGATCGTTCCTGACCAGGCAGCCTTGTTATTGGCTTTACCGGGTGCTCTGCTGACGCCCTGTACTTTATTTTGTATCTCTACTCACACATTGCTGTAATAAATTTCTGTCTTATCATCAAATAATCTGGAGGAACACCAAAATAATACATCTTGTGTCTATCAAAGACCGACACATAATTCATACATATAAATACTTGGTTATTTGAATTCATGGAAGCGGCAGTGACTTCCTGGATTTGTTTGTTCTACGAGACGTTCCTTTGGAAGGAGTTATGCAGCTTCGTTTCCTATTTCAAATCATACATTGAACATTACTTTGCTTATGCTGCTCTGACTTCCTTTGGAAAAGTTGTAAAGTGATGCATCTCCCCTCCACCAGGCATCATGTGGTTGGGTCTACTTTGTCATGCAGTTAATTGAATAGGGACTGAGAGGGTGAGGGTCCCCATGTTTACCTTCTCCACTCTTTCTCTTTTCTTCACAAATTTAACATTTTCATGACCATTATGTGCTATGATCATAACATACCTCATAACATATCTATCACTTATCGGCACTACCCCCTACAGGGGATATATTATCCTCTGTAAGAAAAATGTTCCATAATTAGGGAAAATGTTGAATAATAAGACAGCAAAACAGGACAGAATTTTAGTTGATGTTTCAAAGAAAGAGAATGGAATGGTTTTTAAGTGCTATAGAAGTATAAGACACATTATAACCACAAGACATTGAAGAACTAAAAACAATAAAATTGAATATACAAACTTTTTAGGAAAAAACTCAAACCTAGGATATGAAAAGAATATGGAGTAAGATTTTGCCCTAAGGCATTAGCCAAAAGCATATATCTAGACTTCCATTCTGAGGAATCAGAAGGCATACAGAATATCGGGTTTGGAGATTCTCAGAAGGGAACTCTTGCATATTCGATTGAACTCCCTAAAATGTGCCTCAAACAGAGATCACCTAGACGTAGAGCTGTCATCCTTTATCCAAGTCAAAAGAGCTGCGGTTTAGGCTGCCTTGGTCTGGGGCCCAGCAGAAGAAAGAAAAAAAAAAGGTAAACATGGACCCTGAGGAATCATGGGTGAAATTATATGTACCGGGGCTTTTCCCTTGTACCAAGGGGCAATGATGCTCCAGTTCCTGTCATAGCAGACATGAAACCTCTGTAGGTTAGTGCATGTATGCATACTCTCAGGCAATACATAACCTCTAGACTGTGCTTTACTGGAATGATGATCTTGAACAAGCTTACATAGGCTTTGGAGAAAGCCCAGCACCATGAGCTGAAAAGCAACCACCAGAAACAGGCATGGCCTCATTTCTGATCACAGAACTAGCAGCTAAAGTTTACGAAACAATGGTGGTCACTTACAATGTTAACATAAATGTCAACGTACATGTGGATCTAGGGAATGGAAAAATCTGAAAAGGATACGGCAGTAGTACGTGAACACTCTGTGGTCTTGATGGATGGCTCAGTCAGTAAAGTGCTTGACTTGAAAGGCTAAGGACCCAAGTCTGATCCCAAGAATATATATATATACACACACACACACACACACACACACACACACACACACACATGCTGGGGGTGGTGGCGTTTGTAATTGGAACACTAGGAAGGTAGAGACAAGAGAATGCTTGGGGTTCACTGGCTAGTCAGTCTGGCGCTAATCAGTGAGTTCCAGGCTAATGTGCACACAGCATGTACATATATGGAGGCCACCTGCTTGACCGGTGCTGAAATACTGAGATTAATCCAGGGGTCTCTCAGCTATGCTGCTTGGGAGCAACTTTGCTGCCCTTCTGAGAGCCATTATTAAAAGCTCAGCATTTGAGGCTCACAGAAGGTTTACATAGAAGTGCTCAACCATTGCACAACACGTGGGAATGTTCCCGTCATAACCATGAGAAAACAGCGCAGCACGCCAAGGCCTGGTGACTGGCCCAGTAATGGACCTCCTTTTACGTATGTAGAAACACAAAGGGGGGTTACCCACCTGCCCTGGCATTCCAGGGCCAGCTGTTTAATCGAGCTGCTCCTAGCATGGCTCTCCTTAACCCTGTCCATCAACCAAGTCCAAAGAATTCTGTTAACTCTTAATGAGCCAAGTGCCAGGAGCCTTTTTTAAAAATCAGAAATGATTCTTTCATTTTAACCGACATATATATTTTTTTTTCATGAAAATAATTTCAATGAGGAAATTAAATTTTCATTTCAAATCCCAAACCCATGTGTGACTATAACCTGGAAAAGAAAAACAAATTACATCCCCCCAAAGTATTAACTGAATTAGTAAAAATAGCTATTCCCTTTAAGTTTTATACATGTGAATTTTAGAGATCAAAAAAAGTTGTTTTAAAATTCTAATTATTTAATTATAAAACATTGCAATGATTTTAATAAAAATAAAATCTTCTGCCTGCAAAATTAAACTGTCTTCTCTCTCAAACATCTTCTTGTTTCATATTCTGGATATTTCAAGGTCTAATAAAAATAACTGTATTTATTTTTCTGTAATTCACAAATACACGTGGAATCGAGGTTCAATGTAAAATATAGTCAGCATTGGACACCTGCTGTTCCTTGATTCCGTTCTTAAACAAACTTATTAACAGTCTGTGTCACGATGATGGTATATTCTGTGAGCTTCTTGGAATAAATAATGTAAAGAAATTATTTAGATGCATATTCAGTGGGAAGCCATCTGGCTTCATGTGAATTTATGAATATTTTAGCTTTTCAGCTAGTCAAAAGTGAAATCTGGCACTTGGGATTATCATGCAGATTTGTAACAGTATTATAAAAATTGCTTCTGCATGTCAGTGATTGACATCTCCTAGAGCATGATTTCACTGTTATTGCAGATTAAGTCTACTGAAATATGGATGATATGATCAGATTCCTGTGAAAGCCGTCATAATTCACCTTGCAATATTAAAACATACTTTTTTACATGGCTTCACATAGCAGAGATTTTGGCATTGGGTTGGACATTGGAAGTTGTGTTGTGGACACTGTGACGTGGACAGCATCCAGATTCTTCAGTGACAGACTTGGGACCTCAGCTACTGCAGGTGCTGTTGGTAGATAGTCTTTGGCTGTGACTGGATTCACAGAATGCCACACACACACACACACACACACACACACACACACAAAATAACTGGTCCAAAGTACTCCTTTCCCAGGTGCTATATCAAATAGGGCTGTGCCAGATACATCCTGGCCTCTCATGTCCAAGTTGGGATAATGCTAACACATCGTTATGGCAGCAGAACTCCCCTTGGGATCAGCTAAATAGAGCGGTCCTTGGGCAGGCTTGTATCTTAGCTGACTTCTCCCTTCTGGTATTAATTCTAAGGCCATTCCTTAACCACGATGTTACATTCTAACATTGGAAGATATATCTCCCATGCTAACATTTCAGGAAATCTGATCTATAACTGCCATATAATTCTACTTAGGTAAAACAAGAGCTCACTAGTAAAAGTTTTGCTAAATGTCCTCCAGTCACTTTGCTTAAATATTTTTTGTATTAAAGTTGTCTCAATCAGGCATGGTGGTGAATCCCTTTAATCCCAGCACTGGGGAGGCAGAGGCAGGCAGACCTCCATGAGATAAAGTCCAACATGATCTCCATAGTGAGTTCTAGGCCACTTAGGATTACAGGGAGACCCTGTCTCAAAAAACCAAGAAAACAAAATAAGAAAAAAAAAAAAACAACAAAAAAATGGAAAGTTATCTTGGAAGACAGTTATACTACTAGACAAAGTTCTAGAAATACTATTTTTTTTCTTTGTAAAATCTAGGACAATCTAAAACTTTCTTATCCTACTTGTTTCCCCAGTCATAAATTAAATATAATTATGACACATGCTCTCACTTTATAGTTATATTTTGATATTGAGTTATATATTGGTGCTTACAAATAGAGATGTGAGAAACGATTTCATATAGATGCCAAGAGAGTAAATATCCCCAAGTGATTGTGGATATAGAAATCCAAATATAAGGAGCTACTGTTGCCTGTGGGTGATACAGGGTAGAGACCATGAGGGAACTCAAGAGACTTAAAAAGCTTGACTAATGACCTCACAGAAGAGAAGTATGTCCTAGCCAGGAGTCGGCTAGAGACTGTGTGTCAGAGAACGGGCAGCAGGTTAGATAAATATAGGATGCCAGTGGAGATGACCAGTCTGTTAGCAAGACGCAGAGTTCGGGGAAAACTTAGGGTGACATCAGGAAAGTCATGGCTAGGGAAGACAGAGGTTGAGCACCCGAATTGTGCTGAAGCGCAAAGGGATGTTCAGATGATTTATTTCAAGAATTTTAGTGCAAAGACAGTACAGAAATAATTGCTGACGGAAGGAGAGTCCAGAGAGGACTCTTTTTTGCTATCTAATGAAAAAATATCATTTGTGGGTCTGAAGAGATGGCTCGGTGGTTAAGAGCACTGGCTGTTCTTGCAGAAGACCCAGGTTCGGTTCCCAGCACCCACATAGTAGCTAACAATTGTCTGTAACTCCAGTTCCAGGGGATCTGACACCCTTTTCTGACCTCTGCAGGCATTGGACAACATGGGTGACCCTACACACATGCAGTCAATATACTCACACACACAAAAAATAATAATAATAAGCAAAACATTAAAAAATATCATTTGCATACTAATGAGACTAATTCAGTCGCAGAGATGATACAGGGAAGGGAGCCTTGGTGGGACATGTCCTTATTCATAAGAACAAAATGTCACAAAGAGATTGTCATGTTTAATTGGATGTTAATGCTAAGTTATGGTGCTTTTGGAAAACATCCCACATATATTTTGATCACTCACATTTGAAGATAAGTTAGCCCAAAAGTTATGCCATTTATTCAGGAACTAGTTTCACAGGCCCAGCGTCTTTGAAGTCTCTGGTACACTCCACCATTTGGTATCTGGAATTGTCACCCGAGTTTGCTCCTGACACGGACAGAAAAACCATGTACCACATCTTTATCTGAATTTTGCATAGTTTATACCTTTGGGGTGGGGAGGGGAGAAACTTACAAAGAAAGGAACACCTGCCACCTGGCACCCAGCTCTGCGGGGCTCAGCCCACCATTCTGGAACTCTTTTGCCCAGAGTCTGCCTCATCTCGCGTCCCCACATGCCCATTTACACCACAGAGTTCTGTGAGGGGTCCACAGGGTCCTCACAAGGTCCCCCAGGGCCCCATGGGGTCTAGGGAAGACTGGCTCGCCTGCTCCCTGTTCCCTGCTTCCCAGAATGGTGCCAAATCCTTTTGTTCCAACCTCTCCCTGCACTAGGCTCCACCCTTCTTCCCAGGGTGCCCTGTGCCAGCCCATGGCTCTTCAGAAGTCCAGGAGGAATAAATCGTTTTGGGGCTACAGGCATCCTTCAGCCTCATGGTACTTTTAAAGAATATCTTATTATTTTTATTTTATGTGTATGAGTGTATGGCCTGCATGTATGTAAGTGTACCTGTGTCATGCAAAGCCCATTGTTTTAGTTGGTTCTTCATTGCTGTGACAAAATACTCTGACCAATACCAACTTGGGGAGGAAAGGGTTTATTCAGCTTATATCTTCTAGGTCGCAGTTCATCAGGGAGCCCAAGGTAGGAACTCAGGGCAGGAATCTGGAGGTAGGAGCTGGAGCACAGGCCATGGAGGAACACTGCTTACTGGCTTGCTCCCTTGGCCCCTGCTCAGCCTGCTTTCTTTTGCAACACAGGCCCACCTGCCCATGAGTGGCACCATCCACAGTGGGCTGGGCCCTCCCACATCACTCATCAAGAAGATGCCCTTCAGACATGGCCACAGTCCAGTCCAATAGAGGCAATTCCCCGATTGAGGCTCCTTCAACCCAGGTGTGTCAGATTGACACTAAAGCTATCCAGCACACCCGTGGAGGACAGAAGAGGGTGTTGGATCCCCTGGAACTGGAGTTACAGCCTGTTGTTAGCTATCATGTGGGTGCTGGGATCTGAACCCAGGTCCTCTACAAGAGCAGCCAGTGCTCTTAACCACTGAGCCATCTCCAGCCCCATACTTTCACATTAGAGGAGTAGGTGATAAGATGTCTTTAACTCAGTTGATGAGTGAATTATGATACCACCTATAGGATCCATTTAGTTCAGCTTAAGCTCCTTCTGTTACCTTTGGGAATCATCATCAGTAATGAGAGCAGAGATGGTTATCTAGAAAGAATATGATATTGATGTGTGAACTCTGTAATGATGACAACAGGCACACATCCAGGGACTGGCTTGCCTTAGACCTTTGAAGGCTGGAAAGCAGTTGGGTCTAGCCTGCCTCACACTCCCATTTCGGTGCTATAAAAGCATTCGTGTAGCAGTGGCTGCACCTAATGAAAGCCAGACTTGGTCATGGAAAGTCTTTGGTTCTCTTAAGTGTCTTGAGGAGTTAAGATCAGCCTAGTGTTAGCTGGAATAAGGTCATGAGAGAGCAAGGCTGACAATAAATTACTAAGAGAGCAATCCAGGTTCCTAGGGATAGTATAGATGTGCTCATATTGAGCAAAGAGGAGGGCATGGCCAAGGGAAGAGAGAAAGGAATTGTCACAAAGAAAAGTTCAGATTACAACACAATGGGAAGTGAACACATTCTTGATATTATGGGTGGTGACTGATTCCTAAGAATGATTATTA
>NW_008355795.1:1007962-1022377 GCF_000622305.1 Nannospalax galili
TGCAGCCTTACCAATCCCTCTGAAGGCACCATGGATGGTACTGCGTAGACCTGGCATATCAGCAAATCTGAGTAGAAGGAGTTTCAGGTGGTTTAGACCTTTATTATAAAATGCAGAGCTATCTTGATGATATCTCTGTATTACACTATTTTCCCCTTTATGTGTACATGCAGAGAAATGAAAACCTGTGTTTAAATGCATGCACTTACAAGAGATCTATCATAAACACAAAATCTTCAAGTAACCAAGGAGGCAATGACATTATTAATGTTTTATTTTCAGAACATAAAGTGATTCTTACGAGTTGATAGCACTTTAAAATTAGTCTTGACCATTTAATAACAATCTGTAAGTAAATCAGTAATTGTCCAACAGTATCAGAAATCCTTTACTTTCTACTTGGGAACAACATTTATAAAAACACAAAAATATATTTATATACACATAATTGAAGGTTTCAGACAAATCTCTTCTAGATTCCCCGGAGTTATAATTTATTAATAAAATTGGCACAGACTGGTTATTACAGCTTACTTAAGGAAGTTTAAACACAAGTGTGGCACATTTTGCCTCTATGCGCTTACTTTAAGCCAGGTGCACATAACCTGGACTCCCAGCCGGGGCTTTCTTGGAGCTATCATCCGTATTCCCTCGGTTTGCGCTCTTCTGCCTCCCCCGCACTGTGCACCTTCCAGCCAGAGATTTGTTCACGGCATCAGAACCACCAGTGGATGGACAGAAAAATAAAGGAATGTAAAACGTCCATGTGGCAAGTCCACAGACCTGTTAAGGGTGTAATTAAGATTGGATGAAGGTAATGACCATGGTTAAATGACCATGGTGGACCTCAATTGTTCCTACCGCCTTCCAGACAGGTACCTGAGCTCTGTGGACACAGTGTGTTTTCCGGTGTAATGGAACATTGAACAAAGTTTATAAAATATGCAACCCATGTTCAAGTACGTAAGGAAAAATAATATAAATCTATTTTGACTGAGTTTTATGAGATCAGTAAATGAGTCACAAACTCTTGTGAGGTTTACAGCTCTTTGTATCACTTCTCAGCTAAAACAATCAGTGTTAACCAGGCACTTGTCAGCCATGGACTTGCTTCTGAGATTTCTAGAACATCTGCACCATCCCCATAAGACTAGAATGGGCACTTTTATTGCAGTTCAGGAGAGAACTTTTGAACAGTTCAGGAGAGAACTGTTTTGGTTGGAGAGTGAGAGGTCTCCCTGAGGTGCATGTCTGAACATCTGGTTCCCAGCTGGCACCGCTGCGCTGAGAGGCTGCGGAGCCTTTACGGAGCCTGGCCGCCAGAAGGTCACTAGGGGCAGCTCTGAAGGTTCAGTCCACCCTAGCTCACTGTGCTGCTGGCCCATGCCATGCAAACAGTCACTGCAGTGACTGCTGTGAAGGCGGAGTAACCCTGCTGCCGTGCCTACCATCCATGAAGGACAGATCTCTCAAACCTTGTATGGAAGCCCTTTTCCCTTAAGATGTTTTTGTTAGTGACTGTATCTCTGCGCTAAGAACTTTAACCAAAAACTTTGCTGATAACACTTAAAGCTTTATTGGACCAAAGTCCAAAAGAAGATGGAAATATTCTAAAGAATGGTTGGAAAAATCACTTTATAAAGCCAGAGTACTTTTTATGTGGATGAGACCATGCCCCTCAATCTGTCCTTACTAAAAATAAAATAGAGCAAAACATCTAAACAGGATCTCTTCTGCACTTCTTCTTGAAATGTTCTATCAAAACTTGTTTCCTTTACTTCCTGTCATTCTTGTTCTGCAACACTCACAGTGACACAATTTTCAAATAGTTTTTATTATATTGGTTTTCTGCACAAAGCAAAAGTCTGCGTTCTAGAGGATGACCACATGCAACCTTGTTCAAAACGATGGTACTGATGGTACGTCAAATTTAAGGTATCTATGAAGCTGACTGCTTTTTATTCGAACTGATTTCTAGAAAAATCTGCTCCCTGTATGCTGTCATATCTTCTACATCTTTGTAGTCCAGCATCTCCCCCATGGAGAGCAGCTTAAAGTTCTTCAGACTGAAAGGTGAGTGGCTCTTGACAGCATTTAACACATTCAGTGATGCTGTGACTGAGTCACTCAGAGAGGAACAGAAGGGGAAAATTCGAGCAGTCCACAGACTCAGGCACGTCTTACTTCCTGAAAACAGCTCCTCCGAAATGCTAAGATTCCAAATATCCAAGCAGGACGGGAAATCAACTCCGAAGAACCGAAGTGCCTTTATATCTGACAAGGCTCTCACACTGCTTTTCAGGTTA
This sequence comes from Nannospalax galili, assembly GCF_000622305.1. Lineage (NCBI taxonomy): Eukaryota > Metazoa > Chordata > Mammalia > Rodentia > Spalacidae > Nannospalax > Nannospalax galili. Next base: position 1,010,269 of record NW_008355795.1, read on the forward strand.
TCTCGCACACCGAACACCATGGTTGAGTACCCTAAACGTCCATCGATCTTCAAGCTTACAGAACACATGAAAGAACCCGCGGGCAGGGCGGCTTTGGCTGTGATAGGGGAACCACTGACAATACAGTTTTCCCCAATGCACACCTCAGGCCCCAATCTAGAATATTCTACAACTGAGCCAGGTGCCACAGAACACCCCGCCTCCAGTATGCTGTGGATGATACAGGGTGCTTTGCTGGAGCGTTCTGGTTCAGCTGGAAGGACGCTGAAAGCTACTGACTGTAAACCAAGTTCTGACTTTAAAGTGCTGTCAGAAGTAAAATGGAACAGGTATTCCTCAATCGTTCCAAGGTGGTAAAATTTGGAGTTATTCAGAACAACAACGTTCAGTGATGTTCCCTTGAGGAGATGAAATATGCTCTGCCTCATGTGGACCAGCTGCGATTCTTGGCTGGTGACATTCGATGTGTTTCTGGTGTAATCCACAGTCGCCCCAGGTCCCAGGGCCTGCAGAAAGTCGCCATAGGCATCTATTTCACAGCTCAGCGGGCTGACCTTTTCATAGAAATCAAGCAACTTTCTTGCCGATTTATGGTCCATGTAAAATACGCTGTCGGTGTACACATACTCAGAGGGAAACTGGAGGCAGGCAGTGTCACCGCTGGCCATGTCCTGATGACCACGGTTTCTGGGTCTCTGCACGGCATTACACTGACGCATTTCTTCTATGCTGGGCTTGTGGAGGAATCGGTGGCTCTGCCTGTACTCCAGGTCTGTCTGTGGTAAGGAGGTGGAAGAGTCCAAGACAAACACCCCATGTGTGGTGCCTACAGCCAAACTACAAGGATGGGCTAAGGCAGTGAAGCCAGGCTGGTCAAACACAATGAACTCAGACTGTCCAAGGCTGTAAAGTTCAATGTCATCTGCACAGGTAACCAAGATGCCAGGCCTCATGCGTGAAGGGAAATCAATGTACATGGCTAGTTTTAACTCCAACATCTGATAAATGGGCTCACCAAACGGTAAAGCAGTGAAAATTTTTCCCAAAACACTTGCATTTGGAAGGCGCTGACTGTAGCCACCTATTAAAGAACAAAATCAAACCATTAAAAATATGCTGTTTGAAAGATGTTCAAGGCCGGGTCCCGGCAGGCCCGGGGCCCAGTACTATAAAAAAAAAAAAAAAGGTGTTCAAAATCCCCCTTCCAGCACAAAATGTCTCCAAAGACGTTAGACACCTAATATGGTATCAAAACTCAGGAAAGAATAATGAAATCTACACTTTTTAAAAAAGTTACAGAGTGACTTCTGGTAATTTGAGGTAATGTAGTTTTGAAGATTCTAGACTAGGAAATAACTCGAATATGCTACAAGCTTTGGTACTTTTTGTTTCTTTGTTGGTCTTTTTGAGACAGGGTCTTCCTGTAGCCTTACCTGGCCTGGAATGCTATGTAGACCAAGCTGGCCTCCATCTCACAGAGATCGCCTGCCTCTGCTTCCCAAGTGCTGGCATTAAAGGTGAGCCCCACCATGACCAGTCCTGAGGACGGTTTTAAATCAATCATATAACAAATAAAAGAACAATGGGGTGAAATGATCTTCTAAGGATCCTTTAAAACACATTTCAACCATGGTTAGCATCACATATTAGGAATATACTTCTCACAAATGCTGTTTAACAATTTCAGAATGGACTTCTGTTACACACATTTCCTGTTGTCAGTTCAACTTCCCACATATACTTAAAGGCAAATTTATTATGAATACTTTTATGAAAGATACTTTTTTCAATTTGATTCTTCCAAGAGATGAATATCAAAATGTCTTCATTTCCTGAAAAGTGTGTTTTCTTAAGTACACTAAATATTGTGCATCATTTTTATCTAAGGAACAAATGCCCAGTGGGATGGAGACTTTAGTAGAAAGAGTCAAACTCACCATGGTTCAGCACATTTTAGCACACTGGGATTTACTCCAGATCAGTGTGTATCAAATTTTATATGAATAATATGTCTAGAGTACTTTTCACATGTACATTGTTCAATAGGAGCTAATAATAACTTTCTATTTTTTCCTTTTCCTAAGACAAGACAATAGTAAAGTGTATACATTTAAAGAATTATCTAGGACTTGAGAGATGGCACTAAGGTTAAGAGCACTAGCTGCTCTTGCAGAGGACCTGTGTTCAATTCCCAGTACCCACATGGCCGCTAACAACCATCCATAATTCCAGTTTCAGGGAACTCCAAAGCCCTCTTCTGACCTCCAGAGGCACTGCACAACATGGGTGCACTTATACACATGCAGGCAATACACCCACATACATAAAATAAAAAGTAATAAATAATTTATAAAAGAACTGTCTATAGCCAATCCTCATATTTGCAGAGATCAGTTCATGACCCTAGGCAGATACCAAATTCTGAGGCTGCTTAAGTTGCCTAACCGAAAACGGTACACTGTTTGCATGTAATCCACACTGTCCCACTGGATACATATTTGTACTATCTCATGCAACACACCGCTAGGTCAACAGTGGTTATGCTGTGATGTTTAGGAAAACGAACAGTCTACATGTTCATAGAGACACATTGTTTTTTTTTTTCCAAATATTTTCTGTCCATGGCTGGTTGAGTCTACAGGAAGCCAGGACTCAAAGGGGCCCATTGCATATTTAGCTACATGTTTTCTAGTGTTCAGTTAATTGTATTAAATTGGCAGGGAGAGCTTTCTGTATAAAAAAGGTATAACAGAAATTGTTCTACATTATAAATTAGTCTTGAAAGCAGGATTTGGATGTACTACACTGACGTGATCTTTATCAAGACTCAGAGTACTATATATGAATCTGAAGACTTGGAAAGACTCTTGGAAACCAACAGGGTGAGTGCTATAAAGTAATGTCCCCTGGCCAATTCCAGGCCACAACAAAGTCTTCATCAGATCATTGGCATATAGTGCAAAGAGCAGATCTTCACCTAGACCAAATGTTCATACAGTTGAGTGTACTGGACTGAAAAATCTGCACTTTATTCTGAGATAATTTCCTTCATACTTTTCTGTTTGAAAACGTTCTATGTGAGCTTTTCACTTATATATTTGTTAACCCAAGTCTTGTCCTATTTTGTTTACAAAATTGTGGCAGAGATGGTAGCTTTTGGCTACAGATCCCCAGACAACATGAAAGGGAGTTCTGACCATTTTAATAATAATAGTGCTGATCCGGTCTGTTTCACAGCAAGAATCCACTCTCTGAGACTCCTGGGAAATGTCCATATGTTCAAGAGGTTGGTTTTGTGAAAAAATAATTTCCTACATGCAAAACAAAGATAAAATACCCCAAAAGAGATGATGTGCATAATTTACAATTTGTAGAATAAATTTTGTGAAAAATCATACTATTCATACTCTGAAAATAGAAAAAGAAAGAAAAACGAAACAGGAAAAGATCAACAAATCAAAATCCAGTGAAATGGTTTTAAAATACGGAGGAAATTGTTTGCAAAGGAGGAAAAGTTCCCAACTTGCCAAAAGTAGACTATTCAAGAGAAAATGTAAATTGACCATGAATGCCATTACCAGAGTGAATTAACAGGACAGTGAATGAACTCCATGTATCTCCATAGAGACTTTCCAAACACTGCAGGAAGCAGAGCGTTGACCCTCCATTTCCTTAAAAACAATTAAAAAGCAGAATTTAATTCACAGAAGCCTATCCAAATCTTGTAATGAGGGAAAATTTAAGTGTTATAATTTCAAATACCTGCGTTTTGTCTATAATTAACTAAGTAGGTAGGTTGAAAGGTGCTGGAAAAACACTAGAGCCGATCAATGTCAGTAAATAATCAAGCACATTAGTGTTTCTGAACACTGGTGGAACACAGTGAGCAGGTAACGTTCCCCAGAACCAATAATGAAAGGTAAATCACAGTCTGTGGCAAAAGACTAAGTGTGACCATTCATTCCATTACAAATAGTAGAACCTGGGCTGGAGAGGGGCTCAGCTCTTAAGAACACTGGCTACTCTTCTAGAGGACCTGGACTCAATTCCCAGCACCCACATGGTGGCTAACAGCGGTCTGGAACTCTAGTTCCAGGGGCTCCGATGCCCTCTTCTGGCCTCTGAAAGGCATTGCACACATATTGTGCACTTACATACATGTAGGCAAACCACTCAATAGACATAAAATAAAAATAATTAAAAAATATAAATCATAAAAACCATCTAATGACTCACAGAACTTCATCTAACACATGCATTAGATTTTCTTTTTCAAATTTTTAAGAACCTCGTTTAACTTCCACATAACATTCTCTGTAACTCAGATTCTCCTTTATATAATGGGAATGATAAAAGAACTGCCCTTCTTTCTCTGAAGAGTAAATTAGATCAGGCGAATACCATGAACATACATCATGTCTCTAGAATGAGGGGGAAGAAGGATGATTTCTTTAAAAATGCTACTATGTGCAAACTAACAGTACAGAATAAATAAAGATGAGTATTTGCTTTGAAAGCAAAATACTTTCAGTGAATAATTTTTAAAAAGTAGAGGAAACCATTTATAAGGGAGAAAAATGTTCTTACAGATTCAAAGGTAGAGTGGCATTCATTTTTATTTGGAAAGAAATATCAAACAACAAGTTTGTACTACACTGGGTTTTCAAATAAATGTCATATGGTACTTTTAAGCCACTGGACCCTCTTATTTTGTATTCTGTGTTGTGGTCCCAAGCGGCCAAGTGTACTCGTATGCTCCAGAATTGCTCTCTTCATGTGTGAAGAATCTGTTGGGTTGAGAAAAACCTTGAGACCTATTAATGAGGTCTAAGAGAATATTCAGAGTAAGTTTTATTAAAACAAATAAAATTATTTTAAATGCTGTTCTGGAAGTCTTTCCCTGCAAGTGAGAATGGCTAAGTACAGCTGGTCTCCGTTAGCCTTCGTTATAAAAAAGTCAACTTACATTCATATTTTTAAGTTTGTAAAGGCCACAGATAGGGATTGTTCTGAACTGTAAAGCACAGGAAAAGCTATCTTTCAATCATAACATCCAAACCTATGTTATAAAGACACCCATAAAATCTGTACCAATTTTGGTTCCAGGAGGGTCAACAAAGACGTGATACTGAACTCCAAGGGGTAATTCTTTCCGGTTCAGCTTTGCTGACAGTTGCTGCTTATAAGCGAGTTCCTGCTTCTCATCGGCTGCTGTAATTGCAACCACATCCCAGAATTCTCCAGCTGCCACAGGTTTGCCTATTTGAAAACAAGTAAGAAAAGAATTAATAAAATACCAGGATTTTCTATCTATTACAGGCTGGCTTGTTTTAAAAGAAGGGTTGGAAAAAAGGTAAGTATTATCATCAGCTTCCTAAGAGAATACAAAGAAACCACCTCTAACTTTCAAAACCAATTTCCACTCATCAGATTTCTCCGCATTCCCTGACTGAGAAAGTTCCATCCCAAAGGTCCAGGCCTTCACTTTTTCTGTTTATAAATATGGACACTTTAAATTACTGTTATTATTTTGGTGGCACTGAGCACTGAACAGAGGCGTGGCAATTCACGACAGTGCTCTATTTCGTGACCTGGCCTCCGCCTGTTTTTGCCCAGGCTGGCCCTGAATTCACGCTGTAATTCAGGCAGGTCTTGAACTTGAACCTCCCTAGCCTCCCACGTAGCTGAGTACAGGCTTGAGCCTCCAGAGCCAGCCCGAGTGCCTGTGCGCTTGTGTGCATGTGAGCACGTGTGTGGGCCTGTGTGTACTGACACAGGGCTTCCGTGCTTAGACCAGGCAGGCTTTGATCTCGGGAGATCCAATGCCTCTGCCTCCCAAGTCACCACCATGCCAGTTCTTAATGACATTTCTAGTAACACAAGATGACCAATGCAAACACATAAGTCATTAGACTACGAAAGAACGACTCCCCAGTCAACGCAATAAATAACCAACTGCAGTTCTGGCAAAGAGTGGGAATCTCTTTATCAGTACAGAGAGTCAGAGGGTGACTAGTTACAAAGGAGACTCGGCACCTAGCACTTATCAGTTCCAAAGAGTGCTATCCGAATACGAGTCCCTGGATTTTGGGCAATCACACCCATCACCCGTTTCCTTGCCTCCTAGTGGAGCCACATCATGGAATACACTGGACGGGTCTGCAGAGACCGAGGCAGGGGAGCAGCACCACGTCCAGCCTTGCAGACAGACTTAGCACGCACACTGCAGTACTGACTCTGCACAGCCTGGACGTGACGTATCAGCAGTGGTGTCGGTGGCTCTCCCTACATGTACATGCCTTAGGCAGAGCACAGAGAGAACCCAGGACTGGGTGGGCACAACCCGGAAGTGAAGCCGGAAGTCCGTCGGAAAGGTTTCCCCCCCCGCCCCCAGAGGACCCCAGACCTCGGTTCCGCCGTACCTCTCAGCTGGGCATGCCTTAGGCAGAGCACAGAGAGAACCCAGGACTGGGTGGGCGCAACCCGGAAGTGAAGCCGGAAGTCCGTCGGAAAGGCCCTCCCCCGCCCCCAGAGGACCCCAGACCTCGGTTCCGCCGTACCTCTCAGCTGGGAGAACTTCCGCAGCCGGCCCAGCATAGCTTCCCTCAGGGCTGCCATGGCCCGACTTCCGGGAGCCGAGCGCGCATGCGCACTGTGCTCCGCCCCGCCCCCGCGTGCGTCCTCCGTCACCGCGACCTAAGGACGGCGTGCGCGCATCTCCGTGGCAACGCGGGCCAGGGGCAGTGAGCTCCGCCCCCGGGTACCTGGGCGCGGGGTCCAGGCTCCCAGTGCTGCATCCCGGGGCACACGCGAGGCCGCGACCCGGCCGGGAGACGAGGCCGCCCGGATGCCGAGGTGCTGGTCCTCCCGTGCTCGGTCCTGGGCCTCTGCCATCTCTCCCGCCTCAGGGCTGCACCCGCCGGCCCAGCTGTGGTTCTGGAGGGTACAGCACTGAGTACCCAGCACCCCACTCGCTTCCCTGGCCTCTGGGGTTTTTGTATGTGTGGATGAGTACCCAGTACCCGTGGGGAGAGTCGGCCTTGTGTGTGCTTCCTGGAGCTGTGACTCTTGGAGAGTCAGGTGTATAAGGAGCTCTGCAGATGAGTGTGGACACAACAGCCTGCGGGAGAGTGCTGACTGAGTCAACTGTCAGGGAGATGGGCGATGCCATTCCGAAGTCCTAGCGTGCAGGGGCATTTGACAAGCTGCTCTCCGCTAATATCTTAACTGTGAAGCTTAGGCACTCAACACCCCGGGAGCTTAGAAGTTTGTGAGCGAACCTAGTTCTTCCCTTAAAACTTCACTAAGGAAAGTTTACTCTTTCACAATACATTCCTGTAGAGGAACCTTTAGAAAATACAGACGATGAGTGAGGTGGTACTGAAGGAAAACGGGTCAGAGAAACCAGCCTTAGAAAGCAAAATGTTTGCTTTTTCCTTTTGAGAGAAACAGTCATTCAAGGGTTGTCACGAGATTTGCCTTTGAAGAGGACACACTGAAATGTGAGGATGGACTCAGAGTGGACGGTGGGGTCTGGGGGCAAGCAGAGAGACTTGTTGCAGGCTACCATAGACCATAAATAGAAACTTGATGGAAGGAAGGGTGGACGATAACGGGATGGTGGGGAATTACTCCCGTTCGGCACAGTTCCAAAGGCAAAGCCAACATGTGCTTGATGCGTGGGTATGGAGTGTGAGAGAAAGAAATCAAAGATGTCAGCCTGAGGTTGCAATGGCAGCCGATGAGTTGAGACAGCCAAGGATGCGCGAGCTCCTTGTGAGGTGCGATGGAGAGGCTTGGATTTGGTTTTGGACATGTAGAATAAACATGTATGCATACGTAGTGGGAACGTATAGTGTCTGCATGCATTATACATATGGGTCGGGAGTTCAGGAGGGAGATCTGTCTGGAGAGTTTTGTAAGTTGTCAATATGGAATTCATTTCATCTCTGCAACTAGGTTGAGATGCCAAGGCATTCCTAGGGGTCACTGGGGCCTCCGTGTTTGAGTACTGTCTGTTCTTGTGAGGTGAGGTAAACAGTGCAAAGTGACCAAAGTGGAAAACATCAGATGGTGCAAAGAACAGTAAGAGTGGCATGGCAGACTGTCACACAGACTGGATAGACTGTCACACAGACTGGATAGACTGTCACACAGACTGTGGCTAGACTGTCATCACACAGACTGGATAGACTGTCACACAGACTGGATAGACTGTCACACAGACTGTGGCTAGACTGTCGTCACACAGACTGGATAGACTGTCACACAGACTGGATAGACTGTCACACAGACTGTGGATAGACTGTCATCACACAGACTGGATAGACTGTCACACAGACTGTGGATAGACTGTCATCAGACTGTGGATAGACTGTCACACAGACTGTGGACAGAACATTCTCGGGCCTAGGGAGGAAGGCCATAAGAAGTGAGTATTATTTCCCCAGTATAATTGTGTCACTCACAAAGAATATTAGAAATAAATATGCCACATTTCAGTTACGGTTTCTGCTCCGCCTGTCCCCCTGAAGTTTAATTAAATTTTAAGTAAAATTACATATATATATATATATATATATATTACAATGCCTGAAGGAGAATAAGTTTCCTTGACAGTTTTTATAAGTAAAATGTCTAGACATTTTTAGTTTATATAGTCATTGTTATAAAACAGTGAGTGTGATTGATCTTTAAACACTCTTAAGCTATCAGAATATTACATTTTTAACCTGAGCATTTATCTCGGAAAATTACTGCTTTGTGTGTGGGGGGAGGGATTTACTGTTAGGGTGGGGTATTATTTTACAAAAGTAAAATACTCCAAGCTCAATAGTAAACCAATTAATTCTGCACAAATCAAATGCAGTAAAAGTCTTGAATTCCACATTGTAAAAAACACGTTGAGAGACTGGAGAGATGGCTCAGTGTTTCAGAGCGCTAGCTGCTCTTGCAGAGGACCTGGGTTTTATTCTCAGCACCCACCCACATGGCAGTTAACAACTGTCCATAACTCCAGTTCCAAGGGATCTGATGCCCTCTTCTGACCTCCTCAAGCATTGCGTGACACAGGTACACTTATGTGCAGGCAGGCAATATACTCATATACATAAGATGAAAATAATAAAAAAGACATTGAACAAATTACTGTAATCTATTGAAAAATAATATTCTCTGAAGACATTTGTGATTATTTTTTCTTGGTGGAGTGAAAGAATCCAAAGAATTTCCTAAAAGAAATGTGAGCTAAAGGTTTCGAAAGTGGATTTATTTGAGTAATATGCTATGCCTGCCTGTGAGTTGGAGGCCAACAGTCTATGTCAGGTGTTTTCCTCAGTCATGGTGAGCCTTATTGAACCAAGAGCTCGCCACTTCTGCTAGACTCATTGGTCAGCTGTTGCCAGTGACCTCCTGTCTCTTCCTCTACAGACCTGAGATTGCAGGCATGCACAACCACACCCAGGTTTTTATGTGAGTTCTAGGGATCAAACTCAGAGCTTCTTAGTTGCATGGCAAGCATTTTACGGACTGAACTACCCCGGGAAGATTTACATGGTCTATAAAGACAATTCAAGATGGCTGCAATTGAATAATCAGTATGAGAAATGACTACTTTGAAATAAAATATTCTAGTACAGCTATATAGTTATGTATAGCTGCATAATATGCTTATATATTTGAAATTTGTGTACTGATGTGCTGAATGTGGAGAAATGGAATCTCTCATTAAATGAATTTTTGAGTTGGAAGAAAAAGAATTAAGAAAATAGAGGCAAGCAAAGGTCTTGGAAAAAAGATTGTAAAACACATAGCCAATGAAGGAATGGCACCAAAATAATCCAAGAATCAACAGTGAGAAAACACCCAGTCAAATATGGACAAAGGATCTGAACAGATTTCAGCAATGGATGTAATCTGATGGTAAATAAGCATACAGAAGGATCCCTGGGAATGACAAACTTAAACTACTGCTTATCTCTCTACATCTATTAGAATAGCCATAATCTAAAATATTGATACACCAAATACCAGTAAGTACACAAAGCACTTATTTCTCAATTTTTATGTTGTTGGAAACAAAATAGTACAGCTGCTTCCTAAGAAAGTGGCAGCTCATCACAAGATAGGACAGACCAGATGATCCACAAAGTAAGTTCCTTGATAATGTCCCTTAACTGAAAATTAACGTGCACATGAAAACCAGACACATTTGCTTGTACCAACTCTACTCATGATGACCCAGGCTTTAAATCAGCCAAGATAATCTTTAATGGGTGAACGGATTGATAAAACATTTTATATCCATGTAATGTATTATTATCAGTGCTTTAGAAATGAGTTATATTATGTGTTGGGATCAAACAGGGCCTTTGCCATACTAGGCTGTGCTCAGTTACTAAAATGAATTGCATTTTTAAAGAAGATATCAAGGAAGCCTAAATGCACAATATTTAGTAAAATAAGGCAATCTGAAAAGACTGCATATTATACACTCTAACTTTATGCTTATGATATGACATTCTGGCAACTCTAAAACTATGGAGACAGTATAAAGATCAAGGCTGTCAGGAACTTGGGAGGAAGGAGATGGCTTGAAGGTCAAAGGAGTTTGAGGGTTTCATATAATAATATGCATGCAATATGATATGGATGACCACATGCTACTGTCACTGTACATTTGTTGATAAGCATAGAAAATACATCACAAGTGTGAACCCTGTCGTCAAATATGGACTTCAGCTGTAGTATACAGGTAGTGGTTCCTCACTTAGAACAAATATGCACTAATGTTGATTGCTATTAAGAGAAGTTCTTAGCTGGGCATGGTGGTACACACCTTTAATCCCAGCACTGGGGAGGCAGAGGCAAGCAGATCTCTGTGAGATCCAGGCCAGCCTGGTCTACATAATGAGTTCAAGGCCAGCTGGGGCTACAGGGAGACCCTGTCTCAAAACAAGAAACAAAAACAGAAACATTGTGTTCGGGAGTCAGAGTGGGAAAATTAAACTTCTCATTTTTCCTTTGACCTAAAACAATAACAGAAAACACCTTTTTATTAAAAAAATCACATTATCCTAATAAAAAATGACACATTTCTTATATGACCCTCACTTTGCAGATTTCTTTGAGAACAGTCCCTGGCTTCAGGGGATGCTGTAGTTGAAAATTTAAAGTACCCCATTTTGTCTGTTATGAAACATAGACATGTCCGTGCTTCTCTTCAGCTGTTGTCAACTTTCCTGGTGTTTAGCAGCTCCTACAGCAAAGGGGAAATGAGCATTCTGGAAGGAAATCCCAAGGACAGGCTTCCACCGTCTTTTCTATTTGAGGGATTGCAAATGGTGAGGCACAGTGTGGAAGGTCCTGCATCCAGGGCTTGCAGAGCTCGAGTTCTGGAGTTCCTGCTGTAGCTATGTGTTCCTGGTCTGTGCCTTTGACAGTGGAGATGGGAGTTCAGGAATCTTCCTTTCAGAGAATTCCCTAGGTAATATTAGAGCTTGGGGATTATCGTGCTAGACCAGAACATGACAAGTACCTGGTGTCTCAGTAAGCAGGTCTGTATGGAGCTTCACCTCTGCTTTCTGGATCATCTAGACTGTTTGTCTGTGCTTAGGAGAAACTGAGCTTCTAATGGGGATGGTGGGTTATCTTGCAAGAGGCCACCAGGCTGAGTGTTTAAACTGTACATTCTCCTCAAAATGATCACTGACTGCCTTCTGTGAAAGCGGGAATTGCCTCCATAGCAGAGCACATTCACGTATATGGGAGATTCCATAAAGAGTATGTAATAAAGTGTTGATCTGAAAGTTTAGATGGAGCTAATTAGTCAGACCTAAAAGGTTTATCAGTTTTAACCCTAACTGCCTAATAAGGAGAGCCTAAAGCCAGCTGTCTGTAGGGAATGTTGCCATCCTGGCCCACACTGCCTTGGTCTTCATGGGGCTGGTTTTCACCTCTCCCATGAAGGTTTGAATTCGTGAGCTTCTCAGTTTTCAGTGCTGTCTACTGAGTGGTTACCTTTAATCCAAGGTGATTATGCAGGCCATAGTAAATTATAGCTTTATTGAAAGTAATTAAAAAATATTTATTTTAATTTGTGTGTGTGTGT
>NW_008355795.1:1022408-1026041 GCF_000622305.1 Nannospalax galili
TCTCTCTCTCTCTCTCTCTCTCTCTCTCTCTCTCTCTCTGTGTGTGTGTGTGTGTGTGTGTGTGTGTGTCTGTGTGTATATGGCTTCTGCATGAGGTGCCCTCAGAAGTCAGATGAGTGGGGTCAGATACACTGGAACTGGAGATACAGGCAGCTGTGAGCCGCCTGATGAAGGTGCTGGGAACTGAGCTCGGGTTCTGTGGATGAGTAGTAGGGCTCCCACCCAGGGAGGCATCTCTCCAATCTGTAAAGTAATCCTTAAACCTCATTCTCCATGCTTTCCAGATGTTTCATGGAACAATCACAAAAGAGCTCATCAATCATGAGGAATGGAGTCACTACAATGAAAATATAATCAAAGATCAGAAAGATTTTGTTTTTGTGAAGTACAACAGCCTTCATCTGAAATCCCTGGACAGTTTGCAGTCATGCATCTCGCTTAAAGTGTGCATCTGCTCCAACAATTTTATTATAGACATTCACCCACTTCAAAGCTGTATAAAGTTAGTCAAACTTGATCTCCATGGAAACCAGGTAAGCAGTAATGACTGTGTGTGTAAATTAACCATGTCACCTCTTTATGATGTTGCTGCCACTTCCAGTAAGAATAGAAGGAAAGCTTAAAAATAAAAAATGAGGTGTGTAAACACAAAATCTAAAAAATGTAAGTAAAATTTAATGCAGATGTATAAAATGCATGATCTGTTGTCTTTGACTTCTTAATGCACAGTCTTATGAAGAATATGTCTTGTCTAATAGGCTGACTAGACACAGTGGATGGACTTGCACTGGGGAGCGAATGGTGACAGTGACAGCACAGTGGGTAGTAACAGGGATGACAGAGGATATGACCTCCAGTGGGGGGACTATGGGAAGGTCCCAGTGGGGATGAGGGTATAAAGATAATGAAGATTGTTTGAGATGTTTTGTATGAAGTTCACAAAAAGTTAAATAAAATTTAAAAGATGGTCTTAATTTCTTAACTTTGTGTTGGATCCCTTGTTTATAAATTTAGAGATGGCCTATTACTAAAGACTTTCACTGAAAGATCTACATCCATATATGTTCTACACTTATGTTGAAAGTGTATGTGTGTGTGTGTGTGTGTGTGTGTGTGTGTGTGTGTGTGTTCTGCTGTCCTCCCAGGCCAGAAGATGGCGTCAGATCCTGGAACTAGAGACCCAGGTGGCTGGGAATAATCGCAGGTTATTCCAAATCTTCACCGTGTTGTGTAGCTTTGTACCCAGGATTTGGATAATTGGAAAAAATGTTTTAAATTATTTATTAGGAACTTGCCATTTGGGGAATATTGATGATATTCCATCCTATTTGTATGAGTGTTAAAATATTTTTAATGTTACTTCAGATAAAGACTCTTGAACAAAGAAAGTTCTGGAGTGGGCTGAAGAATCTGAAGGTTCTCTGCCTCCACGATAATGGCTTCTCTAGGCTGAAGAGCATCTGTGTGCTGTCTGCATGCCCCAGCCTGGTGGCCCTCACCATGTTTGACTGCCCAGTGAGCCTGAAGAAGGGCTACAGGCACGTGCTTGTGAACAGCATCTGGCCACTCAAAGCCCTGGACCACCACGTGATTTCCGACGAGGAAATCATTCAGAACTGGAATCTTCCTGAGAGATTCAAAACCTACGACCACCAGCTGTTCTTCAACATCTGCCCAGCCTTGAGAAAGGTAAGTCACTTAATTAGCATTTCTTTTAAAATAAGTTCATAGCCATAACATTTTAGCTTCTAGATTCTAGGTTTAAATATATAATCTATTTAATAATACTTTTAACTTTTAAATAAAATATTCACATATGAATGCATTTTATGGCTTTATCTCTGAAAAAAATAAAAGCTTGCATCTTCTCTCATAAAAATATGGGTTTAAAATCAAATTGTATCTGAATATATTCCTTAACTGATGAAGACATTTATTTTGGTATATGTTGATTCATGTGGGAAATGTTTTTTTTGTTGAAATGTCATCAAAGATGATTTATATTATTATTGGAAGAGCATATTCTACCCAATTCTTAGTCAATGAATTTGGACACGTTCACATAACCAAATCACTATTGACTTATAAAATAATGGAAGAAGCTAAGAAGCTGTGCACCTGGAGGCTATAGTCTATTGGAGGACGTTGAAAGGATGGCCATTCTCCATAGCAACATGAGTTTTGGAAAGAACTCCAATGGGAGGATTAATTCTGCAGCTGTCAGAAAAATTTATGCCTAAGACTGAGTCATTCATTAGACAGGAAGTTGCAGAAGAGTGTGTATTTTTTTTTAACAGGACCTCCCTGTAGCCCCAGCCAACCTGTAAAACCTACTATGTAGAACAGGCTGGCTTCAGTCTCACATAGATCTACCTGCCTCTGCCTCCCGATGTGATCTTATGAGGCCATCACTGTATCTGTGATCTGTCATGGAACAAAAGTAACTGTGTGTCATGTGGGTACGTATGTAGAGAAAATCTAAGGAAGAATATTGAATTAATCTGGACAGTGGTCAGGCTGTGAGGGCACATGAACATGGGGCAGGGAAGATGTGTGGGAAGGCGGACAGGAAGTTGCAGAAGAGTGTGTATTTTTTTTAACAGGATCTCCCTGTAGCCCCAGCCAACCTGTAAAGCCTACTATGTAGAACAGGCTGGCTTCAGTCTCACATAGATCCACCTGCCTCTGCCTCCCGATGTGATCTTATGAGGCCATCACTGTATCTGTCATCTGTCATGGAACAAAAGTAACTGTGTGTCACGTGGGTATGTATGTAGAGAAAATCTAAGGAAGAATATTGAATTAATCTGGACAGTGGTCAAATCTGGACAGGTCAGGCTGTGAGGACACATGAACATGGGGCAGGGAAGATGTGTGGGAAGGCTTAAAATCGCAAAGGTGGTAGGCTCTGTGGGGACTGCATATAGTCCTTTAAATATTATGACAATGATAATGAGTTTGAAATATTACTTTTAATACATTTGAGTTTTGGTAATTATTTTGTAATAGCTTTTTAAAAATAAAAGGCAGTATCGAAGCCTAGTGTCTTACCCTTGACCGTAAAGGACAAAATTTACTTAGTCCTAGTCCTGTGGTATAGTACAATTGTAGGTGGAAATGTAGATGTTCAACCTGAGGATATTGAAAGGACTGAGGGACCAAGGTTTCTTCAAGGACATGATGGAAAGTCAGGGAAGGTAGCACAGTGGGAAAGAATGAGCATCGCAGCCCAGGAGTTTGCCCTTCGTACTACAGTCATCTGCCACAGCTGTGCTGGCTGCCTAATGTAATCACTCTCTCACACTGTGTGTCTAAAAATAAATGCTGTGGCCCCGTTATTTAAAAACAATTAGTCCAACATTTCCTGGCGAGGGGCTGGGGACTGGGAAGGAGAAGGTAGGGAAGGGAAGGAGCTAACAGGATGAAAGGGTTGAGGTTTAGGCTATATTGACTCTAACAGCTAGAAAGACCTTTCTGCAAGAATCTTACTCAGTCGTTAGCATTTCCTTTGACATGGGAAGATACTGCTCTTATTTCCCAGAAAAGAGAAGCATTCTGAGGCTTCAAAGTAACCCAGTATCAGACAGGGAGTCACCAAGCTGGGAATTCAAGTTTCTTCTTTTCTGGGTCCTT
>NW_008355795.1:1027047-1034862 GCF_000622305.1 Nannospalax galili
AGGGGTAACAGAGAGAGGGGCATTAGAGGGGGTGAGAGAGAGGGGACATTAGAGGGGGTAAGAGAGAGAGGGGCATTAGAGGGGGTAAGAGAGAGGGGCATTAGAGGGGGTGAGAGAGAGGGGGCATTAGAGGGGGTAACAGAGAGGGGGTATTCTAGGGAGTAACAGAGAGAGGGGCATTAGAGGGGGTAAGAGAGAGAGGGGCGTTCGAGGGGCTGCAGTAATCAGAATGGATGAAATGGTCAAAGAACCAACTCAGAAAGACGTGAAAGGTCTGGAGACCGTGAGAACAAGCCCAGGGCCTCCGTCCCCCTCAGCTGTCCTGCTGGACAGACATCGCAGCTGGAGCTGGCTTTCAGGGACAGCTGTCTGAGGGGATCTGTCAGGAAGAATGATTTTAAGTAGATACGTTTGCTCATTGACAGAAGCCCACATTCTATTAATGAGGCCGAGAAGGTGGGAGATGTTGGTGGGCAGCTGACCCTGCCGTAGAAGCAGCCCAGGAGTGATAACTCAAGGAGTTAATATGCTTTTGTTCTCATTTTCAATGCCAGTGACTGAAGAAACATAAAGGTACATGCCCATAATTTCACATGGATACTTATTTTAAAATATATCTAAGTGTTATTGTTTGTCTGTCTTTTGGTCTTTTAATGAGAAGCCTACTTTGGGTTGTGTAGTGTAGTCTCTAACTCTTGAGCTCAAATGATCTTCACCCTGCAGGCTCTTGAGTAGTTGGAACTACAGGTGTATGCTATTTCATCTGACCCAACTAAATACTTAAAAGTGAAAAAGAGACATTTAAAAAGTCATATAGAACCCCAGGAGAGTCCAAATATCCAAAGCAATTTTTAAAAGAAAAACATATTATATTCATTTCCTGACTTAAAATTGTATTACAAAGCTCTCCAATAGCCATCAATCAGTTTAAATCTACCATGAAAACAGACACATAGACTAGCAATGTGAAAGGGAAACATTGCATGATCTTGCTTTGTTGAAGAATACAAATCATTAGAAAGCTCACAGGACTCAAAGACCCTAAAAATAAATTCAAACATACAGGCTGTACTAATTTTCAACTACAGCACCAAAATGAAGTAATAAAATTGGCAGACTTTAGCAAGACTGACAAAAGAAAATGAGGTGTAAGTTACCAGCATGCCAACATGTGGAATGAGACAGGAGACTTCACATATATTGAAAGATAAGAAAATACGGGAATATTAAAAAATTCTACACATATAAGCTTGGCAGTTCATATGACATGAACACATTCACAAAGCAAAGAACAGAGAGCAGACATCAAAAACAGCAACTCATTGACTACCAAACCTCACCTGAAAGAATTGGATAGACCTACAGGAAATAGGAAATTGATTATACAGTTATAAATTCTCAAAATAGAAATCTTCAGTCCCAGAGAGTTCCAGTTCTCCCAGAAGTTAAAAAATGAAAACAACACCAGTTCTATAAAATCTCCTGAAGGAAAGAAAAGAGTATCTTCTGGTTCCTTCCATGAAATGAATATTGCCTTCCTGCCAAAACCCAAACACACAGAATACAGAAAGAAGACTGCTGACCAACATTCTTCATGGTTATAGGCATGAAATTCTTAACACAGCATTAGCAGATAGAATTCAATATATAAAAATACTTACACAGTTGGACTTTCTGGCAGAAGCGTTAGCTCAGCAGTAAACCGTGCCCCAGCTACTGTTACCCTACCACCACTACACCACAAGCTCTGGAATGACCTGAAGATAGGATTCATAACCGAAAGAGAAGCAGAGCCAAACAATTTGGAAAGATCTCTTCCGGATCCTGTGGTAGAGAATGAGTCTCTCATTGATCTTCATCACACTCTGGATTTGGGACTCTGGAGTTCAGACTTTTGGATTACTGGGATTAAATGAATGTAAGGACATGAATTTGGGGGGGCGGTGTCAAATGTTATGGCTTAAATGTATCCCTCAAATTCCACATGTTGGAAGCAACCTGCAAATTTGTATGTGAATGACCCTCTGGAGGTGGCAGCCTGGGAGGTCACTGGGTCTTCAGGCCTCTGCACTCAAGAATGGATTAAGAGGCTACAGATGAAGGTATGCTTCTCCTGTGATGCATTCTGTCATATAAACCTTTTAAAAATTATTACTTTCATTTTTATGTGTATGAGTGTATTACATATTGGAAGCAACCTGTAAATTTGTATGTGAATGACCCTCTGGAGGTGGCAGCCTGGGAGGTCACTGGGTCTTCAGGCCTCTGCACTCAAGAATGGATTAAGAGGCTACAGATGAAGGTATGCTTCTCCTGTGATGCATTCTGTCATATAAACCTTTTAAAAATTATTACTTTCATTTTTATGTGTATGAGTGTATTACCTGCATGTATGTGAGTGTGCCTGTGTCATGCTATGTTCATGGAAGTCAGAAGAGGATGTAGGATCCCCTGGAACTGGAGTTCAGATCTTTGTTAGCTGCCATGTGGGTGCCAGCAACCCAGGTCCTCTGCAAGAGCTGCCCATACTCTTAACTGCTGAGCCTTCCTACCAGCCCCAATATAGGTCTTTGGGGAGTGTTTTTGATTTGTTTGTTCACTTTGAGTGACTGCCACGTGTCTGACCTCCACGCAGGCTCTAACCCTGCACGGCTTCATGGCTTTCTTTCCTTCTTCCCACCAGTCACCTCCTCAAGGTGGCTGCCAAGATGACCAGCTCACCTGTCCTAAGGATTTCTTTTCCTTTAAAATTCTAACAAAATTGTAAAAACTTTAAAAAATTATTAAAATGTTGGTCTCCATTTGCTCATAGGTAGAACTTGGAAATGTCTGACCTTTTTTTAGTATGGCATCTTAAGATCTAGATAATCTAGCATCTTCAGTATTTTTCTAGGTAGCTTTAGATACTCACCAGGAACTGCATCTTTATGCCTCTTCCATTTTCTGGCCTTCGTTTTCTTTGCTTGCCCCATCACAGTAAATATCCCTGCTAGCACTGTGTTGAGTGAAAGCATCATTCTCTTAAGCTCTTATTCCGTAAAGCCCTCGGGCCTGGCTATAGCCCCGTGGATTCTTTGTAAGTTGGCAGCAAGGATGGCTTAGTTCTGCTTTCAGATGTCTTTCTCCTGGTTCCGCCTGAGGCACTAGAACCACCTTCATTTTCCACTTTTCCTGTCAGCATTGAGTTGACGAGACTGGATGTTCAAGCTGAATGTTGCACCTGGTGCGAAGCTTACAGGAGAAAGAACGGAAGAAATTAGAGTGAGAGAACAGGGAGCATTGGGGCCAGGCTGGCTTGTTTTGTGTCAGGTCATAGCTAACCCAGGGTCCTACAGAACTGCAAGACTTCCTGCTGAGGTCACTCATGCCGGTGACCCAACCACCTTCACGAGGCCATTCCTCTTAAAGGCTCTGCCGTCTCACAACACTATCCTTTACATAAGTTTCCAAGCTCATGAACTGTTGTGAGACTTGGGAAACCTATGTCCAAGCCATCGTGCCTGCAGATTTGCAGAAGTGGTGTAGTGAGGACCTCCCTGTGCATCAGAGCATGGCGGAGATGTCATGTCACAGGAGAGTAGGCATGTTCTAGAGAGCTCACTTTGTAGCAAAGCCATCTCCCCCATAGCCCATTAATCCATTTATCCAACTGTACCTGAAAGGATTAACCCACTCGTGAGGACAGTGACTTCATGAAACAATGACTTCTCAATGGTCCAGGCTTCAAATACCATTAGCATATACATCTGAGGACTGAGTTTTCAACCAGTGGAATTTGAGGTTATCTTCAGGGTGAGGATTTCTTCAGTAGTTGCCAAATGCACTTAGATTCCGAAGAACTGGAAGCTGGAACATCAGCAAACCAGTTGGGGGTGGGGCACGATGCGGCACTCAGCCCGCTAATGCAATGTATCTAGCCAAGGACTAGGACCCAATATATAGCTATATATAATTATGAAATCATATATCACATATATAACCACACACACACACACACACACACACACACACACACACACCTCTTAAAGCTCAACAGCCAAAACATAGCAACTAAACAATCGAAAAACCTTCCAGTGGCAGTTCATCAAAAGCAATTCACAGACAGCAAAATAAGCACATAAAGATATATTTAACACCGATAGCCACTGGGAAATTGCGAGTTAAAGCCACAGGGATGTTACTTGGTTCTTAGCAGAATGGTTAAACTAAAAACATAAATGGTTAGAATCAGTGTCAGCTCCCTCTCAAAGGCTTCTAGGTAGGGGGAGAAAACAAATTTATCCATCATTGTAGAACAATAGTGGGTTGTCTCCCTTAGCTACAGGAGGGGACTACAGTATTGGAGACCAAGATTTGAAGTCTTGCATCTGACCACTCCAACAGCTATCAAAATACCTGAAAGCAAATCCTGAATCCATCACTCTGGAGTCCAGCCTTGGAAGACAAAAAAAAAATGAGGAAGAACCCAAAAGACAGATGCTTTTGGAAGCTCTTGTCAAGAAATTCTGATGGACTGTCATTAGAACATTTGAAAATTGCCCTGTTCTGACCTTTTTCTAGTTCCCTGTCTAGAACTTGTAATGCTAATTACTCTTGCCTTTACTTCTCCTTCACATCTCCTATTCACCAGTCAAGGACTTTCTTTTCACCCTAGAGATAAGAGTTATGCAATTTGGGAGTCTTTTAGATAAACCCACTGAAGGGATACCCCAATTGCCTCATCCTATGTCCCTGTTCAGCATGGAAGAAGCCAGAGCGGTCTGTGTCCTGATTCCCTAATGGCAGTTTGGGTAACCACATTGTGCGCTTGAAGATTCTTCGCAGCAGAAAACTCAAGCAGGACTGGGTGAGTCATAGTCTTTGAAGTTCCTTCATGCACCTTTCCAAAGCATCTCACTTTCTCCTTATGCACTTTGATATCTTAACACTCAGCCCTCTTCCCTAAGCCGCATGGAAACACCATCATTCCAAACAGAGACGACAAGGTGACATGAGATTTGTACAAATCACACATCTTCTAGAAACCACAAATGCTAATATTTAAATCTTTTAAGAAAGGATTATTTTAGAGGTACCTTGTAAAACAATGTAAAATCAGGCATAGTGTAAGATTTTCTTAATAAAGGTGAGACTTGCTTTATCTTGCTTCTCCCTAAAATTCATATACTTTCTCCAAGTGAATGTGTTTAAACTTAATTCCTAATGTCTTGATATTTGAAAGCAGAGATTTGGGGTGGGGGGCAAATAGATTTTAAAGAATTGTGTGTAGGTAGTGACAGTGCCCTTATAAGAGAGGTCTTCCTCTTTGGGGGTCTTGACCTACTAGATCTCATCCTCCTTTCCCCATATGGGAACATGCAGAAAGGTATCTATAAGCCAGAAAGTGACATTCCCAACAGACACTGACTCTGCTGGGGCCTTTACCTTAGACTTCCCAGAACTGTATTTTTTAGCTATGCCATGTTTATTTTTATGATAATTGAGCAGACTAAAAGAGAACAAAATCAAAAGAAGAAAGCAGAGTATCATGACTGGAAGCTACTTCTTGCAACACAATAAAATACCTACCAGGAGAGAGAAGAAATTCTGCAAATCTTCCTGTAGGTTGAGAGTCATGAAGGTCCAAGTGACGGGCCAGGCTGTAGAGCACAGAATGAGTTTCATGGAGAAGCCCAAGTACAGTCAGGATTACAATAAACTATAAAACGGTGCATGGCAGGACACATCCATGATAGGATAGCCAGGGACTGTAGAAAACAGCTTAAACTTAGCCACGTGCTTGACACAGTCAGCAAACTCAATAGAACTCAACAGGGGAAGATTGGCACTTGGTGGAATAGCTTCTGCAAGCTGAGAAAAAATATGTGAGGATATTGAGGGAAGAAAAATCAGAAAGGGCCAGGGCGTCTGAAACACCAGAGCTGAAGTTGCAGCAAAGAAAGTGAAATCAAATAAAGAAGACATAGGTAAAGGCAGCCTGGGAAGCTGGATGCTCCGGCTCATGACTGTGGCCCTGCATGCACCATCTCAGGGTTATGGTTCTAGGTATGCCATCTCATGGCTGTGATCATGGGTGTGCCTTCTCATGGTTGTGATCATGGGTGTGCCTTCTCATGGCTGTGATCATGGGTGCACCAGCTCATGGCTGTGATCATGGGTGTGCCAGCTCATGGATGTGATCATGGGTGCACCAGCTCATGGCTGTGATCATGGGTGTGCCTTCTCATGGCTGTGATCATGGGTGTGCCTTCTCATGGCTGTGATCATGGGTGCACCAGCTCATGGCTGTGATCATGGGTGTGCCAGCTCATGGCTGTGATCATGGGTGCACTGTCTCATGATTGTGATCATGGGTGCACCAGCTCATGGCTGTGATCATGGGTGCACCAGCTCATGGCTGTGATCATGGGTGCACCAGCTCATGGCTGTGATCGTGGGTGCACCAGCTCATGGCTGTGATCATGGGTGCACCAGCTCATGGCTGTGATCATGGGTGCCCCAGCTCATGGCTGTGATCATGGGTGCCCCAGCTCATGGCTGTGATCATGGGTGCCCCAGCTCATGGCTGTGATCATGGGTGCCCCAGCTCATGGCTGTGATCATGGGTGCCCCAGCTCATGGCTGTGATCATGGGTGTATGGCTGTGATCCTGGGTGCACCAGCTCATGGCTGTGACCCTGGGTGCACCAGCTCATGGCTGTGATCATGGGTGCACCAGCTCATGGCTGTGATCATGGGTGCCCCAGCTCATGGCTGTGATCATGGGTGCCCCAGCTCATGGCTGTTGCCATCTCATGGCTGTGACCCTGGGTGCACCAGCTCATGGCTGTGGTTTTGGGTGTGTGGTCACATGGTTATGGTCGTGGGTGCCTTGGTTCATGGCTCTAATCCTAGTATTTGGGAGGTTGAGGCATGTTGTGCCTTCTCATGGCTGTGATCCTGGGTGCACTGTCTCATGGCTGTGACCCTGGGTGCACCAGCTCATGGCTGTGATCATGGGTGTGTGGTCACATGGTTATGGTAGTGGGTGCCTTGGTTCATGGCTCTAATCCTAGTATTTGGGAGGTTGAGGCATGAGAATTGCTATGAACTTGAATCCAACCTGGACTATACAGTGAGATTCAGACAAGCCAGGGCTACAGAGTCAGACCAGGTCTCCAAACAAACAGCAAAGCCAAATAGAGAGGAGAAGAGAAAATAGTAGAAAAGATCAGGAATCTGGTCAAATGTGTGAACATAAAAATCTTCAAAGTGTTAGCTCTTCTTTACAAAAAAGAAGTCAGGAAATAAAACGAAGGCATAAGTATTTATACTCGAGATGATTTTTTTTTTTTTTTTTAATGCACTGTGGCCCTGCATGCACCATCTCAGGGTTATGGTTCTAGGTATGCCATCTCATGGCTGTGATCATGGGTGCACCAGCTCATGGCTCTGATCATGGGTGCACCAGCTCATGGCTGTGACCGTGGGTGTGCCTTCTCATGGTTATGGTAGTGGGTGCCTTGGTTCATGGCTCTAATCCTAGTATTTGGGAGGTTGAGGCATGAGAATTGCTATGAACTTGAATCCAACCTGGACTATACAGTGAGATTCAGACAAGCCAGGGCTACAGAGTCAGACCAGGTCTCCAAACAAACAGCAAAGCCAAATAGAGAGGAGAAGAGAAAATAGTAGAAAAGATCAGGAATCTGGTCAAATGTGTGAACATAAAAATCTTCAAAGTGTTAGCTCTTCTTTACAAAAAAGAAGTCAGGAAATAAAACGAAGGCATAAGTATTTATACTCGAGATGATTTTTTTTTTTTTTTTTAATGCA
>NW_008355795.1:1035138-1041919 GCF_000622305.1 Nannospalax galili
GTAGAAAACAGCTTAAACTTAGCCACGTGCTTGACACAGTCAGCAAACTCAATAGAACTCAACAGGGGAAGATTGGCACTTGGTGGAATAGCTTCTGCAAGCTGAGAAAAAATATGTGAGGATATTGAGGGAAGAAAAATCAGAAAGGGCCAGGGCGTCTGAAACACCAGAGCTGAAGTTGCAGCAAAGAAAGTGAAATCAAATAAAGAAGACATAGGTAAAGGCAGCCTGGGAAGCTGGATGCTCCGGCTCATGACTGTGGCCCTGCATGCACCATCTCAGGGTTATGGTTCTAGGTATGCCATCTCATGGCTGTGATCATGGGTGCACCAGCTCATGGCTGTGATCATGGGTGTGCCATCTCATGGCTGTGACCCTGGGTGCACCAGCTCATGGCTGTGGTTTTGGGTGTGTGGTCACATGGTTATGGTCGTGGGTGCCTTGGTTCATGGCTCTAATCCTAGTATTTGGGAGGTTGAGGCATGAGAATTGCTATGAACTTGAATCCAACCTGGACTATACAGTGAGATTCAGACAAGCCAGGGCTACAGAGTCAGACCAGGTCTCCAAACAAACAGCAAAGCCAAATAGAGAGGAGAAGAGAAAATAGTAGAAAAGATCAGGAATCTGGTCAAATGTGTGAACATAAAAATCTTCAAAGTGTTAGCTCTTCTTTACAAAAAAGAAGTCAGGAAATAAAACGAAGGCATAAGTATTTATACTCGAGATGATTTTTTTTTTTGAATGCAAGAAATCTCTGGGGAAGAGAAGTGTTCGTAGGGTGGTGAGCAATTGAGACAGTGGGGGGCATTTGCAGACATAGAGGTGTTGAAAGAGCTTGACAAATTGGAGTGGCAAAAAGCAGTTCAGTGTTGTTGGAGGTTAGAGGACATGTTTGAGCATGTCAGCAAGCAGGAATAAAATATGAAATATAAGACAAGGAGACAGGCTTCATCTTGTAAGATCTTAGGAAAATAGGATTTTCACATTCGAGAAAAGTCACCCTGTGTTCTTAAGGAAATGAAAGAAAAACACAACTTGCACATTTAAATTGTAATGAGTTAGGACCATTTCTGATTGACATATCACAGTGACGTAGAGTTCGAGCAGCCAGCCCTCTGTGGACGGACAAAGGGAGAAGCTCCTAAAGTGTTTACAGAATCAGGACAGAGTAAACACTCCAGACCTGAATGAGCAGGTGCTCACTAGGGTTAGGTGGTGGTGTGTGACCTGTGTGGCTTCCAGCTTCAGCCTGTTGTGGACTTGATTTTTTTCACATGGGAATTTAGAGCGGCACACCCTAGTCTGATGGCTTCTCAACTGAAATTTGCTTTTAGTAGAGATTTGCAGGATGAAAGGAGACATGAAGAGGAAGATAGGATTATTAACGTACTAGACAAGGTACAGAATAGTTTTAATGACTGTAAATAGGCAGTATGAAATGAACTGTGCATTAGTTTAAATGGGGGGATAATTGTGTCAGCTTTTGGTGTATAAGTGGAGAAATGGAATTGGAAGTTCATTTTATAGCCTGTAATTTAAGAGGTAATTCTTGACAGGAAATGTAGCCATGAGGATAATTTGCATATGTAGAGCAGGAAAATGTAGAGAAATGTAGTAGGGAAGGTGATCATTAACAGTTAGCAAATAGAGATGGAAAATGAATAAATAAAAAGGAAGCCTCAGCTGCCTAAATGTTTTCAGAAGAGCCAGCAATACAAACCGAGAACAGCAAAGCAGGAAAAAAAAAAGAAAGAAAAAAAGAATGGGAACTTGGTACCAGAGCAGCTCCTTCAGAAAACCAACTAACTTAGAGGAAGGGGTCACAGAGGCTGAGAACTGTAAGCACAGCACTCAGGAGGCTGAGGCAGGAGGTGCAGAAGCTCATGGCCCTCCTGGCCTATAGGATGAGATCCTGTATCAGGAAGAAAGACACTGGGAGATAGGGCAGTGAGTGAAGTGTCTGATATGCAGGCGTGATATCCTGAGTTCGATCCCAGAACTCACATGAAGGCCTGCTCAGGAATACATTCCTCATAATACATGTAATACACACCTGTAATCCCAGTGGTCCTGTGGTTAGATGGGAGGCAGAGACAGAAGAATACTCATCAGTTCATGGACCAGCTGGCCTGGAAGAGCATCTCAGAACAAGGTGGAAGGTGAGCACCCACACCTGATGTTGCCTTCTGATCCCTCCACACATAGCACATGCATGCACTCACGCATATGAACACATGCATTCACACTGCACACACACGCACACGGACACACACGCAGAGACACAAGCTTTTAAACAAAGAAAAGTAGATGGGGGACAGGAAAGAGAGAAAGGAAAGCAGGAAGAGAGAGCTAAAGACTCTAAGACTGGCTGGGGGGATTGGAGAGACAGCTCGGTGGGTAATAGTTTGTACTGATATTGAAGAGGGCCCAAGTTCTGTGATCAGCACCCACATCAGGCAGTGCACAATCATCTGTAAATACAATTGTAGGGGATCTGATGCCCTTTGTAGACTTCATGGTCACCTAGGTTGACATGTGTATAGACACATGTACACATAATTTTAAAATAAGAACTCTTTTTAAAAGGAATAGATTGATTGGGATTATCAAACCAAACTTGGAAGTTTAAGGTGGAGATTACTAAGTAATACAGCACTTAATTGTTACTCAATTTACAGTTATAAACCAGAAAAACTTACCTAATTCTAGATATGCAAAATAAAGAATTTTTAAGCTTGGTGTGCTTATGTTGTGAAAATAAGCTAATGTAACTGAATTATGATATAAGCTTGCCTAATTAAAAATAAAAACCAAGTAAGAACATGGTGAGTGTTCGGTTTGTTTGAAGTACTTAGGAGGGGTAGAGAAGGGGCTGTTGGAAGTGGAAGATTAGTGTAGCAGAGAGAGTTCTGTAGAGGCCTGAGGGGTGGGCAGCAGGCTGGCATTTATGGGAATAAGTAATAAGATGGAAAGGACTTGATGATGGAAGGTAGAAGAAGGCAGTGGCTTGGGCTGATGGCTGATGGGATAAGGTCTCAGCCCAAGGCTCAAATTCAAGTGACACTCTAAGGAGACTCTACATTGGCTCAAGTCAAAGGGCATCCAAGGTTCGAAAGCCCAGGAGAGAAAGAATCTTGATATTTGCTCACAGATTTCTTATTCTAGTTGCTCAGTGGTCCAAGAGTTCAGAGAATCATCAGAGGTGAATGGTGGGAAAGTGGAATGTCTATGTTGGGTCTCAGGTGAGCAGGAGAGCAGTTACAGGCATAGATAGCAACTGTCAGAGGACGAGTGCTTTTCTGTAGCCACACAAGGAGCAGCACACTGATTCCCAGGATCACTGCACACAAGTAAAACTGGACTGTCAACTGTGATGGAAGCATTACAATGGCTAATGCTTACAAGTGTAAACAACTCCATTTAAGGATAGTTTCTTGGAGGGAGGAACTGACTCTCCAAAAGTCTAAGATTGAGAGAGAGCACAACAAGGTGGAAAATTGTGTGTAGGAAGCATTGGGATTTTATTCACAGGGAATCCGCAGGTATGGTGTAGACAGGGGCATTGGAGAGTGGGAAGTATTGTATGTAGGGTAAAGGGAAATGGGACATAGCAGTAAGGAAACTTCTAGATACTAAAAGACACTGTGTGCCGAATCAAGAAATCTGAGAATGATCTTTCACTGGGACCAAAGTAACAACAATTCCCTGTGTTCGGGTGGGTGTTTTGGAATATTTGCTTTGGCAGTAGTGCCATGCTGTGACTTGAAGTGGCAGAGAGTGGAGAAGTTGGTCCAGGAACCACCTGGGAGATTCTTTGTTAGTTTTGCTATTGCTTGGACAGAAAGTAAACCAGGGCCAAATAATGCACTTGATAATCAGCAGTGAATGTTTTAAATTATAAAGACTGAGTAGTGGAAATTGATAATACTTATGCTTTGGGTGGAAGTGATGTCCCAACAGCACAACGCTGAATGAGTATACAGGAAGAAAAGTGAATTTTGCGTATTGAAACGTTCTTGATCTCCAGGACTAGTGCCCATGTGCAGCAGCTTCTTCCAAGGAGAAGTGCCTTAAGACTCGGGATGTTCTTGGGGGATGGGGTGCAACATTCCATCCTGCATGGAAGCTTGTAAACTTCAGGAAGTAAACAACTCAGAAGCCTCAAGAAGCCCTTGAACTTGACCAGGTGCACAAGGGCCCTCCCAAACTAAGGTTAGGTAAGCTGTAAGGAAGCTGTGGAACCTCAGGTCAGACAAGCTGCCTGTAAGGGGCTCAGCCCAGGGGAGCTCCCTGAGGAGGCAGAAGCCAGCAGACCAGTTGGTGTCTGCGGATGAAGACCCAGTCACCCGGTTTAAACCTGTGGGGTTGTGGGGGGACAGCAGCTTCATATATGGCTCTGAGTTGCGGCCAGACCCGTTGGTAGGTCAGCTGCAACCGCTGGAGTGAGTCCAGTAGGTCCTGGTCTCCCAAGGTTGATACTAGGTCAGCTTGGAGGCTAGGTATCATAGGAGGGGGGTTTCCATACATGATTTCAAAGGGGGTCAAACCCATCTGGTACGGAGTGTTTCTTACTCTAAAAAGGGCAAAGGGGAGGAGAGCCACCCAGTCTGCGCCAGTCTCTAAAGCTAATTTGGTTAAGGTCTCTTTTAGAGTTCTATTCATTCTTTCTACCTGTCCTGAACTCTGGGGTCTATAAGCACAATGTAGTTTCCAATTGGCCCCCAGTGCAGTGGCTATTCCATGGCTTACCTGAGAGACAAAGGCTGGCCCATTATCTGATCCGATTGTAGTTGGGAAACAATACCTGGGCAGGATCTCTTCGATTAGCTTCTTGGCTACCAAGTAAGCAGTCTCATGCTTGGTTGGGTAGGCCTCAGTCCATCCAGAGAAGGTGTCTATGAATACTAGTAAATATTTATATCCAAATTTTCCCTGTTTGATCTCAGTGAAATCAGTCTCCCAATTTGTACCCAGTTGTGTCCCTCTGCTCCTGGATCCTGGGTTAGCATGGGACGGAGCTGAGTTGGTTAATTGGCAGGCATGACAATGTCTAACAATTTTTTCAATGGCTTGATTTCCTTCCTGAATTTTAACTTTGGCCCTTCTTAGTAAGTCTTGCATCCTTTGGGTGCCCATGTGTGATGCTTGATGTATTTTCTTGAGCAATCTTACGCCTAAATTCTGAGGTAGGATAACTTTCCCTTCCATTGTCCTCCACCAGCCCTCTAGGCATTGAGTCATAGGGAGAGTGTGTATCCAGGCTAAGTCCTCGGGGCTATAGTGAGGAGTTTTAGGCAGTTCCCTTATTCCGGGATCAACAAGAAAGGGCAGGATCGTGGAGGTTAGGGCTGTTTCTTTAGCTGTACTGTCAGCCAGATTATTTCCCTTCTGGGTGGGGTTGTTTTCTTTTTGGTGACCCGGGCAGTGGATTATGGCTAGATTTGTTGGGCCCCAAAGGGCTTGCAGGAGGCATAAGATATCTGCTGTCTGTGTAGACATTGAGTCTCTTTCCTTTATCCATATTTAGGGCTTTGGTAAGCACTATCAGTTCAGCTTTTTGGACCGATGTACCTATTGGCAGTGGCTTGGCCCAAATGACTTGCGAGGTGGTTGTGACCGCTCCCCCAGCATGCCTTTTACCATTTCTGATGAAGTCCATCTTTAGGGCTTTGGTAAGCGCGATCAGTTCAGCTTTTTGGACCGATGTACCTATTGGCAGTGGCTCAGCCCAAATGACTTGCGAGGTGGTTGTGACCACTCCCCCAGCATGCCTTTTACCATTTCTGATGAAGCTGCTTCCATCCATGTACCAGGTTTCTTCGGCGTGATCTGGCAACAGTGTGGCTGGGTTCAGGGCCGTTGGGACCTAGAAGGTGATCCTGGGCGGATTTAGGAGCAGAGCCTGATAATGAGGTAATCGGGCATTGCTCAACCATCGATCGGGGGGTTGCTTGAGCACCCCTTCAAGGGCATGAGGGGTTGCCACAAGCAGGTCCTGTCCCAGGGTTAACTTGTTAGCATCCTTAACCAGCAGGGCCACTGCTGCTATAATTCGCAGGCAGGGGGTTCATCCAGCTGCTACAGGGCCTAATTTCTTTAATAGGTATGCAATAAGTCTCTTCCAGGGGCCTACTCTCTGGGTGAGGACCCCTTTTGCAATACCTTTACGTTCATCCACATATGGACAGAAAGAAGAGCTTGCGTTTTAGGGTTTCAAAGGCCTCTTGCCTTTCCTGCATCCAGTTGAAGTCCTGTCCTTCTTTGGTAGCCCCATATAGGGGTTTTGCAACTTCAGCAAACCCCAAAATCCAGAGGCAGCAGAACCCCAAGGTACCCAGGAATTCCCTCACCTGTTTTCTGGAGGTCGGTGCAGGTATCTTTACCACAGTCTCTTTGCGGGCCTTATTCAACAACCGCTGCCCCTCCTTGAGGATGTACCCTAGGTAAGTCACTTCTTGCAGACATATCTGAGCTTTTTTTGCTGAGGCCCAGTATCCCAAGTCCCCAAGTATGTGGAGTAAGTCCTCTGTCCCCTCCAGGCAGGATTTCTGGTCCAGTGCCGTGATCAATAAGTCGTCTACATATTGTAACAGGCTTATGTCGGGGTGTTGGGCTCTGTACTCACCCAGATCTTCATGCAGGGCCTCATCGAATATAGTTGGAGAATTTTTAAACCCTTGAGGCAGTCGCATCCAGGTCAGCTGGCCACTGATTCCTGCCTCTGGATCATGCCATTCGAAGGCAAAGTAGGGCTAACTGCTGCGAGCTAGTGGCAGGC
>NW_008355795.1:1042175-1043913 GCF_000622305.1 Nannospalax galili
CTTCTGATATGTGGAGTAATTCCACATTTTGCCTCTAGGGGCATAGGATACTGGTGCACTTTAACAGGGTCCACCCCTGCTTTGAGTTCAACATATACAGGAGGCCTGTGTGCTGCCAGACCCATACCCCCTGTTTCTGCCCAGGCTTGGGGAAATTTTTGGAGCCAATCTGATATATCAGGGTTTGGTTGGATCGGCTCCTGATGGAGTCTATATTCCTCAGTCTGGTCGTTGGTGACTAGAACCTGAAATGGTGCCCCGTTGTGAAGCACGGTGGCTCCTTTAGCTGTGAAGTGGATCTGTGTCCTCATTTTTGACAATAAATCTCTGCCCAGAAGTGGGTAGGGACATTCTGGGATTACTAGAAATGAGTGGGATACCTGGCCCTTCCCTAAATCTACTGTTCTTCAGGTAGTCCATGAATAGGGCTTTGTTCCTGTTGCCACCTGTACCCATGTAGTTCTGGAGGACACTGGCCCTCTTGGCTCCAATAAAACCGAATTCTGGGCACCAGTATCCACCATAAACTCAATTGGTTTCTCCGCTATTTTCAGGGTTACCCTGGGCTCAGGGAGGGGACTTGAGCCCTATCTCCCCTAGTCGCTGTCTTCACCCCCAATTAGAACTGGTAATACCTTAGCTTGCTGGGTCTGTGGTAGGGTCCCTGGTGGGGCCCAGGACCAATTTCTGGGCTGCTTCCAGGATCCTGTTTCGCTCCTCAGTAGTGAACAGGACACTCAGGTGATGGCCTATTCTTCTTGGGGCAGTCCTTCACCCAGTGCCCTTCCTCCTTGCAGTACACACACTGGTTTTTCCCTACCTTATTTCGTGGTCTGGATCCCACTGATGAACTCCTTCCATACTGGGGGTTGGTTGCCAATAAATATCTCTCTGAGGTCCTTCTTGTGGCAGGCCTGTTGTCCAGGACCCTGGTCAGGCTTGCTTCCTGTCTTTTTCTTTTCTTTCCTCTCTTTGTTCTGCTATCTCCCTTCTATTATAAACCCGGGGTCCTGCCGGCTGGAGGGGGAGGACAATGGTGTCAGGCTGGGGGGTTGCCCCCCTCCGGCTCCGTGTGGCCTGCACAGGTACCTGTGGAGGTGATGGTGGCTCCTCAGGGTTAGGAGGCGGGGCCTGCACTTCGCCGTTGGTGGGGTGCCCATCTGAGAGGAGTAGGGTGGGGGAAAGATGTTGTTCTCATTAACCATAGCAAACATCACAGTTTGAGCTGATTCCTCCGCTTCAGGGTCATACGGAGTGAACCGGTGGAAGGCATCTTGTAATCTCTCTAAGTATGAGGCTGGGCTCTCTTCGGGCCCCTGTCTGACATCATAGACCTTAGACATACTGGCAGGTTTTCGAGCCACCATTTTGAGACCCACTAACAGAGTCTGGCAGTAGACCAGGAGCCTCTCCTTACCTTCTGCCGTGTTGTAGTCCCAGTTGGGATGGCTAGGGGGAAAGTTGGCATTAATGATGCCTGGGTCTGTGGTAGGGTCCCCGGTGGGGCCAGGAACCAATTTCCAGGCTGCCTCCAGGATCCTGATTCGCTCCTCAGTAGTGAACAGGACACTCAGAAGCTGGTGGCAATCGTCCCAGGTGGGCTGGTGAGTGAAGAGAACAGTTTCCAATAAGTTAATCAAGTCCCTGGGGTTTTCAGAGAAAGGCGCATTCTGTGAGTGCCAATTATAAAGATCACTGGTGGCAAAGGGCCAGTAATGAAAGGGCTGATTGCCCTCTC
>NW_008355795.1:1048453-1049536 GCF_000622305.1 Nannospalax galili
AAAGGGAGAATGGAATTGAATAGTGTCCATCAGTTTCTGCCTCAAAGTCTTTGAAAGGAGAAGACAACATACTATTTATTGTCCAGCAGATCTGAATGTATGAAAAATGGGAAGACTGGAAAATCAAAGATGAAGCGTCTGTCCCCTGAAGACAGGAAGAACAGGAATTATACTGCAGTGTGAGTGTAGAAGGTTATGAGATCACAGGGACGAAGAAACAGAGCAGATGAACATGACTAGGAGAAGTGATAAAGTCCAGAACTGGCTCGTTTCCAAGGGTGACTGTTCTTGGACCCTTTGTCAAATATCAGGTGGCTGAAATTGAATGTACTCATATTTGGATCTTCAGTTTTGTTCCATTGATCTATAAGTCTATTTTTGTGCCAATACCATATTGTTTTTATGACTATAGCTCTGTAATACAGTTTAAAATCTGGTATAGTAATTACCCTAGCATTACTATTAATGCTCAGGGTGGCTTTGGCTATCTGAGGTCTTTTGTGATTCCATATGAATCTTAGGATGTTTTTTTCCAAATCTGTGAAGAATGTCTTGGGGATTTTGATTGGCATTGCTTTGACTCTATAAATGGCTTTTGGTAGGATGGTCATTTTCACAATATTAATTCTTCCAATCCATGAGCATGGGAGGTCCTTCCATCTCCTGGTGTCTTCCTCAATCTCCTTCTTTAGAGATTTAAATTTTCATTGCAGAGGTCTTTAAAGTCTTTGTTCAGGTTTATTCATATACATATATATATGAATGTATATGAACACATATATAGGCTATTGTGAAAGGGAATATTTCATGTACTTGTTCTCTGATTGCATGTTATTGGTCTATAGAGAGGCTGCAGACTTTTGTAGATTAATTTTGTAACCTGCCACTTTATGAAAGTGTTATTCATTTCTAGGAGTTTTCTGGTGAAATATTTGGTGTTTCTTAAATATAATACCATATTATCTATAAAAAGGGGTAATTTGATCTCTTCTTTTCCAATTATTACTCCTTTAATTTCCTTCTCCTGTCTTACTGCTCTTGCAAGAGTTTCATGCACTGTGTTAAAAAAGAGTAAGAGCACAT
>NW_008355795.1:1049728-1050197 GCF_000622305.1 Nannospalax galili
TATTGAGATGGCAATGTGGTTTTTGTCTTTGAGTCCATTTATATGATTAATGTTATTTTTTTGACTTGTATATATTGAACCATCCCCACATCTCTGGGATAAAGCCTACTTGATAATGGTGAATGATCTTTCTGATGTGTGTCTGTATTCAGTTTTCAAGTATTTTGTTGGGAATTTTTGCATATATATTCATTAAGGATATGGGCCTATATTTTTCTTTTTTGGTTGTATCTTTACCGGGCTTTGGTATTAGAGTGGTTCTGGCTTCATAGAGGGAATTTGGAAGTTCTCCCCCAATTTCTAGTTTTTTGAATAAATTAAGTAGTATTGGATGCAGATCTTCTTTAAATGTCTGATAGAATTCTGTTGTAAATCCATCTGGTCCTGGGCTTTTATTATTCGGGAGGCTTTGTATTACTATTTCGATTTCCTTATGTGTTATGGGTCTGTTTAAGCTGTTAATCTCTTC
>NW_008355795.1:1050959-1085486 GCF_000622305.1 Nannospalax galili
TCCCCAATATATGGTCGATTTTGGAGAAAGTTCCATGGCGTGCTAAATAGAAAGTACATTCTTTGGTGCTTGGGTGGAATATTCAGTAGATGTCTTTAAGCCCATTTGATATATGGTATTGCTTAATTCAGATGTCTCTTAATTCTCTGTCCTGTTGACCTGTCTAATGGAGACAATATGGTATCGAAGTCCCCTATTATTAATGTGTTTGGATTAATCTGGATCTTAAAGTCCTGTAGTACTGTTTTTATGAAGTTGGGTGCACCAGAGTTTGGGGAATATATGTTCATGACTGTAATATCTTCTTGGTCAATTGTTCTTTTGATCAGAATGAAGTGGCCCTCTTTATCTCTTCTGATTAGTTTTAGTTTAAAGTCTATTTTGTCAGATATTAGAATTGCAACTGCTGCTTTTTTCTTAGTACCATCTGCTTTGTATATTTTTTCCCATCTTTTAACCTTAAGGTAGCGCTTGTCCTTGAAAGTGAGATGAGTTCCTTGCAGACAAGAAAAAGTTGGGTTTTGTTTCTTAATCCATTCAACTAGTCCGTGTCTTTTGTCTGGGAAGTTCAGTGCATTGATATTTTAAGTTGTTAATGAAAGATGCATATTGTTTCCTGTCATTTTTATTTCTGTTCACATTCTTGGTGTAGCTGTGCATTTCCATAGTTATACTTTCATTAAGTTTCCTTCTGTAACCCCTTGGGTGTAGTCATTCCTTTCTTCAGCTCTTTGTATTGCTTCAGGAACTCTCTGAAGGGCTGGTTTTTTGGACATCAATTCTTTCAACCTATTTATTTATGTCTTGGAAGATTTTTCTTTCTCCTTCGACTACAATAGACATTTTGTCTGGATAAAGTAATCTGGGTTGGCATCTGTGGTCATTTAACACTGGGAATACTTTGGTCCAGGCTCTTCGGGCTTTCATGGTTTGCACTGTAAAGTCTGCTGTAATCCTGGTGGGTTTTCTTTATATGTGACTTGTTTTTTTTTTTTTGCAGCATTCAGTATTCTCTCTTTGATCTGTATGTTTAGTGTTTTTACTATGATGTGCCGTGGAGAGTTTTGATTCTGGTCCTGTCTGTTTGGTGTTCTGTATGCTTCTTGTATTTGTATGGGCTTACAATCCTGCTTAAGATCCAGTCAACAACATTAGGCAGAAATTCTTCTCCTTCTTCTTATGGTCTGTAGATTTGGTCTTTTCATGGTGTCCCACATCTCTTGCATATTTCATTCCTATTTTCTTAAATTTTCCACAATCTTTGCTTGAGTGGTCTAGTTCATCCAGTTTATCTTCCAGTCTTGACATTCCGTTTTCCATTTCATTCATCCTATTGGTGAGGCTTTCTTCTGTCATTTCTAATTGGCTTACTGAGTGTTTCACTTCCTTCTTCATTTCAGCCTGAGTATTCTTCAATATTTCTAACTCTTTTCTGAATTCATTCAGAAGTTTATCCCTATCTTCTTTCAGTTCTTTGATTTCTTTGTGTGTTCTTTAAATTCACTGAATTCTTTTATCATGTTTATAATTGTTATTTTGAGTTAACCATGTACTGTGTAATCTCTAGGGGGTTCTCATTGTACTCCCCTGGAGGACTACTGGTACTTGGTGGGGATATATTATTTTGGTTTTTCATGTTATTATTTTTTCTCTGTGACTTTGGCATGTGGGCTTCTTTTGTAGTTTCTGATTCTTGTGTGAGACTCAAGCCTTCTTTTGTTGAGTTTAGGTCTGCTTCTGTTTGTAAACTTTATGTGCCTTTGTGGTTTACTTGTTGGGCATGAAAAGCTGGTTGGTCCAGGCTTCAGGTTCTCTTTTGATTTTATATTGGAGGGGCCAGATGGCTTTCATGTTGCTGCTCCAAAGTTTCCACAGAGGCCCAAGTCGGATGAGGATCAGATGTTCTCAGCTTTCCCCTAAGGTGTGGATCCCTCCAGGAAAGATGCTGGACTCAAGAATTTGGGGGCTTGGATGGCCTGGGAGCAGGGCCCAGGATAGATGCTGGCCCCAGGAAACTGGTGACTGTGCTCACCAGGGATGCAAAGGGAGATGGGAGAGGAAAGAGGCCCTAGGGCTCCTGGGGAACCACAGGGAGTAATTGGGATAGTCTAGATGCAAAGGATCAGGAAGCAGTGGGGATTCTGGGCCAAGAGGTCAGTCAAGGGGTCTGGGGTGCCATGAGAAGAATTGGGACAGTGCTCAGGCTAGGAGGTGAGATGGGGTGGGGGAGCTGGGAAGGTGAATGTGGCTGGGGAAGTCAAGGCATAGTGGGTGCCATCAAACTTACCCAGGAAAGATACTGACCCCAGAAAGCTGGTGGCTGTGCTGCCCAGGAATGCAAATGGAGGTGGGGACAGGGTGATAATAGTTTTTAAAGGCATTATTTTGCCAGGTGTGGAAGTGCATGCCTTTAATCCCAGCACTCATGATGCAAGGGCTGGCAGATTGCTGTGAGACTGAGGCTGCCTGGAATGGTCTATATAGCCAGTTCCAGGACAGCTGGGGTTACATGGTGAGATCCTGTCTAAAAAAAAAAAAAGCAGCTTTCTGGTTTTGTCCTTGAAGGGTAGACACACAAGGTGATCTGTTCAAAAATATATTGGAGAAAGCAATGTTGTTTGCCCTTGGTTGGGTAAAACCTCAGGGCAAATATGGAGATTTCAAAGAGAAGAAATTGTAACGACAGTCAGCTGTGCACCTCACAGAGGGCTTCACCAGGAGTTCTGCACACCCCACACCCACGACTGTCATTGATTACTCATGTAGTATTTGTTAGGAAAGAGGACTTGTGTCTTGAGTCTAAATACCAAATTACTACACACTACTGAATGAGTGAAGGGACCATGAATTTGAGGGTGAATCATTTTCATGGTGTTAGATGAATCAGTTTATAGTTCTCTGGCGTTTCTTGGAAAGGATGTGAAAATTTTGTCTTTTTTTTTCTTCTTTGAATATTTATTAAAACTTACCAGTAAGCAATCTTGGCTAGGTCTTTCATTATCAGAATATTTAAAATTATAAATTCAGTTTGCTGCCATAGTATAGATCTGTTTAGATTAGCTATTTCATTTTATGCTGGCTTTGGCAATTTGTGTCTTTTGAAGACTTTTATTTGAATTTCACCTTTTTTCCTACTTGTTAGCATAACACTGTTTTATATTTTTGGTGGTCCTTTTAA
Organism: Nannospalax galili; assembly: GCF_000622305.1. NCBI lineage: Eukaryota > Metazoa > Chordata > Mammalia > Rodentia > Spalacidae > Nannospalax > Nannospalax galili. The sequence continues at coordinate 1,054,138 of NW_008355795.1, forward strand.
TTTTGGCTAGGCCATTAGTAATACTTTCTCTTTTATTCTAACTGTAATAACTTTTGTGTTCTCTATTCCTCCTGGTTAGCTTACCTAATGCTTATTTTGTCTCTATTTTCAAGACATCAACCATTTCACTGCCTTTCTCTGTTATTTCTTCAGTGTTCTCTTAGCTTACCCCTTTACTTCTGTTTGCTATAGGCTCCTTTGATCTTTTGTTTACCTTTAAACGTTTCTAAAATTAAAGTGTAGATGACAGATTTGAGACTTTCTTTCTGATTTTCCAGTTATGAGTTTCTGACAATTGTTTTAACTGTGTGTCATAAATTTTGAGCTGCTTCTCAATAAATTGTGTTTTCATTTAACTCAAATGGTTTCTAACTAGTTTATACTTAATTTAAAAATATATTTGAATATTCTTGTTGTTTATAACTTCACTTCACCATCGTTAGGGAACAATTTGTTGGTACCAAGTCTTCTACAGTAATTGAAACTTCATATGTTAGGTCATTGGCAAGAGATTTCATCTTGCTGTTGGGTGAGGTGTTTAATAAATCTTGGTTAAGATGAGCTGATAGGTCTTTATTGTCTTCTAAATGTTTTTAACATTTAATTTGTAGTCATTCTTTCAAGTATTGGCGGTGTGGCATTTGACTCTGCAAATCTCACTTCTGGGTTATGCATCCACTCATTCACAAAGTGCAGCACCAGCAAAATTACCGTAGTATTACCATAGCATAAATAAAGGCAGATGGCCGCCATATGCCAGAGAAAGAGTGATATCTAAATCAGCACACCCGCCAGAGTTTAACCAGGAGAATATGTACAAACAAGAATTGTCATTTGAACAAGACATTTCTGGATATTGTTTTACTGAATTCTATTTAATCTTGTGAGCAAGTTTATAATAATGGTTAAACTGCTCTTGTGTAATGGAAAGGGATTGTAAAACACTAGCTTATTTTATAAAGTTTATGTAAATTTAATTGTAATATATGCTAGAGAAATTATTGTCCAGAAGCAATACTATATGTACATGTAAAAAGTAAACACTCATGCATCTTAATGCTTAGCTATAATTAGTAGCTTAAAAATCATGACCACTGGAGTTTATTCCAGAAGAAAAGCAAGAATACTGTAAAAATTATCAACATAGCAAATGGAATCATTAAGTGGCTAAAATGTGGGCACTTTATATAATTATGCATCACTTTTAGTGATAAGGTAGGCCTGGGTGATTTACTAAATACCAGCATATTAAATTCTGATATGTTAATATAATTAAAACACCAACTTTAAATTTGAAATTAATATCATGATGCAATAATCATGACTATGATTTAGACAGTAAGAAATTATATTTGTATATTATGTGTTTTTCTGCATGGTAAGACAAAGAGATTAATAGAACTAATAGTTGTATGGCTGAATGCAGCAACGTTCCAATATATAAAAATGAGTGGTTTTACTATTTGTATTAATATCCAAATTATAGAGAAATGAGAAGAATTTTGATTTAGAATTTTATTAAATTTTGAAACTAATTAAGAACAAACATATGAAATATAAAATGCTTATGTAAAAAAATAATAATGTCTCAAATATGAGACTATATGTCCTAGCAAAACTTCAGTGTTATACAAAAAATAAATATAATCATTAAAACTATTTTAATTAGGTTGTGAATTTTCAGAGCTTCTGGGGAACATGTGTTCAAACCTCCTGGGGAAACAGAGCCTTGTAATAGCTAAGAAGCAACGAGAAGTGAATTCTTTCCCAATTATTAAAAATACCACATCACCATAATCAATATTCTTATTGATTATGAATAGAGGGTTCCTGCCAATCTGTGTCCACGAAGAGCCTGAAGAATGATAGGAGCAGCAATTCCACGTCTCCAAGAGAGGTGGCTTCATGGCAGTTGGTGGTGGCAGCACTGTTTCGGTTTCTGAACAAAATCCTGTTTCTGTACCACATACAGTACAACAGGACATTTCAGAGAGGTTAAAGCTGTGGGTATAAAAAGTTTAGAAAACATATTGGTTAACTATTTTTTAGTCTTAATATAGGGACGACCTTATAAGTGAGCTATAAATGAAAAAGATGTGTTTAACCACTTCAAAATAATCTGTCAGAATGCTGAGGCAGGAGGGTTTCTGAGAATTTGTGGCCAGCCTGGACTACACAGTGAGTTCCATCTTAGTCTGGGCTAAGAGAGCCAGTGAGCACCTGTCTCAAAATGGATAAATAGGTAGATAGATAGATGATAGATAGATAGATAGATAGATAGATAGATGATAGATTAGATAATAATAGATAGGTAGATGATAGATAGATAAATAGATGATAGATAGGAAGATAGATGATAGATAGATAGATAGAAAGAGATAGATGATAGAGAGATAGGAAGATAGATAGATGATAGATAAATAGATAGGTAGGTAGATAGGTAGGTAGGTAGGTAGATAGATGATAGATGATAGATAGATAGATAGATAGATAGATAGATAGATAGATAGATAGAGAAGCGAAAAGAAAAACAGTAAAACCAAAACCTGAAGAGGTCCATAAAAATCAGGTACTATTATCAAACAAAAACATGAAGTTACAAAACAAAGAAATGCAATTTTAATCGAATAAAAAGTGCTGTTGGGCTGGAAAGATGGCTCAGCGGTTAAGAAACTGACTGCTCTTACAGAAGACCCAAGTTTGATTCTCAGTACCCACTCACACCTACAAACCATCTATAACTCCAGTTCCAGGGGAATCCAACGCCTTCTTCTGACCTCCCTGGGAATTGTATGACATGGGTGCACTTATACACATGCAGGCAACACACTCATACACATAAAATAAAAATAAATAAATTTTTTTCAAAAAGTATTGTCAATAGTCAACTGACAAAATAAATATCAAATTAATATAAAATTGCTAACAGACACATAAAAATATTCTTAATCTAATCAGTAGTCAAAATATACAAGATAAACCAACAGTGAGATGCAATTTTTCTTTAACAAGTTGAAAATAACATGTTGATTATAATTGTTATAAAGCTTTAAAGGAAGGGGAACTATACTTCTATTGAGATTTATACAGCCCTTTTCTAAAGGAAATGGCCATTTTCCCGTCTATTAATGATTGTTGTGCAGTTTCTGACATTTATGTGTCAGCTGCGGGGGCAGTGAGGTGCTGGGGTGCTTGGAGGCTCTCTCCAGGTATGAGCAACACTTTCAAGTCTGTGGACTTTGAATGAAGCAGCTCCCTAGGCTGATGTGGATCAGTCACTTAAACCCAGGTAAAGAGACTGAGTGCAAGTACTAAGATTTTCTGAGGTATTTCTACTCAAAACCGCAGTGAGGAAATGCTGTCTGAGTTTAGTAACTACATGATTTTGTTCTGTTTTCTTGAACCAAAACTCACTGTGTAACCTAGACTGGCTTTGAACTTGGGATGCTCCTGCCTGTGCCTCCTGACTGCTCAGGTTACAGGTGTAAATATTACACCTGGTTTTGCAGCTATGGATTTTGACTCAAGTTTGCAATATCAATTCTGCTCTGGAGATCGGCCCTGTGGATCTCAGACTCAGTTTCCACAGTGTGTGAGCCACCTCCTTAGATAAATATCTTTACACATCTATTTTTTTATTGATTCTTTTTCTCTGGAGATTTCTGACTAATACACTCCTACACAGCAGAAGCATTGTTTGAAGTTTATCATACAAAAAGAAAATGTGTGTGGGGGCTGGAGAGATGGCTCAGTGGTTAAGAGCACTGACTGCTCCTTCAGAGGACCCAGGTTGAGTTTCCAGCACCTGCAGGGCAGTTAAAAGCCATCCATAACTTCAGTTCCAGGGGATCTGATGCACTCTTCTGACATCCACAGGCATTGTAGAACATGGGTACACTTACATATATGTAAACAATACACTCATACACACAAATAAACATAGTAAGGAAAATATTAAAGTGTGTGTTTGTGTGTGTGTGTGTGTGTGTGTGTGTGTAGGGAGAGAGGAAGAGAGGGAGATGGTGGTATTTTTTCACAGTGCAAACCTCAAAAATCTTTCACCATTGAAAATTTGACTCAGACAGTCTGAGAAATTACGGTGTTAAAAAGCAATTAGTGTGAAAATCTGTTTGAACCTAGAATTGTCATCAGTGTGGTAGGTCAGAAAAGCAAGTTACAAAGAAGTAAAAGTAAACATCATGTTTGTGTTTGCAGACAAGCCCATGAGGAAGGGAAGCCCACAGGTCTGAGTGTATGGGGTGCAGGTGGGTGGTGTTCATGAAGAGGAAATGGTTGATAATTTAGTGTGTATACATTTTAAAAGTAAATATGTGCACGTATATAGGTGTGTATATGTGTGTTCTTTATAAACATTCTGTTATTTTTAATTGACGTATTCTGTTATTGTACTACTGATATTATTTTCCAATGAAATTTTTGTCTGTGTTCAGGTATGTATGTGTGTACATGTGTTAGGATGCGTGTATGCTTATGTGTTCATATGTGTGGGGATCAGAGGTCACAATGTGTGTCTTCCTCAGCCTTTCTCCCTCTCTACCTTTGCTTAAAAACTATTTAACATTTTATTTATTATTTTATTTTATGTGTATGAGTGTATTGCCTGCATGTGTGTAAGTGCACCTGTGTTGTGCGATGCCAGTGGAGGTCAGAAGAGGCTGTTGGATCCCCTAGAATTGGAGACAGGACTGTTGTTAGCCTCCATGTATGTGTTGTGACTCAAACCAGGGTCCTCTGAAAGAGCAGTGAGTGCTCTTATCCACTGAGCCATCTCTCCAGCCCCTCCACCTCTTTTTTGAGGCAGGATCTCTCAATGAACCTAACTAAACTCACTGATTTTGTAGACTGGCCAGCTTGATCTAGGGCTCCTCCTGTCTCCATTCCCTTAGGGCTGTGGTTACAAAGGCACTCCACTATGCTTAGCTTGTTACCTGGGGTCACACTAGCTCCCACGTTTGCCTGACCAGAACTCTACCTACTGAGCTATTCCAGACCTCACAAATAACAGTTAATAGCTGCATCTACCCACTGAATGAGTATATTCTATTTTGATAAGCTCTTCTTATTGGTCATTGTTATTTTTTCTGTTTTCTTCAAATTACAAAACAATATGGGTTTACCCCTCAAGTTTATACTTTACGCACATATTTTATGTCTTTAGAAACACTTTTTAAAACTAGGTTGTTAGGTTAACGAGAAAACTGATACAACTCTCAATGGTGCCGTTTTTCAGCCACGTTAGAGCAGCAACTTACTGAGTATTCAGTGGACTGAGCACATGGTGAATGTGTGTGCGTTCAGCATACCTCACGGCATGTGGAAAGTAATTTTTCTAATAATATTGCAACCTTTGCATGATTTACCTCTGCCACTGTGACCTAAGTTCCTGGGGAAGTTTTAGTCGGTTACATGAAGCTCTCAGTCAAAGCATGAACCTAAAATCTTTTGAGTCTAAATGTTGGGGAGATGATTGATACTTTTTACCAATTATAATACTTATTTTTCAAAACTTTGATTTTTTTGTTTTACATTCAGAAAAGAACTAAAAGGTAAGAATATAACCACATTTTACAATATAACTAACAACTTTTCTTTGGGAAACATTTAGAAGTAATGCCTGACTACATGCAGGGGCAGCTGCACTCTCTTCGGAACACTTGAATTATTGGGTCTTTCTGGTCTTTCCTGCTTTGTGCATTCATGATCTTTTAATGGTATACCACACACTGCCACAAACATCAGTACAACAGTGTTTCAAATTTTTCATTAATGGTTAAATCTAAAGTTCTTATATATAATACTTATATTTTGTCTTTTTGAAACAGGGTCTCCCTGTAGCCCCAGCTGTCCTAGAATTCATTATGTAGACCAGGCTGGCCTGAACTCACAGAGATCCACCTGCCTCTGCCTCCCAAGTGCTGGGACTACAGGTGTGTGCCACCATGCCTGGCATAATTGTCATTAAAAAAAAATTTATTTCTTATTTTTATTTTACGTGTATGCATGTATTGCCTGTATGTGGGTAAGTGCAGCCATGTCAAGCAATGCCCATGGAAGTCAGAAGAGGCTGTCAGATCGCCTAGGACTGGAGTTACGGACAGTTGTTAGCTGCCATGTGGGTGCTGGTATTCAAACCCGGGTTTTCTGCAAGAACAACCAGTGTTCTTAAATGCTGAGCCATCGCTCCAGCCCCAATACTTTGTCATTTTAAAAAGCATGTTAAATGTGTATATAATATATAAAATCATTGAAAAATCTTCTCATTGCATACTCTTAATTTGAATTTTCATACTGACTTCTCAATATTTTTCTATTCAACTTGGTTAAGTAACTTATACTCCTTGAGAACTCACACATTTAAAATAATCTAACTTTTTTTTTTGTCTTTTTGAGACAGGGTTTCCCTGTAGCCCCTGCTGGCCTGGAACTCAGTATGTAGACCAGGCTGGCCTTCAACTCACTATTGTTAATAGTATCCTTGTATTTTATTTAAACTAATGTTTCATCTAAGAATTTACCATGTTTTGTTTTTAAATCCCACAGAGAAAAAAAAACTTTTCCCCTAGAATTTTGAAATTTAGGAGCTGGAACACAGGCAGGCTTACTGTGTCCTGACACAGGGTGCGGTGAGCAAAGGACCTGACTTGAAGGCCCTTGGTGGCCTGTATGCCGAGTGTCTGGACAGCAACTTTAGCCTGTAGAGGATCCTCTCCTGTCTAAGCTCACTTCTCCCATTTCTTTAATGTCAGTGGGACAGATGCAGTGTTCCAGGATAAAGGGCTCCCTGCTTTAAGCTTGTTTCTCTTTTCTCTTTTCTCTTTTTTGGCCTTCTTTCTTCTCTCTCTCTCTCTCTCTCTCTCTCTCTCTCTCTCTTAATTGAACAAGGTCCTGATTTAAACTGATCTTCCTTTTCTTTGTAATACATTTTTATTGTGAAGATTTGCCTTTCCCCCTACTTTTAATTTTTAGTGACTTTGATTTATCTGTTCTTCTAGAATGTTTGTATTTATTTTATCTGTCCCAAGATTTACTTTTCTCTGAGAGGGTCACAGATTCCTTTAAAAGTTTCATAAACTCTGCAGGCATTAACTTAATGACGCAAGTTAATGTCTGGCATGTAGTGTAACTTTTTGGTTCCTTGTTGAGGAAGTTCTCTTGGAAAAGGATGGTTGGTTTAAATCCCTCTGTGAAGGCCATAGTCTGTCCTCCACTGCAGTTTCCTCGCTGTGGACATTCTCATACTGTTCAAAGATCTCAGTGAATGGATGAGACCCACTGTTGAAGTTTGACTAAACTTTCACAACTTTACATACCACCCCCCACAATCTTTGGAGCTACCAAGTGCTTTGTAATCAGTTTTAACTGCAAGTCAACCAAATGATGTTGGCCCTCTGACCAGTGAGTGGCCCATCAAGTCATTAAGTACCTTTTTTTTCTTTTGTATTGTTGTATTTTGCTTTTAGAGACAACTTAGCATTGGCCAACCTTGAACTAATCATAATACTCCTCTCTCAGCCTTCTGAGTCTGATTACAAGCATAGGCTGCTATGAAAAGCCAAGAATCCAATTTATAATTATGAAGTTACTTGAGGAGCCCTAAGTAAATTAAGATTAAGAAATGACTTTGAGGAGCTAGAGAGATGGCTCAGCAGTTAAGAACACTGGCTGTTCTTGCAGAAGACCCAGGTTCAAATCCCAGCACACACATGGCAGCTAACAACTGTCTTTAACTCCAGTTCCAGGGGATCTGAGAGCCTCTTCTGTCCTGCTTGGGCATTGCATGACACAGTACTCCTACCTACATGCAGGCAATACATGCATACACATAAAATGAAAAGAATAAATAAAATATTTTAAAAAATGACTTTGAGAATGCTGGAAATGGATCAGTCAGTAACACATTAGCATTTGAAGCACGAGGTCCTGAGTTCTACTCCCAGAAACTGTGAACAAAAGCCAGACATGATGGGGTGTGCTTGGGTGTGCTTGGAATCCCATCTCTTGGAAGGTGGAGACAGACAGCTCCACGGAGTTCACTGGCCCCTTGTAGCCTGATGGTTAAGTTAGAGATTCAGTGAGAGACCTTGTCTCAAAATATAAGGTAGATGACACCTGAGCAATGATGTCAGAGGTTGGCTGTGGACATTACATACATCTTATGCTCCTGCACACAGAAGAGCATGTGCACACACACGGATGCTTTTGAGATGAAGTAGGAGATTTATTTGAAAGTTTAAATTTTTTAAAAAAAAAAAACTTCACATTAAGGAAAGAAAGTTTTAGGAGACCAGCAACTTTAGATTTGTAATAAACTCATCTCCACATTCTGAATTATGCTATTGGAGTGAGTGAGTGATGAACAGAATACAAAAAGAGCCAATGAATAACTCAGGGGAAATTTGTCTCATCATCAGCAAATGTGGAAATGGTTTGTAGTTCTTTTGACACTTGGCTTTCCTCTTGTTGGCCATTGTAAGTGAAATCACCAAAGCAGTGCTGTTCAGAAGGTAGCTGCAGGAAAATTTAAATCACATTTACAATAGGACCAGTAATTAGTAATATGAAAACCTGAGAATTTAGAATTTGAAATGAACCTAGACCTCATCATTATCCACAGATATGCCGTATCTCTTTCATTTGGACCCACCTAAAAGCTTTTGTTGCATTAGTGAATATGTTATAGCTTGACATTGAGATTCCTTTAATGATAGTTTCATTATAATTTTTATTTATTTTCTTTAGGCTTTTACTAGGCCTTATCATATACATCTAAATCTAGCACATCTCTTTCAGACCTAGGCTAAGTGTAGTGAGACATGGAAGTTGGATCTGTATATGACATTACAGCACCCTCCCCCTCTGTGGGATTAATGTACAAGTTGCACGTACATATGTTGCTGATCCGAGGGATCATTACTATGACAGTATTCTATAAAATTTGATGCTCTTTAAAGAAGCTCAGATAAGACCAGAAAGTATTCGTAGACACTGTGTGTAATGGCCCTACCTGTCATTCGTGGTTCTCTCCATTTATTTATTTATTTCTAATATTTTATTTATTATTTTTATTGTATGTATATGAGTGTGTTCCTTGCATGTGTGTAAGTGTGCCTGTGTTGTGCAATGCCTACAGAGGTCAGAAGGAGGAGTCGGATTCCTATGGAACTAGATGGTTGTTAGCCACCATGTGGGTGCTGGGAACTGAACCTGGGTCCTCTGCAAGAGTAGCCAATGATCTTAACTACTGAGCCATCTCTCCAGCCTCATTCTTTAATTTCTTCCTCCAAACTTTTAACGTTTTCCTTACAGAGGCCTGCCATGTCATGGCTAGCTTCATATCCAGGTTTCTCGTTTAGACTACTTTGAACGGTATCGTTGGGGGTGGCTTTCCTGAGTTCTATCTCAGCTTGTTTGTTTTGTGAATATAGGAAGACTACTTATGCTTGTTTGCTAATTTTGTATCCTAGCACTTTGCTGAAAGAGTTTATCAAATATAAGAATCATCTGGAATCTTTTAGTCTCTTATGCATAGAATCATATCATTTGCAAATAGGGCTATGCAGACATCCTTTCCTGTTTGAGTCCCTTTTGTTTCCTTCTCTTGTCTTATTGCTTTAGCTAAGAATTCAAATACTACATCATATAAAGTGGAGAAAGCTAAGAATTCAAGTACCACATCGGATAAAGTGGAGAAAGCTAAGAATTCAAGTACTACATCGGATAAAGCGGGGAAAGTGGTCACCTTCTTTTGTTCCTGGTTTTACTCGCCATGCTTTGCATTTTATCACATTTAGCTTTATCACTTTTAATACGCCGTCAGCTGCGAGCCTGTCACATGTAGTGTTTATGTTCAGGTGCATCCTTCTACTTTATTCTCTGAGGCTTTTATGGTGATGCTTCTCTCAGTCCATATCTACTGCTGAGTCACTGTAGTAGCATCTGTTGCTGTACTCTGATTGCAGAATTTCTATTTGGTTCTGTTTTCACATTTGACTGTTTTGAGTTCTCTAACGGAATAAGGACCGTCATTGCACCTACCCAGGGCTTCCTTTAGAAGCACCTCAGGCCTCCATGAGGTCTGTTTCATGTGTCACCTGGCTTCTCTGGGGTGGGCCTGTGCTGCTGTTCTCCTCCAGCCTAGTTTATATTCAGGCTTCCTCCCTACCCTGGGCAAAAACCGAACATTTCAACATTTCATTACACATTGTGACAGCCAGGGTTCCACACCACACTGGGATTTAGTCTTGTTCATTTAATGACTTTTCTGAATGGTTTAGCTAAATCTATTCCTGTGAGCTGAGAAGCTTTCTCATTCCATGTGCTTGGCCGCACGACTTCCACTTTTAGTAGTAGCTGTGGACTTGAACACCTCTTGTTTTCACCTCGGAAAGGGATTGCGCTTTGTGAGATCCAGGTGCCGTTTGCGTTCATCCCTGGAAACCCTTTGCACCCTCACTGCAGAGCGGGGGAGGGGGGAACAGCCACCTTTCTCAAAGCAGTGGCTGTGAGCTGGTTCACGTCGTGGCGTCCCTGACGCCATGTGAGCTGGTTAGAGTGGTCTGATCAGTGCTCTGTACTGAGGTCCCTGGGTCAGTCGCTCCCTGAGTGTAGGAAGGAGGTGCGAAGGAGACGTCCAGCCCTTAGAGCCGTTCTCACTGCCGCAGTGCTGGGCAGAGAAGCTGCAGCCCTGCGTGGATCCTTGTGGGAGAGGCAGCGTCTTCGAGGCCGCACCTACTGTGTGCTGAGCTTATTTCTTATAGAACTGGGTTGTGGAAGACAGGGAGGAAGTAGTGGTTTACATAGTACTGATCCTCACTGTGGAGACCTTGATTTCCGGAATCAATGTTTGCTTTGTTGTGTGCACTTTGAACATTTCCAGAGGTCTCTAACGTTTAGTTTTCTCTGGCTGTGTCTCACCGCACATGCACAGAACACTTCATGTCGCTAATCCAGAATTCATCTCCCCGTATAAGCCCACCCGGATTTCTGGACCGACTTCCACTCAGTGGCTTTCTGTCCCTGCTTCACACGCCAGGTGTGAACCTGCCGGGCCCAACGTCTGCCTGGCCTCCTGCAGGATGCGTCCCTGAGCCGGGAGGGTACATCATCACAGTACTGCTCAGAGTCAGCCACCACCCAAGCAGTGCCCTCGGGGTGCGTCCCGGCTGTCTTCATCATCTACGGCTCTGAGCTCCCAGGGGTCTTCCCTTCTCGGGAAGCACATCTCCGGCATCTGCAAAATATACCTTTTCCATGAAATGAAAAACCAACGATTTTCCTTCCTTTTGACAGTTGGTGACCATGAGAGGTTACACCCAACCTTTCCCTGGTGGATGACCTTGTCCATGGAGCTGCCCTGCTCATCATGGAAAGCGAGGCTGGTGAGGAGTAGCTGCTCCTGGTCTCCTGGTCTCCGTGTTCTCGGCTCGGCTGTGGCCTCCTCGGTAGGAGCCGAGTCTTGACAGAGAAGCCGGAGGGAATGGCCTGGCTTCTGTTTAAGCCATTACCAGCTTTGCTGTCCTGCTGTACCTGACCCTAAGTAACTGGTAGATGGCCAGTAAAGCCTTCCGGAGGAGGGAGGAAATAGAGCCCACTTAAGACGTTTGAGATGTAGTGCTACTTTCTTTGGATTGCTTTCTTTCATTCCTGTTCTTCATACCAACACCTTTTCTACCATGTTAATCTGCTTATATACGTTACTGATTTTGTTAGCTCACTTCCATGACATTGGTGTGTCTTATTTTCATATTTTTATGAAGGTTGTTAGTTGTTTAATAAAAGCACACTGTGGAAGTTTGTCTAATCACCTCTTCTAGGCTATTTGTATGATTACATACTCTTTGTCCCACCATTTGTCGATGTGATATATATTGCAAGAATGGCCAGAGTAGTTTTATTCCTTGATGATATTACTGGTATATTTTCACTATATAGAGCATTTATCATTGTGAACAAGGGCGGGATTGGCCTATGTTTTCCTTCTAATTGCCAAGCTAGACCAAACAGGAACTCTAGCACAATATTGATTCGGTTTGGTAAGAGGGAATATTCTGTCCATTGTTTGTGGTCTTAAAAAAAAATAGTATCTTACCACTAAATAGGATGTTACCTTTTGTATAACATTTATCAGATAATATTTTGGAGCTATTTCATTAGAATAATAAACTTAGAAGTGACCTCACCTATCTCATGCCCATTTGCTGTGGCTATCAGAAATTTTATAGCTCTTTTGTGGATTACGTTGTGTACAACATTCCTGTTCAGTGTACTTTCCTTTGTGTTGTGATGTAGGACAAATGTGATTATTGTGGTCCAGTGATGCTCATAATGTAGTGCAAAGCTACTTCCCCAGGGAGGACATAAGGTTTCCCATTGATCCTACACATGGCTGTTGATGATCTAATCCTGTTTACAGTAGTACGTAGTCAGGCGGAAGGACAGAGTGTTTGGATTCATAGCGGCTTTGATCTCTCAGCACTTTCTCATCACTTAATGAAATTTGATGAAATGTCCTGAGTTCCTGAATGGAACCAAGGTAGCAGGAACATTAGATCAGATTTATTGCTGAGTGCTAAGGTACCACAGTTGTTAAGTTCTTTCACTTCTTTAATCAGAACAGCTATTAATAGCCGTTTCTCCCTCCTTTATATCCAGCCCTGTTTTTTCATATAAAAAACCTCAGCAGAAAGTTATTAGGGTGTTTGAAACCAAATGGATTTACATAGGCCGTGAAGACAAATTCCTGGAGGATATCTTTGTCAGGTCTGAAACGAATTTAAAAGGAAAACTCGCACATTGGAAACAAGTAAGTCTAGTTACCTTAAAGGATTTAATGTACAATAGTAGATCTATAAATGATATCTCGTTAATAAAATACCTTCAGTCTACATCAAGGACCTTTCATTATATTAAGATTTTGCTTTAGATTTTTTTCATTGTCAAAAAAATTGTGTAATTATTATTACCTTATTATATACCCTATTAATTTGACATTACTTTTAAAATATACGCATTGTATATTCAGGAATTTCTTTTATGAGTTATCTGAGTAACAATAGTCATATAAAATTTCTCAGTTGGACCATGAAATCCTAAGCTTATTAAAGACTGATAATTTTTATTTTATGTGTGTTATAATGTTAATTCAATGTTTTCTGATACATCAGAACTTGTTTTATGAAAACATGGAGACAGATGGAAGCAAAGTTATCTGGGTTGACCAGCTGCTCTGTACCAGGCACTCTGCCGGACATTTTGGTTATTGTTTGCGTTTTCTCTCCCTGGGATAGGGGCTCCTGTCTGCTTTCTATGAACAGGGGAACTAGGCCCAGCGATGTTAACTGGCTTCTCAGCAGTGACAGTTAAGTCCCGTAGCCAGCTTTGGATTCAGGTATTTGCACTCAGAGCTGTGCACTCTGTGTCTTTAGAGTTTTCTTTTTGTTGGATGCTAAGTAATGCCAGAGATGAGGGCTCAGCACATCGTAGCAGTCACTGTGACAAAGAGTTTTTAAACTAAATTTGTTCTGATTGATTTTTATTTTATGTGTATGTGTGCTTTTCCTCCATGTATGGAAGTATACCTGTGCAGGCGATCCCCGTGGAAGCAAGAAGAGGGCGTTGGATCCCCTGAAACTAGAGTTTCAGAAGGTTGTTAGTGCCATGTGGGTCCCAGGAACCAAACCTGAGTCCTCTGCACGAGCAGCCAGTGCTCTGAGCTGCCATCTCTCCAGCTCCATGTGATAAACATTTTGTAACTTCTGAAGAACTCTGTGTCAGCTCCACTAACTGTTCTTGCAACCCTGAACCCTGTGAGCGTGTTGACAAGGTGTAGGGAAGACCTGACTACCACTGCTGTGACTTCCTGTTTACTGAATACAGCACAGACGCATCCTCCCATCCTCAAATTTCAGTTATGCCTTGCATAAAATCAAAGTTTTAAAGGCAATTGTATCCTTCTCCAGCAAGTTCCCTTCAGAAATCAGTGCGGTGAGGGCCTGTGTGCTCCACAGGGCACGGTGCTACAAAAGTTAGGTCTCATACACAGCTTCTTTTGTAGAAAGGACTCATACTGTAGAGCTGCCACCTGAGCGTTTTCTGTTTATATAGAGATTTCTGTTAGTGCTGTAAACTGACAGACAGACGACTGACTAGATGCTGGTCACGGGCTTCTATGTATTGATAACCAATCTGTATGTGATGAAATGTATAAGTATGCGTATTAACTTATAAATGATTATTATACATGTGTATATATGCTTTATGCCTGATTTTTTTAAAGAATATAAGGTATTTGGAATGCAATGAAGGTTTTCTAAATTTCTTTCTTATTTTAATAATTCTGCTAACCATCACTGTGGATATCCGTCCTCCAGAGTCTATGATTATGCATTGTCTGATGCCTTTCCTGGTACATAGCTACCAACTCAGAACACCGTGGAAGTTAGCTTTTATTTTTTAGTTCAGTTTTTATTTCAGCTCAGATTTTAAAGTAGTTTTCATTGCTTTTTGTCAGATTCATTTTTGAAGCGTTCTTCCTTGTTCTGTTTAGAATTGGCCTCTAATCTTTCCTGACTTAAGTTCTGGCCTCCTGTGCAGCTCAATTACACTATCTATCATCTATCTATCTATCTATCTATCTATCTATCTATCTATCTATGTATCATCTATCATCTATCTATCATATTTTATTGTGCCACTTACCGATCTAGTTCATGTTGCCATGGAGTTTGGTTTATTATAAATTACAGTAATTAAAATTGCCTCAGCGAGTACATGAGAGAAACCAGGATCTAAAGGACAAGACCAGATAAAGGAAGAGAGCCAGGGAGACAAATCCCACATCAGATGCAGGGAGTTCAGTTTTAAAATGCTGTTGAGTGAAACAATGCACCAAGCAGAATGCAGTTCAAAGCTCGGTAATTCCAGGAAGTGATCTGTGTCGGAATCAGATCCTATTTGGGGCTGGTAAATTCTTGACCCAAAAGGTAAAAAACGTATCATATCTTGGGTAACACAAAGTGGAAAAAGTCAGAGGAGTGGTTCAAATTATGTTCACTTAGGATATGTGTAATAAGTATCCAGAGTTTGTATAGAGAGAACAGAAAATGCCATATAGAACAAAACTCCAGGCCTCACAGGAAGGCATCCTACAAAATCAACAACTCAAATGATACAAATCCTAAAGCCTGAAGAGAATCAAGAGCTGAGGATGGGGCAGAGTGGAGTCACCAACACCTGGCCTGGCAGGCATCACTGAGGGAGTCACTGGAATTTGCAGATTAGGCAGCATAAATATAGGAATTCACTGTGATTCAGTACATTTTTATGGAAATTTAGGCACCATTCTGGCAGATTTTAGGGAAATCTGGTACTATTATGAAGGAGTTTTCTGGGGCATTTAAGACTTTTAAAATATTCTTTGGCACAGACAATCTTTATTTTCTCAGAGGTTACTGAAAAAAAAAACCTACGTGGTAGGTGTAAAAGCAGAGCTAGAGCTTCCTCCCCTGGGCTTTGTCGTCAAGTTCCTGTGAAGTTACAGTAAAAGAAGTTTGACTATTAGATGTTTTCTCCATCGTTTGTGTGTGTGTGTGTGTGTGTGTGTGTGTGTGTGTGTGTGTGTATCATACTTTGAGGACATGGGTGGCTTTTTGACTTATGTTTTAAAGTATGGATTTCACAGGTACTCTACAGTAAGAGAAAGCCATAGTAACTGGGTGAAAGGAAAGAGATTCTGCAGGGAGGGTGAACATTCTGTGCTCCTCTAACCATCGGTCCCCTGCCCCAAAGCAGGGCCATCCCCAGGCTGGCTCGGGGTCTGTTAAGATGAAGCCTCAGCTGGGTGAGAACCTGCTGGCTAGAGGCTCACTGCTTCACCCTCATGTGCACAAAGGGAGCCAAGTCCAAGTGCTATGCATTGCTCTAGTCCACAGCCTGCCAGCCATGGTCCAGTCTGAAAGCTCGATGGACCCTCCTTCCTTGCACTGTGAGGAGTGGGCTCTTTCCCAAGGTTCTCACTTTCCTTCTGCAGGGGGTGACAGTTTTCCCTAGCTCTTTACACAAATACCACTGTTGCATGAGATAGTGTTACTCTCTGAGAACGACTTTCATTGCAGCCTTCATGATCTTATCTTCTTGGTACTGTGTAGGTAACACGATGCCTGACATAGTCTAAGGTGGCCATCAGCCATAAAAAGTGAAATTACTGGTTTAATTTTGCTTTAGAATACTTTTATTGAGTTTGTTTTCCATCCAGAAGTTAATTTTTTTCTATTAATAAAACTAATAAACCTATATTCATGTCATATGTCATTTTACTTGAACAAAGCAAAATGTTATTACATATAAAATTCTCTATGAGTCTCTGAATTAATTATCATTAAATGGATTCTCCTAAAGGTTTATATGTTAATGTTTGTTTTATTAACTTGAGGAACTATTCATATATTAAAACTGGTTCAACAGGACCCTGCTTCAAAAAGACAAAAAAAATTGGTTCAACAGATAAACAACTTTTATTGCATCACATATGCATGAATATGTTAAGATGCTTAAAAAGTTGTTAATAGATTACTAAAATGGAATTTACATGATTATTACCTTATGCATTCTTTTTACAAACAAATGCATTTTTCTTTTAAAAATATTTTATTATTTTAATTTTTCTTTTTTATTGATTTTTTTGTGTATTTCATACAGAACAGCTCAAACAATCTTAATCATCTTTATAATCCCCTTCCCACTGGCACCTACCCCCCCACTGGAGCCTATATACACTGTCATCCCTGTTAAGGCCTATTGGGTTGTCAGTGTCCCCAGCTGTTCCCCAGCCCAAGTCCATCCACTAAGTCTAGTCAGCATATCTAGAGTCCCTTGTTTTAGGAAGATCAAGTCTTCCTCATCTAGCAGCAATCAGTTGCCAACATTCCTTTAGATAAGATTGAGATCTGCTGTTTCCCAGTTCTATGCTGGATTTTTGTCTGCCTGAGTTGGCATGGGACTTGTGTATGCTGACACCATTGCCGTAGAATCATATGAGCAGGGTCCCAGGAGCTTGTAAGACTGTTTCCATATGGTCATGCACCTCCTCCCTGGCTCTTACAATCTTTCCACCTCCTCTTCTGAGATGGTCGCTGAGCCTTTGGTAGGTGAGGTCTAATAAAGGGATTCTGTCCAAGGACCAGTGTTCAGCAGACTCTTGATCTCTACACTTTGGCTCTTTGTGACCTTTTGTGTTCCTGGCCCTCCGCTGCATGAGGAAGTTTCATTATTGAGAACTGAGAGATCCATTAGTGTCCTCTTCAGTACCCCTGTTCTATGGTCCATGAGCCTTAGGTGTAGAGGTTGCATTGCAGGTGTGTCCCTTAGGCCTGGGCAATTCATAGACAATGTCCATGTGTGATCAATTGTGGTACTTAGTAATAGTCTCTGAAATGAGTGGCTTTGATGATGGTGACTGGGATATAAGGATATATAAATATAAGGATACATATTTTGCACATAGTAATGAATCACATTCGTCTAGTGAGGTGACAGTCTTGGGTTTTTTTTCCAAGATCTATGGCCACTCAGCCATGTGTATTAGGTTATGTTTATATTACCACACTTGATTTCCTCCCTTTGAGTGGGTGTTTAGTCAAATTAGGTGGTTGTTGATTGCCCCCAAGATAAAAGTGCCCACTACTGCACCAATGTCCTATGCTGTGCTGGCCGTTGATGTGGTTATTTGGTCTTGAAGCTGGTGTTGGATCATCCATTGGTGTTTTCCCTTGGCACCTTCATAGCGCTCTCCAAAGCTGTGAGAGCTCGCCTTCAGGGGAAGTGGTTGCAGGTCAGTGGCAGCCCTACTGCTCCAAATCCTGTGTCCAAAGTATGTTCTTTCCTCAGCAGTGGGGCTTACCTTCAAGTTCTGAGAGTCCATCAAGGGCTGTGGCAATAGCCTGAGTAATTTTGGGAATCTCTTGGATTATCCTGGCCAACAACTCAAAGGATTCTCTGACTGGCACTGTTTCTTGTTATGTAGCCTTTAGCTATACACATGGACTCATGCACAGATTATGTATAATTGGTCAGTAGGTTGTTGGACTAATATGGTTCCCTCTGTTTTTTTTAAAACTAGGTAGGCATTATTTATCTCTCCTCTCTTTCTCTCACTGTCGAACCCTTCTGCCATGGTTTCCCCATTTAAAGTGCCCCCATTTTCCCCATTTCACCCTTGATAATACCCATCACCTATGGTCCCACCTCTCTTGAGATCCTTCTTTCCCTTTATACTCAAGCTCCCCTGTATAACCCTCCCTCCCCCCATCCCATTTAAATAACACCATTTTTATCCATATCTCCCTTATTAATGCCTGTTTCCTACTGTTCTTCTCTCTCAGGTTCTTTCTTTTCTTTTACCTTCCTGGTTCCTTTCCATTATCCTGGTTCCTGTGGTTATGTCTGGATACATACTCACTAATCAGGATTTGGTGCTAGGATCCACCTATGAGGGAGAACATACATACATTGACACACAAATACATTTTTATTTACAGAATATAATGATTTTAAATTGTATATAAAATATCTTAACTTTTAGGACAGATATGAAAGGTTACTTTTATAAACTTGGGTTTTACATCACAGGACACATATTAATTCTCTTCTTTTTAGTTAATATTTTTAGCACAGCTCAAATTCATAGCAAAATTTAGAGGAAAATGGAATTCTCATTTACTACACTTCACTTTATCCCATTTAACTGTGTTTTGCCTCTGTGCTTACCCGACTCCACAGTGTGCAGTGAGCTCCCCCACTTTCCGTGGCTTTCACTCTTCTCTCACTGCCTGTCCCCTGCTATCTCATTTAACTGTGTTACCCTCTGTGCTTACCCGACTCCACAGTGTGCAGTGAGCTCACCCCACTCCACCGTGTGCGGTGGGGGGAGCTCCCCCACTTTCCGTGGCTTTCACTCTTCTCTCACTGCCTGTCCCCTGGCGAGCACTGCTGAGTTTTCTGTCTCCACAGTTCCCCTTTGTGGAGTATCATGTCGTCCAAAGGTAGATTGCTTTCAACACTGATCCCTTTGACTTACTAATTAGCATTTAAGTTTCTCCCATGCTTGAAAATTCCCCTCCCCCCTTTATTACAAAAAGGAGGATCTGTGCAAGAAATAGTCTCGTCCAAGGTTGGTCCATGCACCTTGCTGGAAGAAGTGCTGGTTACTTCCAAGTTTTGGCAGTTGTGAATAAAACTAATTTATGTGCATTTTTATTGTAAGCATCGGTTTTCAGTTAGTTTGGATAGATGGCAATAATTTGATATTTCTTTCTTTAATTTTCAATTAATTTGGATAAATGCCAGATGTTAGATTTTATGATGGTAGTTCATTTTGCTTTCCAAATCCTGCTCCGCGGGGCTCCATCTTTGGTTTGTCACTGGGTAGACAGGCGCGTGACCCTCAGGTTGCTTTCCTTTGTTACTCCCTAGTGACATGCAGGCTTTGCCGTGTTTCCGCGTGTCTTCTTGCCATCTGTGTATTTTCTCTGAGGCGCGATACTCTTTGTGCTGTTGTGATAAGTAGAATCTGTTCCATGGTCTGTGGAGTTGGATGGAGAGAGATCCCCATTCCTCAGGACTACTGAACTGCCCTGCTCAGGACTGCAGAGAGGACGTTCCTTAGAGCTGTGCAGAACACAGCAGCTCACCTGTCAGATAGGGGTGTACAGTTTTATGCATCAGACAGCTCAGTGTTTTTAGCATTTTTACATGTACGCTTTAAATGCAAATGGGGAAGAAGGGAAAAGAAATACTTCTATGGCATAATAAACCAGGAGTTTCTGCATCTGCTGTTTTCTTTGTTTGGTAGTGATACTAAGACAAAAGGGAGTCCCATTCCAGTGTCAGATTTCATGTGTGGAACTGGTCAGCATGTTCTCACGCGTGGCATATGCATTGTGCTCACTGAGTCGTTTTTTTACCCTCGCCATTTGCAGCTGCTCTCCCTGGCTTTGGTCATCACTGATGTGGGAGCATCTTTCTGTGCACATGTGCTCCCTGCTTGTGGAGTGACCATAGTGAAAAGGGTATGTCCTTTAGATGGACGATGGCACGCCTTCGGAGGAGGTGTCTGGGTTTGGAGCACAGTGTCTGTGTGATTTCATCTTTGGTACCAGCAGCGTCTACCTGTGCTGTTTAGGCTGAGGCAGTTCATGAAGAGAGTTGAATGACTTTGCCGAGGTCATATGCTCTACACCTGTGCTTCTTTAAGTTCCAAGAGCTAAGCTATGATTTCAACATGGTCTTGAGGAGTATCTGGTGTTCATGGCAAGCCCAGGGGACCCCAACATGACAACACTAGCAGACAGGCTTCTTTACCACAGGATATGAAGGGTGGCTTCCCTAGAACTGTCAGAGAAGATGTGGGATATGCTGGGACCTAGGAAGAGAGAGGTCATACTTGTGAGTTACACCGAAAATTAAAAATAATTCAAAATCAGGCACGTAATGAATGTGAGATGTCTCTGGCAGCACTTGCCCATGTTCCATCATGTGGCTTTTCTTCAGCCTTACTTCTGAACACACAATATGCACTTCTCACTGTGCCTGACACCACACCACCATGCCATCTCACCATGTGACGCAAGTGGACATTACTGGAAAAACCTCCGCTCAGAGTCCATCCTGCTCTGTGTTGTGAGCTGCAGAGTTGCAGTATATACAAAACTTTCTGTTAACAGAATTCAGAAAATAGAGACTTTTTACCAACTTCCTACCATTGTTCCTTAGCATGTATCAAATAAGGGTCTTGGATTATATAGTGTTAGAGTATTTGATTATAAAAAGTAATGTCTCAGTTCCTCACTTGCGTTTCATAAAAACATCATTAAATGAATTTTGACTTAAGATTAGGACAGAATTTCTAACAATTTCTGAAATGACTCTAAACAGATGCCAGCCATTTCTTACTATAATTTTGTGTGAAGTAGCATTCTCAGCATTGACTATTTATAAAATTATATTATAAACCAGCTCTGAAAAACATTGAGGCGGCTTTGAGTCCTACAGAATCAAATATTCAGACAAGATTAATTCTTTATGCAGAAGTTAAACAAGCATACGCACCTCAGCATAAAATTACTCTCATCTTTACTAATAGAACTATATGTATACCAAAGAATTGTATTAAAATAAATGTCTTTATGATTTATTATCAATAAATGCTTGATGTTAATACTTGTACATCCAGGTTTATGTAGCGATTTGTCTGGTGAAAAGGGACTAGGACTATGAGTGTCAATGGTTTAAGAAGCCTTGATGTGGATAACGCTCTGTTGGCATGGAGTCTGGAGGTGTTGGTGTCTCAGGGCTGAAAAGCAGGGTCAAGTCCTTTCCCCAGAACACAAGGACAAGCTTCAGTAATGCTGAGGTTTATGCACCAGAAACTGAGCTCAAGTCCGTGGGCGGGAAGGAGTCTGTCTACTTCCTCCAGGAAGAACACTGCTGTTGGGTGTGGCCTCACTCTCTGGTAACTGCACTTCTGGATCTTGAGAAGTACACTGATCATTCCAGTTTTTGATGGACAGGCATGGGTGAAGCTGGGACTTTTCAGTGATGGCTGCAATCTCAGTATTGACTTAGGTGGAGGCGGATTCTCCCTAGATTTGTGGATCAAGTATGGATTCGCGTTGGGCTCTGGCTATGGAAACCACTAGCACTGAGGCTGCAGGGTGCTGAGAGGCCTGTCTTTGAGCATCTTCTTTGAGACAAACAGGCCAGTTTTAGACTGTCCAGCTCCTCACGCTGGATTCAAAGCTGTAAGCTTTAAAGTTGGGTCAACAGTCTTTGTTATGGCTGATGCTCTTGATGCTTTCCTACTTACCTTTGTCTGACAGTGTAGGATTTCCCACATTCAGCGATGAGCCAGGATTGGAGCTGTGAATTACTAATTTTATGTGGTGTGAGGTAGAATTTGGGATTCATTATTTTATGTGTCGATGTCCAGCCATGCCTTGTACCATTTCTTTAGAAAGTATTCCTTCACCTATATTTATATTTTATCATGTCTCTTGACTAAAGTAATTTCATAATACACGAGGATTTATTCACAGATGGCAGGTTCTGTTACTTTGATGGACACATTCACCCACATAATTTTGTCACTGCAGAAGTTTATCAAAAATACACTATTGAATAACAAGACTGATATGCAGAACCTTCAGGAGTATGTTTAGACCAGTATCACCTACTTAAAAATTTAAGT
Organism: Nannospalax galili; assembly: GCF_000622305.1. Classification (NCBI taxonomy): domain Eukaryota; kingdom Metazoa; phylum Chordata; class Mammalia; order Rodentia; family Spalacidae; genus Nannospalax; species Nannospalax galili. Next base: position 1,076,399 of record NW_008355795.1, read on the forward strand.
CTATTTTTCTTTTATTAAAACTTTTTATTTTACTGTTGTTTTGTTGTATACACGATGCTTGTGGATGGGCATACATGTGCTAGGGTGCATGTGTGGAGGCCAGAGGCCAGCTTTCTGCAGTTGGTTCTCAGGTTGTGAGCTTCTGTGGCAAGCACCCTTACCCACTGAGCTATCTTGTCAGCTCCTGTAACTCAATCATTGTATATCATTATACACTAATCCAAAGTTGACACATTAAACCATTCATTTGTATGAATAATATGCTATTTTAACTTTCTTCCAAAAATTTCTTTTGAAAATTTTGCAATTCTCAGACTCGTAAAAGGATAAAAATATCATTTGTAGGAAGACATTTTCAGATAGTTGACCAATAGAAAGAACATTCAATCCCAGAGACAAATGCTAAATTTTCTATTCCTAGAAATATTGATTTATCCCACTGGATGGCCACATAGTACATTAAAACAAACCTGTTTTCTCATACAATTTAAGGTTAACAGATGAGCGCATGTGTGTGACTGTACATGTGTGTGTGTGTGTGTGTGTGTGTGTTCGTAGCTTTAAATGTTAATATAGGCCTCTCTCTGTGTTTATTTACATGAATATTAAATCTTCATTTAAAATTTCAATTTCTGGAACCAACAAGATGGAAGAGTGGGAAAAGGGCTCAACAACCCTGACAGGATGAGTTCGATCCATGGGATGGTGTATGAAGGGGAAGGAACAGAGCCGTAGCGATGAAACTGCCTTCTGACCTTCATACGCTCACTGTGCATGCACACAGACACACAGACACACATAGCAACACACACAGGAATAATGATAAATTTTTAATGAAATAATTCTGTATTCAATTCTGTACTCCTCAGTGTGTTTTTCTGCCTCACAGCATGGTCTGGGAAAAATCAAGAAGAGTGGATTATTATTTCTGTTTAGGAAATTGTATTTTAGATGAGGTGAAAGGTTAACACAGATGAAACTAGAGCTATGCATCCTTATAACTGACCAACATCATCTGGTAGAGCACTGAAAAAAACGGAAGGCCCAAAAAGAAGGTATGATCAGTGAGACAGATAAAGGGGACAGAGTTATGGGTGTAGGGTTAGCTTGGCAGAGTGTGAGGGAAGGAGACATCCCCATCAGAATAATGGAGACCATCCCCTTTAAAAGAGAGGAAGTCATCCTGTCTCCATTCAAAGAGAGTCCTGAGACAACGTCAAAACAAGTTGGAGGGTCGTTAATGAAAAGTGTAATTTTCATGTGAATTCAAAGCATGACTGGCAAGAAAAAGTTTCTGTCTGTATTTTAATACCATATGTGTGGTGACTACCAAATTGCTTAGAATTAAAAAGTGATACATGCTACTCAGATTGTTTCACCAGCAACAAAATGTTAGAACTCTTACTGAATTAGATTATGATAGAAGAAAAGCAAGAGAAAGAGAACAAGATTCACACTGGTCTCACGTTTTCTAGGAAGGAAATGTCACAGTGGACACAGAGGTCCCAGTATTAGAGTTAGGTTTTGTAGAATCAACATTTGACCTTTGTCCCTAAAATCAGTTTTCCAGTTACAGAGAGCACGCTGTCTTCTTCATGACAGACCTGATGCACAAAACACTACTATTCCTGTCAGTTCTCCTCCAGAAAACACCACCATGCTCCTCGCGTCATCTCCAGTCCACTGCATGGCTTTTTAGAGAAGCTGTGATTGTTGGTCTCCGTTTCCAAGACAGCACTGAATTGCCTTTGTTTGCTCACCTTAAATTAAACTCTTAGCTCCGAGGTCAGAGCCTCCCATCCTTTCCTTCCATTTATCTGGGAATGTGAACACTCCCTGGATGGACCTCTTTACCAGATTCTCTCTTTACCTCAGACTTCAACATGAAGTAAAAGGACCTGTTTCCTGCTGTGATCCTGAGAACGATTTACTGTCTTTTATTACAGTCTCCTTTACTGATAGGAGAGATTAGTCTGATTTAACTGGAATATTTTTGTTTAAATATATACCATGTATGCCTTTTAAATTTTATTTAAATGTCATCTCCTTCAAAGGCACCTATTTTATATGAAGGTCTTCATGATTATCAGCCATAGAATGCCAGGTTGCCTTTTGTTTTTGTTTATGACACCTACAGAAATATGTATGCGTAGGAGACACTCAATGAGTATTCCTTAAAAACTCTTATAGCTGAAAGAAACCTAATCCATGCTCTATTTATATGGTTTTGGAACATAACTTTTAAGTCAGGGACATTTCAGTATATTTTCTGGACCTATCAATCCAGCATGCTACTGTGAAAAGAGTACTTTAGAGTCCTTATCATTGAGACATTTATGATGGAAGGAAAAGGCATCACTGAGAGAAGATAGATTAAAACCACGGTGCAACAAAATATGATGTGAGGCTCTGAGTCGGGTGAATCCAGACAACATTCTTACCTGTCTTCTCACATGGGAACCTGGAATAATCATAATGCAAACCATTACCATAGAAATGTGTAACTGATGACATGCTGAGACTGAAATGGTATAGCCGATGATGAGTAGTAGATCATTCAGCGTCACTAGACAGAGTGACATGCTTGGGTGGATAGCTGTCTCACAGCCCTCTGTGTGATAATTACAAGTAGAACATCTGATGTCAGAACAGTGATCATGCTATGGCTTTCACCTCAAAATGTGGCAGACCAGCATATTCTTGAACATAGCTCTTGACATTCACCATCATGGATTTCTAGTAAGTCCTCACTTTTTCAGGAATTTGTGTATAGCTGTTATATGACAAATAAGTGTATATTTTCAACTGTTAAATATAGGGAAGGTCTATCATATTTTACTGGAAGAATAATAGTGAGCAGTGGAAATAGAGGAATGACTTAAACTCATGCCATTTCCAATTTGATTTCTGATCTCATTAAAATGCTGTGAGCCTTGGTTACTAGAATTCATGATTCTGGAACTTCCATCTTCAAGACAAAGCACAGTGTTTGTGAAGATTGCTAGCTAATGACATGAAGAGGTTAACTGTGTTTTTTTCCATCTTTAATCTTTATCACTGTATTTTTCTTCAGTATAAAACAAAATTATGGGTCAATTTTCACTCAAGTGGGTGAATGCATGTATTCACCTTTCATCAATTCAAAAGAAATTGTGTGCCTCATTTCCTGGACCACTGCATGAAAGCCTGTCTCTGACTGGACGCTAGGGATATCAGCTGTATGCAGAAGATAACAGTAAAGTGGAAAGACAACTACACTTAGTAAAACACTCAAGACAATCTATTTTAACAAACTGAAACTTGCATAAAAATGTTCCTGAAATTGTTTACCTCTTCATGCAAGAAAGATAATCTCACCACACCTAAACTGAATGAACTGTGTCATCATAAGCTTACTGCTTTGCAAAGAGATAATGAAAAAGGCTAGCTTCCTGCCCTAGCCTAATAAATAACCAAATCAATAAAAGAACCATTCCTTACCATGTGTTTAGAATGAATTTTTATTGGTTCAAGATCAAAGACACTCGCTGTTTCAGTGTGTTGTGTTATTGGTCAACGCCCGAATGGCAAAGCTTTCTGTTTTCTAACTTGCTGTACACAGACGGCAATGGATTTTGATGAAACACATTTAGATAGCATGTCCTTGAAGAAAAATATTAACCATGAAACCCTGTGCTACTCTGGTTTACCCAAGACCATTTTCAAGACACTGCATCTCAATGTGGGTTTTGTTGACAATATTCACCTAAGAAAGCCTAAAAAAGTCTGAACAGCAGCATCTGCTCCATGTAGCTACCGCCCAGCAAAGACATCCTTCTCGGTCTTGTGAAGGAAACTCAGGGTGTGGATAACTGTTCTCTTTGGTGTGTTGTTTTTAGAAGGATTTATTTTCTGCTTTCAATTACATATAAGTATTAATGCCTGTACGGTGTATGTACACATGAAGTGTAGGTGCCCTCAGCTGTCAGAAGAAGCCATCTGGTCCCCAGAGCTTAGAGTTCAGGCATTTGTGAGCTGTCAGACCTTGGGGCCAGGAACACACCCAAGTGTGTTCCAAGTTCCACTTGATCTCTACAAGCTCATGCCACTGTGTGTGTGTAGATCTCAGAGGACAGCTTCAGAGGCTGGTCCTGGCCTTCCACCTTGTTTTGAGACCGGGCCTGTTACCTGCTGTGTCTGCCCTTGGCTGGCCCACGAGCTTCTGGGAAACCCTCCGATTTCCCTCTTGCTGAGGGGATTGCAGGTGCCCGGGAGGCCTGGCTTTAAGTGCGTTCTGGGATCTGAAGTCAGGTCCTCACACGTGCTGCAAGTACTTTACTCACTGAGCAATCTCCCTGGTCTTACAATCATAGTTTGAGTCATTTCACCAGGTCACAGACATGTAGGATTTATGTGAACATCTTTGAGGATTGGTTGAAATATTTCTGATGCAAGTGGGAGGGCGGCGGGTGGAGGGAGCTGTGATAAGCGCGAGGAGGGACAGAGTGAGGCCTGGATGAGCCTGTGCAGCTCGCTGTCCACACACCTGTCAGGATACCGCTTTATTGATCCTAGGCAGGTATATGACAGACAGTGACAGCTGTAGAGATTTAGCTGTATGTCCACAACTGTTGTACATGCACACACATTCATGTATCCCTGTTTTCCAGTCATTATATAATCTACTTTCTGATCAACAGTAACTACGAAAACCTAATTACCAAATTACATGTGATATTTAGGGTGAATAAGTGGTTAGACATTGGAAATCCATTCTGAGAATCTTTTTAGGCCTCTGTATACTGTAGAAACTATGTGAAGAACTGGAGAGATGTGGTTTAGAGCACTGGCTGATCTGGCAGAGGACCTGGGTTCAGTTCTCAGCACCCATGTGGCAGCTGACAACTGTCCATAACTCCAATACCAGGCTCCCACAACCTATTCTGGCCTCCACAGACATTGCACACATGTGGTACACTTATATAGATACAGACAAAACATTTGTACACATAAAATGAGTTTTTTAAAAAATCCAATTTTACAAGCATGTTGAACTCTGAAAATTATTATTCCAGTTGCAGGAATCTAAACTTCAATTATAGAAAATGTTAGACAATAATTATTATGAGTCAATTAGATAGCTTATCAACATGCATATATGAAGCATATTCAAATAAATCATAGGTGCTTTATATTATGAATATGGATGTCATGTTAATTTAGTGGGTGTTTCCTTACGGCAAATATAAAACTCTCCTCAGATTAAACTGCAATCTAAGGCATAGAAACTCTGAAGTGCCTGATTTGCTTAAGGGGTTCAGGTTAAAACCTGAGTCCAACCAGTAGGAAACTATTTATTAGTCTATGTCTGCTGTTTTTCTCTCCTGTCTTCTCAAACAGATTTAATCCTTTATCAGTGAATGTGGTTTCAGACCTGGAAGCACAGCTCTCAGGAGTCAGAGGCAGGAGAATTTTGGTTTGAGACCAGCCTTGGCTACAGGATGAGATCCTGCATTAAAACAAGAACAGGAGAGGGGAGAGGAGGGGAGGGGAGGAGAGAGAGGAAAGGGGACGGGAGAGTGGAGGGAATAGAGAGGAAAGGGGAAGGGGGGGGGGGGAGGAGGGGGGGGAATCGGAAGGGAGGGGAGGGGAGGAGGGAGGAGAGGGGAGAGGAAGGGAGAGGAGAAGGGAGGGGGAGAGGGGAGATAGGAGAGGACAGGAGGGGAGAGAAGGAAAGGACCGTTTTTAGCTTAACCTGCTGAAGATTCTGATTTTAATGTCGATTATGAAATTTACATAATTTGGGGAACTCTGATTTAGTCATTGCGTACACAGCACTAATATCTTTCCAAAACCTTGGTTCTGTTTCATTGAAAATGATGAAGTTTACCAATTTCCAAGTACCTTCTGTAGAAGCACAGGAAGGAGGGCTACTGCAGGGTCGGTCAGGCTTTGCCTCCAGCCCCCTGTGGTTTGCACTGTATTTTTCTTACTTTCAGTGCTGTGCCCTGATCCTCAGGATTTCTGCATCCATGTGGAAAACTAATCATTACGTTATTATATATTTGAAAACAAGAGTGTTTTAATATTCACAGCAGCTCCACATGGCTCATGGTTCCGTACTGTGCTGTAGATACACTAGGCACTCACATGTTCGCTGAACAAATGAACACCTCATTTTTATCTGTGAGTGAGTTATAGCAGCAAAGGTTGAAGAATATCATCACAATACCCTAGAGATGCAGAGATGTGAACCAGAGTACCCAGGAGACTAATTTTGAATAGAGGTGAGAAATGTGTGTAACTGTTTTTAAAGACAGAATGTAATGAATGCTTTGAACAGTGTTCACAAGATGTTATTGGATTTGCAAAGGAGGAAAAGGTGCATTGTGTATAAACTGTGGTCTTAGACTAACCCAGATATGTTGTTTTTCTGAACTCTCACTGTAACTTGCACGTCCCTAAGTCAAAGATCTGAACATTGAGTTCCTCCATGTTTCCAAAATTTGTAACACCATGTGGCCTTGATAATTCCAGATATAATCTCCTGTGCCCAGTTGCAGTCAGAATGTAGACATACTAAAAAAAGTTGTATAAAGTTATCTTCTACATGTGTGTAAGATGTGCAGGCGACAGGAATACTTCTGTGTTTACTTTTGTGCTCTATCTCTGAGATGCCTCATTACATGTATGTAAATATCCCCAAATTCTAGAGAAGCCAAAATTTGAAGCACTTCTTGTCCTAAGAATTTCAGATAGATATTCATTCTGTGTTTAGTATGTTTACTCTTATAAAGTTATATTAATATTATCTGTATTAGGAAAAATAGGATGGAACTGTGAGTGGAATTGAATTATCTAAACTAAATAAACAAAACTAATCAAATACACATTTCAGAAGAGATTTCTCCAGAACTGGTCTCTGAAATTTCTTCACATCTCTTCATCAATTATCCTATCCAATGTACATGAAGGCTGTTTACAAACTAGCATTAATTTTTCTCATCCTGAAATAAAAGTAAAAAATCTCATGGAAGTTTGCACCAGTTTTCCTGACTAGGTTTAGCTTTGACCACTGTGCTGATTGTACGTTGACTGAAAAGACTATGGCTCAGTAATTGACTTACTGGTGCCTCCCTGGTAGGTAATGATGTATTGGAAACCTCAAATAAAACCTGAGTGAGCGTTTCTAGGATATGTTTTGATTCCATATGCTTTGAAACTAGACAGTCTCTGAGAACGCCAGCTGCCTCGTTTCCCAATGCTGCTTTCTGTGTAGAAGGGTTGTGTCTTTCCTATGTGCTGTGCCTGTGTGATTACCAGGTCAGCTTTGTGAATTCTCTCACATCTCTTAGAATATTATCTCTCCTAGTCTGGCTTAAGATGAAGCAAGATTGGGCTTGATGTAAGTTGGTAGCAGTTTATCAAGAGGTGATTATGTTGAGTACTTATTTATAGGTTAGTATCTTAAAAAAATGACTTTTCCTGTCTGCCACTATTTTTTTTATGTAGCCTACACATGTGGCCTCATGTAGAGATTTCTGTGTAATTTTTCAGCAGGTTTTTGAATTAATACAATTCCCTCTTCTTTTTCTTTCTATACCAGGTAGGCATTATTTATCTCTCCTCTCTCTCCCTGTCTAACCCTCCCTCCTCCCTTCCCAGTTAAAGTATCCCCATTTTCCTCATTTCTCCCTTGACAATACCTGTCTCCTATGGCCTCCCCTCTTTGAAACAGCACCAAAGGGCAGAACCCTCCCTTTGAATGTTGGCCAGAGTAGTGTAAGAGGCGCCCCAGTTACACACTACTGCTGCAGCATTTGATCGCCTCCCAGAACTTGAAGGTGAGACCCTGTTGCTGAAGACAAGACATACTTTGGACGCAGGACTTGGAGCAGTGGAGCTGGAACTGACCTGAAAGCCTTCTCCCATGTAGGCTCGCTCTCACAGTGTTGGAGAGCACTATGCACGCTGCTAAGGGAGAGCATCAATTGAAGGTCCAACCCCGGCTTTAAGGTCTAATAACCACAACAATGACCAGCACAGCAAGCTCTGATGTGGAAGTGACACTTTTGTCTTGGGGGTAATCAACAGCTACCTAATTGGACCTAAAGCCCTCTCAATGGGAGAGAGACTGTGGTACTGTAAGCATAGCCAAGTAAACATGGCTGGAGAGATCACAGGTCTCAGAGAAAACCCCAAAACTGTCGCAGCCCCTAGAAAAATGTAATTTCTACCTGTTAAATATGTATCCTTATATTGAAGGTAAGTATACCTGTCACTACTCATCAACAACAAATAAAAAACCACAAAAAACAAATAAAACACCTTCTTTTGCAGAGTTCCACAATGGGTTACACACAGAGATTAAGTGTCAATGAAATGCCCAACCCTAAGTGACACATCTATAATGGCACCTCTACACCTAAGACCCATGGAACACAGTGCAACAGGGGTAGATAGAATGCTAATGCATCTCTCAGCTCTCATCAATGAAGCTCCCTCATGCAACAGAGGGTGATGAATCCAGGATTCAGGGATGATTGAGGAAGAGGGGGCAGAAAGCTTGTAAGAGCCAGGGAGGAGGTGCATGACCATATGGAAACAGAATCTTTCAGACTCCTGAGATCTTGTTCATATGACCCTACGGCAGTGGTGACATCATGAACAAGATCCGTGCAAACTCAAGCAGACAAAAATGGAATAGAACTGTGGAAATGGGCAGCAGGCTCCAATTCTTGCCGAAGAACTATTGGGCAGCTGATTACTACTGGTGACTGGTGAGGAAGAGCTGATCTTAAAGGGAGGGATTCTAGATAGGCTGACTAGACCCCAATGGATGAACTTTCACTGAGGGACATCAAGGGACACTAACTTGACTTGATAGACCTTAACATAAATGACAGAATGCATGAAATCCAGTGGGGCGGTGGGGCTGTGGGAGGTGCTTATAGGGACGGGCTTGTAAAGAAGATTAAGATGCTGTGTATGAAATACACAAAAATTCAATAAAATATTTAAGAAAAAATACAAAATATACATATAGTATAACTTTGGTGCATATGTGTGTGTGTGAGTGTGTGTGTGTGTGTGTGTGTGTGTGTGTGTG
>NW_008355795.1:1085544-1111924 GCF_000622305.1 Nannospalax galili
TGTGTGTGTGTGTGTGTCTGAAGGCTATATTACAAATATCACAGTGCCAGGAAAGAGAAACTAAGTTGTTAGGATATTCTGAAGACTCCCAAAATAACACAGGCTATTGACACAGCCCTTTATTGCCTCCCAGAACTTGAAGGTAAGATCCTATTACTGAAGACACACATACTCCAGACAAGGACTTGGAGTAATTAAGCTGGAACTGACCAGGAAGCCTCCTCCTTGAGGACCAGCTCTTATAGTATCAGAAGATACTATGTAAATTTTGTAAAGGGGAAAAATCAATCAGTGATCTTACCCAGCTATACAGTCTATGAACCACAATAATAACTGGCCCAGTAAACTATCTCTATTGGTGCTGGAGTGGCACTTTTACCTTGAGGGTAATCAACAGCCATCTAATTGGACTTAAGGACTCCTCAATGGGAGGGAACTTATGTGTGACACTGTAACACAGCCAAGTACACATGGCTGGAAAGGTCATAGACTCTAGAGAAAAACCTACTTTTGTTACTTCCCTTAGACCAAGATAATTTCTTACTGTGTCTTAAATACCCTTACATTTACAGGCAAGTGTACCCCTCACTACTCAAAAAAAATGACTTCTACCCCTAAACTTTATTTGAAAGCACACCCTTTTTTCTTTTGTTTTCTTCCTGACCAGAATTAACTCTTGAAAGTAGAGTCCAAGTTCCAGCCTGGAGCTTAAGTGCTTGAAGACAATTCCATGTGCTCACCATACATAGTAGAGTAGCTTCCTTAGGTGGAAGGATTTACTGCTAATCAGCATAGAAAAACAAAACAAAACAAAACATTAGGACACCAAGGACTGATGACATGTTGTGACTCTGAACAGGTTTCTAGGATGGTCCTCCAGACACAAACTGCTTTTAATGAACAGTATAAAATGTTGATGCAGCAAAAACTTATTCCCATAGGCATAGTGTCATTAGTACAGAAATAGTGTACGAGTGGCCTGTTGTTAACAAACTGCTTTGACAGAAAGTCTCTAATTTTCATAATAGAAAATGGAAAAACAGAAGACAATCTTAAAGAATACTAACCAGCAGAAGTTGACAGACAAACCACAAGGGGTTTTAAATGTCCCTTGAATTTGAGACAGAAGAGTGGGATATGAAATAATTAAATATGGGTTAGGAAAGGAGATAGAGGGACTATGACCACTGTCACTTGATGATTGTTAAAAATAATAGATCATTTCTTGGGAAATAAATATTTAGTATAACCATCAATCTGCTTTTATGACAACCAAATATCTATGTAGTATATTAATTACAAAAGTTTAACTTCTCCCTAGTTAATGCATTCCAATTTTTAGTAATACCATGAGGGATTTTCTTACTATAATTGGATAGATTTATTACTATAGGGATGCATGTATCTCCAATTTCTATGCTTTTAATAGTTGTTTTTTCTTAGCTTCTCCTTTATAAACTATGCAAGAAGAGCTTTTTCATTATGTTTTTGGTTAATTGGCTTATTATGATATGTAACCAAAATAATGGGGAGAGATATGTGTTTGAGTAAAGGTATAATTATTCATGCCAGATGGTCATATTTATCCTTTTGTAGTGATGTGACAAACTCTGGAATTGGTGAAGTAGAAGACATTCTAGAACATTCAGTGTTTAAGTTGATGTTCAAGAGAAAGGGCTTAGAAGAAATGAATGTGACAGTCAGGAAGTCTTGCTAAGTGGAAAGTCCTGACTAATGGTGAGGTGTAAACAAAACCCCAAATAAATGAATGGGATGTTGGAAGTTTTAAGTGCTGTAAAATGTAAGATATAATTTCTTTGAGAGTAATTTATGGTTATTGGGTTGTCTCCAAAGAATGGAGCTCCATTTATAGAAGAAGTGATAACCCCCAAAGCTCCACATTCCTCATCATATTTGTTTTTCTGATAATCTTGCAACATTTAAAAACTAAAACATTTGAGTATCTGCTGAATTCAGGAAATCACTCCCAGTTCTAAGGAAATAGTGTAAGTAAAGTTCTCTCCCTCAGACCTAGACTGAGGGGAAATTTTATAGCCCCAAGTTGTAATAAATGTGAATAATGTAGGTATAATTTTTAGTAGAGGATGATAGGAGGAGGATTGTTTCATGAAGCTGTTTCAGAAGGATTTTCTGAGTAGATACTACATAAATACAAGATGTGAGGTGTAAGGATCCAGCCATGCAGAGTTCAGGGAGGGAAGCGTGCAGAGCACTGGGAAGAGCTTGAACAAGGCCTGAAGCAAGTAATAGCTTGCTTTGTTTGGAACGTGCTCACGGGATAGAATGAAATCCAGAGTGGCAGGAGCACAGTGAGCTGCATCGGGAGAAGCTGAGATGATGTGATTGATACGGTCACAGGCTGTGGTTTTCTGAACTTTTGTAGCTCACAGTAAAGTCTTAGTACCTAAAAAGACATCAGAGCATTTACATCAACACAGTAACATGTTTTGACCAATGTGCATGCATCTTACCAGCACCAAAGAGGCTGTTTTTGATTTGACTAGAAAGATATGATTCTACCTTTAGGAAATGAGTGGGAATGGACATAAACAAACATATTTGAAATGTATTTAGTGGTAAAAATGGTAAGATTTTCTAAGAGATTAAGGAAGAAATTTTAGGAGAAGATCAGAGAAGACTTTCTAAATTTTTCCGATTGAACAACGAAATTCTATTCCAGGATGAAAAAGGAGGATGTGCAGAAAGTTGGGGCTTGGATCCCTCTGTGGCCTTTTCTTTTCTCTGTCCTTGATCAGGGCCTACTTCTACAGGAAGTATTTTTACAATCATTCACTAGGTAGACTATATTCTTTTCGTATTCTGGGTTACCTGTAGTCACATGACAACATGTTTCCAGGATATGGCTTAGAGCATCTTTTATAGCTCTAATCAGAGGAGAATCTGGCAGGCCCATTTCCCACATTCTGGGTGAGGTGTAAGCATGCTTAGGCTCATGCTGTGTAGTGACTTTCTAATCACTCTCCTCAGATTTGATACTTCTCATTCATGTTTCAGGTTGCATCTTGTATTCAAGCAACTTACTATATTTTGTCCAACTACAGTACGTACTCCTGTTTAGCTCCATCTATATGACTTGCCCAGTGACTCCAGTCTGTTTACAGCACTGTGAATTTCTGTTTGGTGTTAAATGATCTTATCCTTTATTTTCTCATGTGAAAATATGATCAGCACTTCTTTTATATTTCCATTGAAATCTTGCATATGAATATTGATCAAGATTGGGCTGAGACGGGATTAACTTGTGGTGTTGGAGAGCACCCTTCATGGTGACATCCTTTCACTAACTGTTTTCCCACATGGGCACTCAGCCCTTTGGATCTCTACATAGTCATATTGGCATTTACTAATTAAGAGAAATGATGTGGCAGAATCTATGTTCATCAGAACCTGCATAACTGAACCTGAGTTACCTTGATCCTGTTAAAATGAGTTATATCTATTGAGGTTTGCTGTAACTTACTCTATTTCTTGACCAAATGCTGCCAAATAGCCTTAAAATATTCTCGAAAATCATTGAGAACAAATATTTGGTGAAAGATGCTATAGATTATATAGAATACACTTTGTGTTATTGAAAACAAGATCTCTACAAGATCCTGTCTAGTCTTTTGATAAGTTTTCCTTCTCTAAGGAGAAGGAAAGATAAAAAATCAGACAGTAAAGAGTCACATCTGTCCTTCTTCATCTTACATGTATCAGAAAAGTGCATTTTCCTAACCTTCCTGTCTTTTAAAAATCTTGGTTTATTTAGAGATTTAAACATTTGGTAATCTTCCTGAGGCTTATTCCAGTGTAACATTTGAGCCTATCATAACTAAAGGTTTCCTCTAATGAAAGCCAGGAAAGTTAAAATTATTTTAAAGAAAGACCAGAAGGTACGGAGGACATGAGGAGGAACTGGAGAAGCAGAGACACTGCAGACACTTACCACATACTTAATTCCTGGCCTTTTAAATGTTGTGATAAAACAATGTAATCTGTGATAGAGACTGGATAGCCAATGTTTGACAGGCATATCTTTGTATGCTTATTCTCTGGGGAACTATAGTAGAGTAACTACTACTAATAAATAAGGTGTTGGGAAAACTCATTTTCTTGTGGATAGAAAATATCATCTTTAGAAGTGTAAACAGGCCATTTGGTAGAATTTCTTTATTTCCTTCTATTCCCTGGCAATGTCCTGTGTGTATATACTGAGTGTGGGGCGTTTCTACCCTTTCACCCTCTGTTGGGCCTCCTGGCTCTCACTGCAGGCCTTCTGCTTCCCAAGGGCTCTCTTCTTGGATGACTTTCCTTCCATTCTTCTCTCTCTCTCTCTCTCTCTCAACCAAGGGGTTGAGTTATGGTTGCTTGTCTGAGTATGAGTAGGGGGCGGTTTCTTAGACAGCACAGGCCACTGCCAGTGTCCATGTCACCGAGGAAAAGGCCACCCTTTCCACCAGTACCCACTAACTGACAGCAGTACCTCAGTGAGAGTGGGGCCTCACCAGCTCCACCCCCGCCTGACGACACGGTGCTGGGCTCAGTCTTGCACAGGTCTTGTTCAGGGAAGCATAGGTGCAATCCATTCATGAGGGTCAGTATTCAGAGCCGCCCTCCCCAACCTCTGGCTCTTCCTTCCCCCTCCCATGATACTCCCTGAATCTTGGAGAGAGTCTTTTTCAAGAAGACATTTAATATAGATACCCTGTTCATGGACAAACAATCCACACTCATTTACTCTTCTCATTTCGGCCAGTTGTGAGTCTCTGCATTATATGGCCAAGGCTGAGAAGGAATGGTCTATTGGTTTAGACTTGAGTGTTAAGAAGAGGTTTCATACCACAACAACTGTACCGAGTTCTTCCCTAGGACCTAGAACCTGCCCAGTCAGCTGTGGCTGGAGTTCCACACCATTTCTAGTCGACATTCAATTGTGTTGTTCATGAGGCGAAACAAAGAACCATTATCAAGATAGAGCAGAAGTAGGAAGATGATTTATAGAGAAATTTGAAAAAAAAAATGTATTTGTAGTTGACTCAGATTGAATTGTAAAATGATGTTTGTACTGTTTTGTCATTTGTGTTTAATGGAGTTGGATTTCAATGACAGTACAAGCAACTTTCGAATCCTACCATTTTTCATTAATATGCTTTGATAATATGAATTATGAAGTATTCTCGGCAATGTAAAGAAACATTAATAATTCAGACAATATATGAGCTAAACGTATCTCATGTATTTGTGTTTCCAGAAGAAGCAGTGCGTTTTTGTCATGTAAATAATGAAAATAAATTGAGTCAAAAGAATTGATAAGTGAAAGGTTTTCACTGAAGAATAAACATATTTGTTCCAGGAATAGAAAACACATGGTACCTACCACGGGCTGTAAACCATTATCACACTATGAATCACTGCTAGAGACACACGGCTTTCAGTCAGTACAGTAGAGAGTGTTGCATTAAATCTGTAAAAGATTGAGAGTCTAGATATTTCTAGAACTTATTCTGTAGTCAAAAATGGCTTTGAAATTCTGATCCTACCTCCTATTCAAGCCTACTGGGATTACAGGTGTGAAGGTGCATACCCCACAGAAAATCTAGATTTAACTACAAATACCTGCACTGTGTGTTATGGAAAATTTGTCAGAAATTTGCAAATATGGGGACCAAGGTCAAGGTCAAAAGGAAATGAAAGGAATTCTCCATTTTAAAATTTTATCAGGCATGACATACAAATTAATCTGGCTTCTCTTTAGATGAAAGCAGTGCCATTCTTCCAAGCAAGGATGAGTTTTAATTGATGTGTTGTGAAGATGTGACTTTAATTCTCTTGAGTAAAGATGGGGGGGGGGATTTTCCAGGCTGGAAGAACAGAGCTGAAGAGCATTCTGAGTGTCAACTGATTGTTTGACTCTATAAAGAACTTGAAACAGTGGCAGATGGGAAGTACTAGCAGGCCCTCCACAAACAGGTCTAAAAAGCAAACTTCTCAGAAACTGATACGAAGATATTTGAAAACCTTCAGAATTTAGTGTTTCTTATCAAGGAAAATATAATATCCTTATGATTTTTAAAACTGAAACATCTACTAGAGTCAGTGAGATGGCTCAGTGGGTAAAGGTGCCTACCCCTAAGGCTGGCAACCCAGATTCGATACTTGGAACCTGAATGGTGGAAGGAGAGAATTGATTCTCTGAAAAGTTGTGCTTCCGTCTCTCCATGTTCACTATGGTCCACATGTGTGCGTATGTATACACACATACATACCCAAGGAAACATAATTGCTACATACTGTTTTATCCCTGGGGTGTACATTGTTAACTGTCTACCAATGTCCTTCTATATTTATTTTTTGGTACCAGGCTGCCAATAATATTCTATTCATGCTCCCCACCCCTTCTTCCTATTGAGATGGCCATATTCCCTAAGGGATCCTTTGAACAAATGAATAGACAATGATATCTTAGCAGAAGCTACTGAAGGAATCTGTGGTAAACCTTCATCTTCCTGGGTAAAATGCAGATATCCTGTTTGGAGCCTTAGGAACTATCTTATCTTAGGATAAACTGTTCAGAATGGAGGCTGTACAGATACATTGAGAGAAATGATGGGGGATTTTCCCATAACCTGGGTCCTCAATGACCTGCAGAAACCACTAACAGACCTGGATGATCCATGAAGAAAACAAGACAGCTTAGTGTTGCTCATCAAGGCACACACATGATGCGGTCGGCGCACACATGATGTGGTCTGCACTTGACACCATTCCCGTTCCCCAGCAGTCTCTTAACAGTCTACTTGTTCCATTTCTCATACATACCTGATCCATTTGTACTTAAAAGACATATGTGTCTTCTGGCCTGTCACCAACCCTTTCTTATGTTACATTTTCCCACCCGTGACTCTTCCTGTTAGTGTTCTGTGAAGTATTTTGTGTCCTTTCTCTCCTTGCTTTGAACCCCTCTTAGTCTCTCTGACACTCTATAAAACCTCCTGATAGGTCTTCCTCCTCCTACCTCCTTTATAGGATTATACCATGCTATCATTCACTGTTGCCACAGAGAAGATTATCAAAGTCATATACAATGGAGCTCTTTCCTTTTTTCTTAATGTCGCTTACTTCACAGATTTCTTTTTAAATATATGTCATCTTGAAGAGGGATCCTGTGACATGCCCCCATTGGCATGCCAACTGGCTTTGTCATTATGCAGATTTTGTTGGACTACCACACTGTGGAGACTTTGTTGCAGCTTCCCCATCATGTCTGGAATGCATTAGCTAGCAGAGTTTTGTCCTTCTGGCTCTTACCTCATTTTTTCCACCCCCTTTTCTGTGATGTTCCCTGAGCCTTAGGTGTAAGGGTTGCATTATAAATGTGTCCCTTAGGGATGTACAACTCACAGTCACTTATTCTCCTCATTGACCAGTTGTGGAACTCTGTAACAGCCTCCATCTTTTGCAAAAATGAAGCTTCTTTGATGAGGGGTGGCAGGTACACTTGTCTGTCAACATGAGGATGCATATTTAGAATACAGTACGAACTTGGTCTAGGGAAGGGACAGAAGCAGGCTCTTCTTCAGGGTCCATGATCTATCACACCAGCTATGTGTACTTGGCTATGTTTATAGTACCATGCATGAATTCCAACCCGTTGAGTAGGTCTTACGTCCAATTAGACACTGTTGTTTACCCCCAAGGTAAAGTGCCACAAATGCCCCAATATAGTTTTCTGGGTCAGTCACTGTTGTGATTTGTAGGATTTCATGAGATCCCACGTTAAGAGCTAGATCTACAATCAATAGATTTTGAAGAAGGGAGAATTCAGGGAGTCCCTGAGAGGTTATCTAATCACATGTGGGCAACCTTAAACACAGATAACAGATATACATGAGCATCACTGAATGGACTCAGTGCATATATATATATATATATATATATATATATATATACAGACACATATACATATACATAAAACTGTAGAGGAAAAGATATTGAGAGGCAGTTGGGGACATGGGAAGACTGGGGATATGGAAATAATGAAAATATAATACTTGAGTATGAAATTCTGAGAGATAACATGGGAAATAATAAAAATTAAAAATCAACCACTGTACTATAACATACTGTCAAAATGTTTGACAACTCAAACATTGAATACGGCCTTTGATGGTTAATTTTAAATTTCACATTGTTGACACAATCTAACACCTGAAAGGCGGTCCCAATGTGGGATTGTCAAGATTAGGCTGACTTCTGGGTTGTTTAAGTTGTAGTGACAAGACTTGCCCACTGTGGATGGCCTTGTCCCTAGGGAAGTGCCTCTGACCTGTGTAACAGTAGAAAAAGTGAACTAAGCACTAGGATGCAGCATCAATTTGTAGCCTTCTGCCCTTGATGTAACGTGTCTGGCTGTTTCAGATTCCTGCCGTCTTGACCTCCCTGTGGTGATGGACTTCAACCTGGACTAGGAGCCAGAGAAACCCTTCTTCTCTAAGCCACGTTTGTCAGGATATTTTATCAGAGCAACAGGACACGAGACTAAGACTATCAATGCTTTCATTTTGTTCTCACAGAATATGTGTTCTCCTGTTGACTTTAAAGATTCTACTGAGCACAGAAAATATGCTCCTCATTTTCATGTGAAGTTAAAAACAACAGATATTGATGGAAAATCAAAAACATCAAAACAGCCCATTCAAAAATGTCAGTTATAGAAATGGTTATTTGGACTAGAAGAGTGTGTTTTGATGAGGGCTAAATAAAGCAATGGTAAATTGGGCAGGTTGATTATGAACTATAAATGTAGGAGTCAAAAATTCACAGAGACTTTTGGTAACATATCCTGATCTTGGGGTGGAGATGGCTCAGGAGCTAAGAGCACTTGCTGCTCTGTCAGAGGACATGAGCTCAGTTCCCAGAACCCAAGTCAGGTGGTTCACAACTGTCTGCAACTCCAGCTCCAGGAGCTCTGTCACGGTCCGGCCTCCGCAGTCACCTGCACACATGACACACAGTTGGCACATATATGGCACGTATACTGGCACCCATATATACACATAATTAAAGATAAAAATAAAATCCAAAAGAATCCATATCTCACTCAAAACTTTCAATTGATGTATTTTCCAAATGTCAAGAACCAGATTTTATGTAGAAAATGGAAATTCAGAGAAAATGGTGCTGGCAAAATCCCTCAGGATCTGATAGTTTTGTGACTGTCTGGCTCTGTTAATACCCTTCTTTAGGAAATATACAATAACAGCCAAATCACAAATTGTTCAAATTAAAAGTGAAATTCAATCTGCTTTAGCTTTGACTAGAAATGATTGGTTGTATAACTTCACATTACCTTATCATTACCTTATTTTATTGAACTGTTGTTTTTTTTCTCTATAGAGTTTTCTAAAAAAAACTCTCCTTTGGTGAAATAAACATTCTTTTATACTGTCTTTCACAGAACTGTCTAGTCATTTTGTAGAATCAGTTGAAGATCTTACCAATTTTCTCCAGAGATCTCTGACTTCTTGAAGTCCTGGTAACTCTCAGTCTGGAGTCGCACAGGGCCCACCTCCTGGCTCCTCTCTGTGTGAGGTCCTCTCAGACGCCCCCCATCCTCCCTTGTCAGCCCCTCCATCAGCTCTCCACTACTTTTCTGAGTTCCATAAATCTTGTTTTTAATTTAGATGTTATTTTATGTAACATGTATTCTTTTAAAACTCATTACTTTACCTATTTATCTTCTCTCTGATTTCATTCTTCATTCTTAGAATTACCTTTTAAAATGCATTGACAGTCCATCCACTCTCTATCAATAGAGTCTGTTACTGTTGAATTGTTATCTTGGGAGGAGCCATGTTGATAGACATATAGACAGGCATTGATATTGCTTCTGCCTTGGGACTTGTGCATCTGGAGCCAGTCTTTATTCTCTTGCAATGATGTTTCAGTGGAACAATTCACGGTGTTCATGTGGGACTAGGTCGTGAGAAGTTGAGAGGCAGTTTCTCTTCCGTGGCCTAGGGGTCCTGCTCCCCAGCCTGCTGCTCCAGCCACTTGCCTGATATACTCAGGGTACTGTGCCCAATCTCCAGCTCAACTCTGAGAGAAAAAGACTAACCTCAAAGGCAACCACAGCTCATAGACAAACCCACTATGAAGATAAACTAAACCACTTGGAAACCATCACCCCAACTCCAATAACCTATAAAGGAGCACAATCTGCATGCTGTGAGTGGAAAGAAAATAAAAGCTTGTGATTCAGATTAGAAAACAGAAAATAAGTGAGCATTGATAAGTGACTGTGGTCACCCACATCAAAATCTTGGCTCTTGGCACTGATACTCAGGGCATAAGCCCCAGGCCATCCTGTACGTTCCTAAAAGTCTACCTCAAGAAGAGAGGAAAAAGGAGAAGAACTTGCTTGATAAACTTTTAAATTTTATTTTAATTTCCTTTCTGAAACACTGTCTTAGGTAGCAAGGCCGGCCTCAAACCTGCTTTGTACTCATTGATGACCTTAAATTCCTGATCCTCTTTCCTTCTCTTCCCAAGTTCTGAGATTATACCTGTGCATTACCACACCTTAGCTGAAACACATTTAAAAACATAATAGACTGTCCTCTGAGGATGCCAGCCACGTGGGAGATAGGTGAGACTGAGGACCTGTGCTTCTGTGACAGCCAAGGCAGAGACCACTTGCCTCTGGGCTTCCTCTGCTTTTTTTTGTGATGCTCCCCTACCAAATTGAGAGTGCAGCCTGAGGGTAGAGAAAATGTGGCCGTGTTTCTTAAGTCTTGGTGGGGCAGACTGGAAGCTTTCTCCCTGCCCCCCCATCTCTGGGACTTTCAATCATCTGGTCTTGTGGTTGTGAATCCTTAGGTGAGTGCAGTGACCAGCAACCATGAATGCGTTTTGCTCCTGCGATTTTGCCTTCTGGTGGGTGCTCTGGCAGGAAGTGACTTCCACTCCTCCTGGCCTCTAGCCAGGGTGACATCACGTGATGCCGTCTGTGGGTCTATCTCAAGCTTTTCCTTTAACTTAACCTACTGCAAGATAGCACTCAGCAGCTAACTCCTGACCCTTGATGTGGCAGATTTCCAGAGAGCAGACAGTGAAGGAAGCTTGTCTGACGCTTGAAGACTCAAAGAACCTTTCAGGATGGCTTCCTCCACGGTGCTGTGACTGAGTGCCGACACAAACTTCCTAGGCCTCTGTGCTATGGCCTCCAGGACCACTGTCCAGCTAGACTGCAGGTCCTAGCAGTGTTGAGTGCTGTCTTGTTTCCCTAGCTCTTCATTCTTCATCTAAACCCCTACTGCAGTTTCCCCTGGATCTATTTCCTCAGGGGCATTCCTCTCCACATTCTAAGTTTTATCTATCTGCACATGTATGTATGTATGTATCCTATATCCTGTCTCTTCACAGTTGAAGCTATAGCACCTCTGATATACCAGGTGTTTCTACTTCTCCCTCCTCCCCCTCCACCTTCTTCCCTCCTTTCTGCATCTCTGGGTCTCTATATCTCTGTCTCTTCACGCGCAGACAAATACACACATATACACACATATGCACACATACATGCAAACATAGACATACACACATACATGCAAACACCCCTACACACACACACACACACACACACACACACACACACACACACGCACACCTGCTTCGTCTTCCTACTCTGTTGTCTGGATTGAACTCTGTTATTTTCATGGTGAGCTTCTATCTGCTATTTTGCTTTCATAGAAAGAATTAATACAGTCTGCATCACTCCTGCTGAGTTGCCCGTGGCTTCCTGTCACTGCGCCCCTGGGAGCCGGGAGGATGCAGGTTCTCAGCTGTTCCCAGTTTATTCCAGAGGTGTTAGCTGTGGTCTGCCGTCTTCCACCTCCGCCTGTAATTGGAACCTTATTGGAGGTGATGCTCTTGACGCTTGCACACACTACTGCTGACTTGCACATAGTACTTCTGACATGCACACACTACACCTGTAATTGGAACCTTATTGGAGGTGATGCTCTTGACGCTTGCACACACCACTGCTGGCCTGCACACACTACTGCTGACTTGCACATAGTACTTCTGACATGCACACACTACTGCTGGCTTCCGTACACTACTGCTGGCCTGCACACACTACTGCTGGCCCGTACACACTACTGCACACATGCAGACACATCAATTAAAGATAATTGCACATGGCATCCTAGGTGCTGATGGTTTTTGTTGTAAACAGTATCCAAAATGCTCGATTTACAACTAACTCAGTTCGCTAGTAACAAATATTTCCTTTTATCCTCTTTAGCTTACATTAGTGCTTTTACTGTTTCTAGCATTTGTTTTATTTGTACAATTTATTTTTTAATTTTGAAAATGACATATGTAAGTCTTAAGTTAACATTTTGCTTCATTTTGCCTAACATAATACACCCATTTCATTTTACAAATATGAGTGTGCTTAATATTAGAAATTAACCCCTTAAATCCACGTGTCCACGGTGAAGGGACAGAGCTGTCTGTCACTGTGGGGCTAACAGTGTGTGCCTGGGGCGTGGGATGCATTTCCAGGTATTTCTGAGCACCATCTCTGTTCCTGGATGATTACGAGGAAGTGAATTCAGGTCTTTGATAAGAATCTCCAGCTGTTGCATAAATGGCATTTCTGAGAACACTTCCTATTCAGAGTATAGGCCAAAGGGCTAATTATTGAGGGTCATTTTGACAAAGTGCCTGTGATAGGATTTGTACAATCTCTAGCTATTTCCCTCCATTACATCCTCTGAATGCTCCAAATCCACTTCTATTCTGAATCGAAGATGCAGAGGGAGATTTTATGGTTTCCATTTTCTACCTCCAACATTTTTCTTCCAAATTCATCCAATTTTTCATATCTTGCTGATTTTAAGCCATTTGTCTTCAAGTGATTTTCATAGTCCTTTTTCTTTTTCTGTTCTCCTAAGCTGCTTGCTGTAATGACTGAATCTTAGTCTAGGCTATAAAGTAAAATCAAGTAAATTATTTCAGGTCAACAATTAAAGCCCGTGTGCATAATTTAAACTAAAATTCTTGCTTTATGATTTAACATTAAAAGCAAAGTATATTTTGTTTTTACATTACTATAATAGTTCAAGTTCTTTATTTTTAGTATTATTGCTGGCTATAAGAAAGGGGGACGATCAAATGGAATTCAGATAGGCAAATTTGGACTGATTTGTAGCATCAGTGCCTTGTGGTTCAGGTGCTCCCATCCATTACCTGTCTCCTGCAACGTTGGATGGGAAGGATGTGAGCCGCCTCTGCCCTTGGCTGTGAGAAATAGTGGGACTTGGTGCTTCCGAATGAAAAGCAGTAAAGAGAATTATTCTGGTGCCTGCTTTGTAAAGCTTGTAGGCTGTGTGAGCCTCTAACTCCTGCGAGGGCCTCCTGACACACACAGGTCCTTAGAAATATATCCACCTTCGCTACACTAAACATATTTCAGTTTAGGCATTGATTCATGATGTGAGTTAGGATGAACTGTGCTGGCAAATACAGAAATTAGTACCATAACACAACGCCCCTGAAACGTAGTCATGTATGTGAGGTCAGTTGTGAGAGGTGAGATAACTGCTATCACAGGCTGGAAAGATGGGGCTGCGTTTTGAATGGCAAATATTTTCCTGTAATAACTTGGAAGGCAAACTATGCGTCAAGTAAGAGAAGCTGGAAAGCAAAGTAGCGACTCCATGTGCTGGGAGTGCTCGGCCTCTTGTGACCGGTCACACAGGGAGAAAAGAGTGGCTTAGGAGTGCACACTGCCTGCAAGACAAAATGGGAGAATGCAAAGTTCTGAAATCAGCATCTCTCCTAAATCCCAGGTAGTGAAACATTAAATCCACTACAGCTTTGACAGCAAGCCCAGACCTCGAAGCAAAGTAGCGACTCCATGTGCTGGGAGTGCTCGGCCTCGTGTGACCGGTCACACGGGGAGAAAAGAGTGGCTTAGGAGTGCACACTGCCTGCAAGACAAAATGGGAGAATGCAAAGTTCTGAAATCAGCATCTCTCCTAAATCCCAGGTAGTGAAACATTAAATCCACTACAGCTTTGACAGCAAGCCCAGACCTCGACGTGGGTAAGAGCTCAGGACTATACTCCTAGGAAATTATGTGCGGTTCCCACGGAAAAGGACGCTGAATACAAGTGGGTCAGCAAGAATTTTGGGTGACGTGACTGACATGCAGAAGGAGTCTAAGAAACGGTCAGTGTCAGCACAAGGGTGTCAGCGAGGAATCCCGGCCCAGCTGAGTCTTGATAAACTTGGTCCATGTCTTGATCATTCAAGACGTAAGACCAGGAGCTACTAAACCTCAGCCCGAGGGTGCAGAGAACGGAGGCTGCGTGGCTTTGGCGGCCAGTGGCCCAGCCTCCTCTGTGAGATGCACTGGGAGCAGGATGGGAAAGGCAGACCTTCCAGAAAGCAGGCAGGCTGGGAAAGTTGGCGGGGGCACCGGGCCCAGCCGTGATGCCCTGCTGCCCCAGTGCACCTGCATGCTGCCCTCAGCCCTTGAGCTGTCCCTATTCTGTTTAGATCCAGCGCACATTTCAGGGGTGGGGGCAGGAGATGGAGGACGTGTCTTGTTAGTCTGTGTCTCTGTTCTAAGACCTGACCCCTCCCCTCGCCTCAGATTCTGCTCTGGATGGGCCCCTGGTCCTCCTCATTGCTTGTGTGCTGAGCATTTGGAAAACAAAGGATCAGGGGACAGCCGTGATGTCCTGCTGCCCCAGTGCACCTGCATGCTGCCCTCAGCCCTTGAGCTGTCCCTGTTCTGTTTAGATCCAGCGCACATTTCAGGGGTGGGGGCAGGAGATGGAGGACGTGTCTTGTTAGTCTGTGTCTCTGTTCTAAGACCTGACCCCTCCCCTCGCCTCAGATTCTGCTCTGGATGGGCCCCTGGTCCTCCTCATTGCTTGTGTGCTGAGCATTTGGAAAACAAAGGATCAGGGGAGACCTATGGCCGCGATTTCATGTTTACATAGTACTTCTTCTCTCTGCTTTGCCCAGCTTCTCTTACCTTGGTTATAGCCACATATCTGATTTTATATTTTAATTGTTTTTTTTCACTTCCCAGCACCCATATGACAGCTAAAAACTGCCGCTCCACAGTTCCATGGGATCTGATGCCCTCTTCTTGCTTCTGAGGCCCAGGCACACGTGTGGTGTAAGGTCATGGCACATGTGTGGTGCTCTTACACACATACAACACTTTTTAATTGTTTTTTTCACTTCCCAGCACCCATATGACAGCTAAAATCTGCCCCTAATGACAGTTCCATGGGATCTGATGCCCTCTTCTTGCTTCTGAGGCCCATGCACATGTGTGGTGTAAGGTCATGGCACATGTGTGGTGCTCTTACACACATACAACACAAATAAAATTTTTGGAAAAAGATGCATATGAACTAAAGAGCTACTTTCCTAGTATGATTGTTAGTGCTAATTTTAAGCTTCATAGAATCTAGACACACTTGGGGGAGGTGTCTGGGCAAGCCTCTGGGGAGACCCACCACAATCTTCGTCATAACCTGAGCTGTGTTAGTGGAGAAAGCTGAGCTCCAGCATTTGCTGCTCTGTTCCCAAGGATGGATGCCTGTGACCAGCTCCCTCAGGTTCCTGCTGTTCTGACTTCCCAGTGATGGCATGCCGTAGCCTGGAAATGTGATCTGAAATAACTCCTTCACCTTTATGATGCCTTTGTCGGGGTATTTTATCATAGCAATGGATAAAGAAACCAAGACACCACACACTGAATCCTCTCGCAGGCCTGAACTCTGTGCAATGACTCTCAATACTACTTCTCTCCATGGGTCTTTCATCCAGCAGCTATCAGCTCTGGGTCTCAGTGTCTAGGTCCAGTGGATAGTGGTGGCCCTGGGCTGTAATCTCAGTACACTGAAGTCAGAGGCAGGGGAGCACATACCAGTTCAGACTCAGGGTACAGTAGAGAGAGCACCAGGCCAGACTGGGCTACAAAGCAAGACCTTTCTCAAAATAACAAAACACAATTATCAACCAACCAACCCAAAGCACAAAAATCCTGCTAGGTCACGGCATCTAGAGGCCATCCCTCTTGATGTCCCGTTTCCAAACCCTTTTACTTTGGGAAAGGGGTATATCAGAGAGGCCTGATTGACGTGGAATTTAAACTTGAAGTCCTCCTTGCCAGGACCTCGATAACTAGCAGACCCATAGTTAGAAATTTTGCTGTGGGGTTTCTGTCTCGCCCTCTTAGGAGGAATGTGGGAAAAGTGTATGTGTCACCTCTGGGCTGAGGTGGTTTGTACTCATTCCCTCACAGGAATAAAACAGTTTTCTGCTGATTGTAGATATGATTATATGGCATTGATTTTAGCACTTAATGAGTTTATTATTTTATTGCAAAGTTAACATCAACTTAAATTAAAAACACAGTCTGTCAACACATGTGGTTTAAACACACCAAACAAACACTCTCTTAAGCTCTTTCCCTCCCATTCTTTTAATTGAATTTCTGTGAGTTTCATACTCTATATTTTTATTGCATTTAGATCCCCTCCCCTATCCACACCTCCCCTTCCCCACCTAATTTCATGTACTCTTCGGCTATAGAGTCAAGTTTGTGTCCCTAAATGTCTTTTGGTGTGGATCCATCCATTGGAGCATGGTTAACCTACCAAGAATCACTCCCTTAAAAGGGACTGACTCCCTCCCAGCAGCCATCAATTTTCAACAGTTCTTCAGGTAGGGTGGAAGTTTCTTACCCCTTCCCCATGTCTATGATGGAATTTTGTGTGGTTTGAGCTTGTATGGGACTTGTATACACTGTCGCCATTACTGTGCGTTCATACGAGTCACTGACCAGCTGTCTGGAAAACTGTTTACTTGTGGTCATCTACCACCTCTGGCCCTTAAAAATCTTTACACCCCACCTCTTCTGAGCCCTTGGAGGCAGAAGTCTGATACAGGTGTCCTACTCAGGGATAAGCACTCTGTAGCCTCCTGTTCTCTGCATGTTGGCCAGTTGTGAAGTTTTTGTGTTAATCACTATCTGCTGCATAAGGAAACTTCCCTGGTGAGAGTTAAGAGATGCATTAGTATTTGGGTATAACAATAAGTAATAAAATTTGCTTTAATGCAGTGTTTATTTAGCAGAAAAACAGCACTAGGCTCTCACCTGTGACCTATGTAGCCTCAGGTTCCCAGGCCAGAAGGCAATGCCAGGTTTGGGCTCCTTCCTATGAAGTGGGCCTTAAATCTAACTACAAAGTGATTGTTGCTGTTACATCACAGTTTATATGCTGCTGGTCCAGTTGCTGAAGTAGGATTCACAGTCAGGTAAGGCTGGTGACTACTTTTCTCTTGCAGCAGCATGCATAGCAATGTCCAGCACCATGAACGCCAGCCAGTCGAGAAATCAGCACCAGTTTGATTTCACCTTCTTTTTCTATGAGTCATGTATCTTTAGCAATAGGATTTTACCATACCGTTCTGGTCATTCACAAAGAGCAGGCCTGTGGGATACCTGGTCCACAGCTTTGAAAGAGGAGTCTGTTCCTGGCACTGGGCATTTACTTTGCTGGCCTATGGTGTCTAGCTGGGGCAATGACCCCCATTATAAGATGACTCCTTTTGGGCTGGAGAGATGGCTCCACGGTTAAGAGCCCTGGCTGTTCTCGGAGAAGACTGGGGCTCGAATCCCAGCACCCACATGGCAGCTAACAACTATCCATAACTCCTGTTCCAGGGGATCCGACAACCTCTTCTGTTCTCCACGGGCATTGCACGACATGGGTGCACTTACCTATGTGTGGGAATACACACATATACATAAAATGACTCTTTTCGATCTCTTTTTAAAGTGTGTGTGCGTACTTTAAGGAGCGTCTGGTGGCTTCCATCTGCCTTTTTCCAAAGGCTTTTAGAGTGGGTCATCCTTCCCTGCCCCCTTCTTTGCTCCACTCTCTCAATTCCCAACCTATTTAAACCTTTCCTACTCCGTGTTCTCCCTCCCCTTTGTATCACTGTGTTCTGCTTCCCCCCCCATGAAGCATACCCACCCAGTCTTGGATTAGTTTTCTGACCTCGCTTGATTTTCCAGGTGATACATGTATATGTAAGAATTCAAAGCTAGTGTCCAGCTGTAAGAGATAGCATGTGACATTTCTCTTTCTGGGTCTGCGTTTCCTTACTCAGGATGACTTTGAAATTATGAAATTTGTGAGTAAATGGATGGAACTGGAAACAATCGTCGTTAAAGTTCTTGTTAATGGTAATGAAGAATTCCTCCACTCAGGACTTCCAGGACTGCTGATCCTGGGACTCTGGAGAGAATCAGAAATCCTGCTGGTGCGAGATGTACGTGCCAAAGAGTGAATATCCAGTACACAGATGAGCAGATAAGTATTTACGGTAGCGTTTTGTCCTGTGAAGTAGCCACACATGGCACTGAGTGCTGGAAAGGGTGAAACGCCCACTTTTTATCTGCCTGTCCATTTTATACAGATAGGGATGTGCTGAAAGTAGGGTTTTTATTCTATGATAAAAGGAATGATCTTTGAGAAGACCATAGGGAAGAATGTCTCCAGAGAAGAAGCAAGCCATGCCACAGTTTGGGCCTGTGGCTGTGGACCTGGAAGGTGGTCGATGATGAGCTGACCGCAACAGGACGTGGGCCAGAAGGTGCTCTGGAAGTCAGAGTCAAGGCCGTGCAGTGGTGCTGGGGTATCCTGACTGTTCACACATGTTGATAATTTCTTTAAATACATTTTCATCTATGTTCATGTCAGAAGAAATTATATGCATAGCTTCTAAAGTAAATGCATCTCAAACAAAATAATATTGTTGAAATCAGCCAGAGAAAAATAATTCACCATACCAGAGAACCTCAATGATATTAATAAGAGATTGATTATCAGAAATCATGTCAGCCAGAAAGCAGAGGAAAGCCATGTTCTGAGCACTGGAGGGAGAAGGAGAACTAGTCAGTCATCACAAAGCCGGCGGAGCGACCTTTCAAACATGAAGATGACCTTCCAGAACTGAGAGCTCAGAGGTAACATTGCTAATAGACCTACTTTAGAAGAAACGAAGAAAAGCTTGGTAGGGTGAAGGCAAGTAACATCAAACGTGTTCCAAATTTCACCAAAAACCACCACCAACAGCAGAAAAACCGGTAAGGTAAGTGTAACGTACTTACCGCATGTTAGAACATAGTTACACACCTGAACACCTGAACACTCACTGCTCCTCTCCACCCACTTCCAAAAAATGATTTCAAAAGTGGATTGTTTGGTTTTTTCATAAAGACACACACATATATAAAACTCTATATGAAGTTTATAATTGCAGAAAATTGGGAAATAAAGTTGTTATATTTTACTTCATGTTTTGGTAAGCATGAATACGAAATTGGTTTTGCCAACTTAGCATTTTTTATGAGCTTTAGAGTATTCAGTGGGAAAAAACACATAATTTAAAATAAAGAATTAAAATGGCATCCTAAGAAAACAGTGACACAAGGTAAACCAAGGCAGGAAGGGAAGAAAAGTTTTTAAAAGGCATATGCGGCATAGGAGGAGAAAAATCATAAAATAAAATTGAGTATGAGTTTGTAAGCAGTCTGAAAAGGCAAAGATCTCCAGATTGGGTAAAGCCAGTGCACCTGCATGGTTTCAAAAGCAATCGCATTAGTTTTAAAGTTTTATATTAAAGAATAGTTTATATAGGAAGAGACATTGTGTAAACAGCAATCACAGGAGGGCTTGGTGGCTCTATTAATATCATTCCAACTAAATTACCAAAACAAATATGTCACTAAATATAAAGAGGTATATTTGCTGACAAGAGTCAACACCTTAGTCAGCTCTAACAAATACAAACAAATATTCAAAGTGTGATTCTTAAAATGGTGGGAAGCAAACATGGATGAATCAGAGGTAGAAGTCGCAGCTGTAATAGTTGAACTCTTCTGCCTTTCATCTTTGTAGAGGTTACAACAACTGTGTTGGATACTTAGAAGGTACTAGAGGGTTTTCCTAGACATTCACCCAGTCCTAACAAATGAACTAACAAAAGCATAATTGCTTGAGAAAAGTAAACAAAAACTCGGTGGCTTGAAACAGTTTATTCTCCCACAGGAATGCCTGTCACAAATTGTACATTAACTTTCACTGGACTGACAGAAGGCTGGACACAGGCTGCATCCTGCAGATTTGCAAGGGGCTGCTCTTCTGTGTGACAGCTTTTGTTAGCTTTCAAGACCTCTATGCTTAAAACTGCAGCCCCCGGTTGTCCACCACATCTATACTAATGTCTCTTGTATGTAAAGCTTTGCCACCTTCTCCCGATTTATGATGGACCTTAGGATACTTCTGGAGAGCATGAGATTGTGGCATGGCAGCACCCTTAACCACATTTGCAAAGACCTTTGATCCAAATAGGGTGTCTCTACTTTGCATTGATTAGAGCCTGATGTTTTGAAGCCATCACTCAGTCAACTAAAGGTGGTTTCAGTGGGCCCTACATTAAACATTTAAATAATGGTGTCAATTGCTTAAAAACTCATTGACTAAAGAGGAGAAGGAAAGCTCTCTAACTCTTATCCATGGCACCAGTATTATCCAAACACCAAAGTCCGACAGCAAATCCATCCAAAGACTAACACCCCTAATGAATATGATGCATCAGTCCTCAGAAAATATAAGTGATCTGAATTCAAGAATAAGGTATTGTAGATTATGACTGAGTTGAATTTATCCAAGAATGTCTGACATCAGTTAATACAGAATATCACATTAACCGAATAAGGGGCAAACTACATGATCATATCAATAGATGCAGAAAAAATGCATTTGATCATCAAATTTTCAGGCTACAATATCAATTCTCAAAATTCAATTCTATTTCTATAAGTAAGGAAGAAACAGTTGAAAATCAATTAAAAATGTAATTGCTTTGTAATAGTTCAAAGACTAAAATACTAACAAAAAGTAGTACCACCAGACCCATGTGAAATTGGTGCAAGGGTCTACACTGATATCAGTCAGTGCACTAGTGGGTCCGTGTCCGTGTCCGTGTCCATGTCTGTGTCCATGTCCGTGTCCATGTCCGTGTCCATGTCCGTGTGTGTGTGTGTGTGTGTGTGTGTGTGTGTGTGTGTGTGTGATTCTGTTTCCTTGTTTGCTTTTTCAAGTATCAGTTGACTATATTTACATGGCTCTATTTATGGACTGTGATAGAAACAGCTAAATTTTAAAAAATTTTCCTATGGGCTAAACATTTTGACTTTATCTTCATGCAAACCAATAGCCTGGGAAGTTCTCCCACCTTGTGGATGTTGAAACTTCACATCTGAATTTATATGATTTGCTTGAAGAAACCATGCAGTGGTCGCATGTGGCATTTCAAAGATCAAATTCATTTTACTCTGAACTTTTTGTACTTAACCACTACCCAATAGGCCCAGCAACTATCTAGTGATTCAAAAGTATTGTGACAGCAGACATTGTACTACCAAGATATGTGCGTCTGGGGGCACCAGAAGCAGGATGTCCTGACGGCACGTATTAGTGTGACACCGAAACATTTAGATTTCCAAATTAATAAACTTATGTTGGATGGGGAAAGAGTGAAGCCTGATGTGGCTTAGAAGACTGCGGTGACTGTGGACTCAGGGAAAAGCATAAACATCAATGGGCCAAGGCAAGGTCTGACCTTAGTACTGAGCCAACACTTATACAACTTGTCTTATAACTTTTCTGTTTATGGCCAGACATAGCATTACTTTGGACATTTTACTGTACTAAAATTTAATAGGACTGAGGATAGAATAGGCAAAGGTAAACTTTCAGATCTGGAAGCTGCAGATTCCAGAAAGGGAACAATGATAGGTTACCAGAGTCCAGTAATAATGCAGCTCACTATAAAAGATCCTACATTGCTCCCTCCCATTGAGTGGGCTTCAGATCCAATTAGGCATCTGCGGATTACCCCCTAGATGAAAGTTCCACTACTGCTCCAAGGCCTTTAAGTGCTTGGGCAGTCATTGATGTGGTTGTTAGGCCTTGAAGCTGGGCTTGGACATGGATTGATGTTCTTTCTT
Organism: Nannospalax galili; assembly: GCF_000622305.1. NCBI lineage: Eukaryota > Metazoa > Chordata > Mammalia > Rodentia > Spalacidae > Nannospalax > Nannospalax galili. The sequence continues at coordinate 1,107,689 of NW_008355795.1, forward strand.
AGCAGCTTGCGTAGTGCTCTCCAAAGTTATAAGAAGTAGCCTTTGGGATAAGTGATTTCCAGGTCTGTTCAGCTCCATTGCTCCATATCCTGTGTCCAAAGTATGTTGTGTCTTCATCAGTAGGGTCTTACCTTAGAGTTCTGGGAGGCCATCAAGGGCTGTGGCAAGAGCCTGTTTAATTTTCAGAGTCTCTTGGACTATACTGGCCAACATCTCCAAGGAAGGTTTCTCTTGTCCAGCACTGTTTCTTGTTATGTAGCCTTCAGCTACACACATGGACTCATGTAGAGATACTGTATGTGTAATTTGTCAGTAGGTCTTTGGACTAATATGATTTCCTTTGCTTTTTTTACACTAATTAGGATTTATTTATCTCTATTCTTTCTCTCCCTGTCTAGCCCTCCCTCCACACCCTCCCCATTTAAAGTGTTCCTATTTTCCCAGTCTCTCCTTTGATAATACCAGTCTCCCATGGGCCCCTCTCTTGAACTCCTCCTTCCTCATTCCCATAGTTCCTTGTATAACATTCCCTTCTCCCCTCCCATTTAAATACCCCTATTTTATCCATTCCTCCCAGACAGGAGAAACCTTCCTTTAAGTTGTTGACAAGGATAGCCCAAGAGACTCCCAAAATTACACAGTCTATTATCAACAGCTCTTGACTGTCTCCCAGAACTTGAAGGTAAGACTCTATTGCTGAAGACAGGACATACTTCAGACACAGGATTTGAGCAAAGGAGCTGGAACTGACCTGGAGGCCTCCTCCCTGAAGACAGCTCTCACAGCTTTGGAAGACACTAGGTAAGCTGCTAAGAACATCGATGGATGGTCCAACTCCAGCTTTAAGGAATAATAACCACAACAATGACTGTCACAGCAAACTATATTGCGGCAGTAGTGGCACTTTTATCTTGGAAGTAATCAACAGCTACCCAATTGGACTTAAAGGCACTCAATGGGGGGACAAATGTGGTACTGTCAACACAGCCAAATAGACATGGGTGGAGAGGTCACAGATCTTAGAGGAAACCCAGTGCTGTCACACCCCTAGAGAAATGTAATTTCTTATTATGTGCAAAGTATGGATCCATATATTTACAGACAAGTGTCCATCATCAAAGAAGCTTCTTTCGCAACAGATGAAACTATTACAGCATTCCACAACTGATCACACCCAGATATTGTCTGTGAATTGCCCACGCCTAAGAGGATGAACATCTACAATGCAGCCTCTACACCTCTACACAAAAATAGGACAAGTGTTACAGAGTTCACAAGTGTATCTCTCAATCTTCTCAGTGAAGCTCCCTCATGCAACACTGGGCCAGGAACCAAAAGGTCATGAATGGCCAAAGCGTAGAGAGTAAGAGTCTGCAGAGTGTCAGTCCTTGGACAGGACTTCTATATTAAACTCCACCCACCCAGGACTTAGGGACCATTCCAGAAGATGTGGTGGAAAGATTGTAAGAGCCAGGGGAGAAGGTGCATGACCATATGAAAACAGGGTCCTACAGGCTTCTGAGACCTTGCTCATGTGAATTTACAGCAAAGGTGTCAGCACACACAAGACCTATCCAACTCAGAATCTCAGCACAGAACTGTGGAAAAGGGCAACAAGTCCCAATTTTACTTGAAGAGTTATTGACAGCTGATTACTGCCAAGTGAAGAGCTGATCTTCTTAATAGAGGGAGTCTAGGTAGGCTGACTAGAACTTAGTGAATGAACTTGCACCGTGGGAAGCCTGGGGACACTAACTTGACACCACGATGGGCCTTAATTCAAATGACAGAATGTATGAATTCCAGTGGCCAGTGCGGGGGCTTTGGGAGAGGCCAGTGGGGAAGGAGGTATAAAGATGATTAAGATTGATCAAGATGTTCTGTATGAAATACACAAATTTCAATAAAAATCACAAAAAGATCTTATGTTGTTTATGGCAATAATCAATGTTCACAATAGGAAAATATGCAGAGACTGGATGTAGATTAGTGGGTGTGTAGAGTTGGGGACCAGGATGAAGCAAAGGATGTTAAGTGACTACTTGGTATGAGATGTCAGTGTGGGGAGATGGGACTGTTCTGCTCCTTGCCTGCGTGTGCCAGTGGCTCAGTTGTTAGTTTTATGGTAGGTTAAATATGTCTCAAAAAGAATGTGAAAGAAAATCACATACAAATCATTTTAAAGCATGCTGGGTATCAACCACGGTGCAGTGCTGTGTCTGTAACCAAATGGAGCGATATTCCTCAGTGGAAACAATCATTCATAAGCACTCTGACCAGGAGATTACCAAGATCCAAACCTTTCACTGAAGTTACAAACTAATGTAAAAGGTGCTTAACATTTCTATTTGAGTTTTTATTGTCTTAATGTTAACTAGTCTTTATATTCAATTTTGGTAATTGGACTGAATGCCATGAATTATAGATTTGCTTGTGTAATATAAAAAAACCTGTCTCCTGGCTAGTTTTTCACAGAATGCATAATTTTCAGAAGTGAATGGGTGGATCAGAAAGATGGCTCAGTGATTAAGGGCACACACTGCTCTTGCAGAAGACCCAAGTTTAGTTCCCAGTACCCACATTGGGCAGCTCCCAATTGCCTGTAAGTACAACTCCAGGAGGGTCCGACAACTCTGGCTGCACAGGCACCTGCCGTCACGCACATATAACGCAGTGGCACAAACACATACAAGTACATGTGCAAAAACACACCTTCAGGAAATAGATGGATGTTTCTGAACAGGGTAAATATGTTGTCTCCATCACTTTCTATAACAAGTAAGTAGAATGTGATACTTTCGTAACATTTAATTTTTATTGACTGCATCTTAGAAAATCTGTCCATGATACAGAGTGAGTGTTTGTGCGATGGAACTGGGGAGTTCTTCTCAAAAGCTTTCCCTTGTAAGTAGCAAAGCAGGAAAGTGGCAGTTTGTACCCGCAACACTAGTGACATTTTTGCATCTAGCATATGGAAAAGAACTCTCTACAAAACAGGCATCCACACCATGGGTTTTGTTGTTTTATCTCCTCTGTATGCTCTTCCTCCCCCATTCTTAAGCTCTGTTTACTACCCGTGCTAAGATTTCACAGGATTAGCCCAAGATATCAACTGTTTCACATCTATTTCTGAGGGTTCAGATCACAATTGTGCTGATTCTAAATAGGTTTAGACCGTTTGTCTCCTCACAGATGGTTCATAAATCTTTAATACATTTAAAAAGATCAGTTAAGCTCATCACAAATGGCACAGTTCCTGGGAGGTGATTTTTGTTTTTATTTATTTTTTTTTTGGTTTTGGGTGTTTTGCTTTTGATACAGGATCTCCCTGTAGCCCCAATTGGCCAGGAACTCCCTATGTAGACCAGGTTGGCCTTGATCTCACAGAGATCCACCTGCCTTAGCGCTTGATTAAAGGCTTGAGCCATCACCCTCAGTTCCTGACAGGTTTTCAGGCTCCGTCAGTACTCAAACTATGGAGACAGCTGAAGGAAGACAAACCCGTGATTGTACTGCCCAGCTGTTTTGAAACTAAACCTGTGACTGTACCACCCAGTTATTTTGCTGTTCCACAGAAGATTACAGATATCATCCAAATAGAAGGGTGATTTGTTTATGCAAATATATTTTTCTTAAATAAACTATTTCAAAATCATTGTGTACAAATGTGCCCAAAATAGTTTATGATTGGGGCTGGAGAGATGGCTAAATGGTTAAGAACACTTTCTGTTCTTCTAGAGATGCGGGTTTGATCCTCCTGCCTCTGCTTCTTGTCTCTGTTAATTATTAATAATCACGGAAGTAGAAACACATTAGTTCAAAGGTATACTATTTTGAAATTATATTGCATTACTGAAAATTTGAATAATTTTTGAGGGTAAAGAATTTGCAGTTGACATTGAATTTATGAAATGCTAGTTTACTAAGTGTTTAAACACAGATTCTATTCACTGTGGGATCAGCAGTAAATATGGACATGTTTAATGTAATTTACTGAAAGTGCTTCTCTTCCTGATTTCCTGTCCAGATAAATGCTATCACCGTCCACAGCTCCCTCAATTGAATGGTTCCTTCTTCTTCTCTTTGCTTATGCCCCAGTGGTGGACAGCAGGCCCTCTGGTCATTCTGTGAAACATCCCAGGTCTTCTGATGTTCTGTAGCTCCTATCCTGGCCCTGCTTAGCCTCACGGGTTTTCTGAACTACCATTGTACTCTCTTAACCTGTCATCCTTCCTG
>NW_008355795.1:1112372-1124800 GCF_000622305.1 Nannospalax galili
AAAGAAAAAGTTAGAGAATTAGAACCAGGAGTTGAATAAGAATGTCAGAAATGTAATCTGTGTGTATGACTTGAATTTGCAAGATTATAAAATATGAATGGATATTTTGAAAGATAGATAAGTTAATAGATGAAATCAAATGATATTAGGAGCCAAATAGTGTTCAGCTTTTCATGTAGCTTTAAGTGGCTGCCTTGGGAGGGAATTGGTGTCTTCTACACCAACAGAACACTCAGATTGAGATTTCAGATCCAGGAGTCGATAAATGCCTACGAATTTTTTAATATACTAGGCCCATTATCAAGGAAGAAATTAAAACATAGTCATAATTTATACATCAGGCTGAATTACTTCTGAAATGAAATAGAAATGAATAATTTAGGACAAAGAGAAAAATGAGTTGTAATGTGGTTATAAGTAGCAATTAAGAGCCCTAGGCCTCTATCTTATAACAGGCTGTGCATACGGGTAGTTCTCAGAAGTTGCATCATGCTTTTCACACGTGTGTTTGTTTCCAGCTTCAAACTTGTATTGTTGGGACTTACTAGAAAATTGGGCCTTTGTAATGTACTTTGATAAATATTACTTAAAAAGATTTATTTTGGAAGAGTGCAGAGCCACCCTGGACACTCAAACCCCTGAGCCTGAAGCTTCCCACAGTGTCTCATTGTGTATTTCCACTGAGTACAAAACCACAGAGCAGTGGGTGCCCATGTGCTGCTCACCCCTATGTGCCCTTTCGATTATTGTTAGAGTTTAGGGGGAGGAGCACATTGTGTGATCCAGGCCTAAATTTCTATTTTTACCATAAGGGTTGAGTTCTAAGTGGCCAGACACAGAGTCAGAGATTTGTCAAAGATTACCTTAATTTATACTGGTTATTGAATAAAACAGTATTCGAGAGTGTTTCATTGTTTTATTTTACGGAATAGTTTTTAACCTTTTCATTAAAAAAGATGAAACAGCGTAAGAGAAACCATAGAAATAGAAAATCTTCTGATTGTGTTTGAATCCTGGATCTTTTAAGGTAAGGGAATTAGAAAAGGCTTCTTTGTAACGGGGTTGGTTTCTGTTTCCAAGCCTGAAGGGCCTCTAGCTCTTTCATAAGGTCTGTGGATCATATCTCCATGGCAGCCTGGCAGCCCCTTGTGACTCCATTATTTGACCCGAGGAGAGCTTAATGGAAGGATCTCTATTCTTTTATAAGATCATGAAAAAATAAGCATAACCTTTGCGTGTGGCGGTTCTCTGTTTCCTGCTATTTGCTCATCAGTCATGGTCTGTTCAGATCTTTATTGAGCGGGAAGGCAATAAGAATCATTAATTTTATGGAGAGTGTTAGAAGACTTCCAGAATACTAAGAATTTCAGACACCTCTGACTATGCCCAGCTCTCCACCACAGCATTCTGGCTTCTTGTGCTCTTTGAGCTCTGTGTGCGCAGCTGGAAATTACTTTAACATCTGGTTCTTATGCAATGTCAGGATTACTGTTTGTCAGTGGTGAAGTAGTTGTTGTTTCTAATCCTACATTTCAAATGACAATTCTTTTTTCTCTAAATTAAAATATACTACATGAAAGAAGAGTGTTAAGTAGAATTATCTGAGTCAGTTTTCCTGTGACTTGGCAAGGTGGATAAAAGTCTATTTCGGTAGCAGTGTCAAGCAGTGTTGGAAAATACATGTCATTGTTCTTCTAGGCATGTTCCTACACTCAGCCTGGGTCAGACATGCAGAACGACACCAAGTGAATACCTTTGCATCCTCCTCCTCTCGGCATGGTAACACTAGAGTTGGTATTATTTCATGTCAATGCCCTTCATACCCAAGTTTAGGCACAAATACCACTGCTCGCTCCATGGGTATGGACAGCTGACCCTGCTCCATTTAACTTGCAGTAAATTCATGCCAATTCATCCAATTAAAATACAATTCTAAGTTGTAATAAAGTATTATTGAAACATTTTATTTAGCATTGAGTCCCTCCAGATAAAAGGGGACCTGGGATCACCGATCTCTATCACATACTCTGACACTTGTGCACAGTGGTGTATTAATCATCGCTTTTGACTTGTATGTAACTTAGAGGAAGCTCCACAAACTCTTATTCACTTGGACCTGTAATTATGTCCATTTGAAAACCCCTTAGCAACTTTATCATCTAACATAGTCACTGTCCTAGCAGTAACCATTCTCAGCAGGACCTAGGAGACTTCTTCATGCCCTTAGCAGTGTTCACACACAGGTAAGACAGAGCAGAAAGCCAGGAGAAAAATCAGCTGATGAGATTTGTCAGAGAGATCTGTACTAGAAAGATATGTAACACCAGATATGTTAGTGCTTTCAGTACTGTTTATCATCTTCTTGGCTGAGATATGTTATCTCATTATTTAAATCTGTCCCTAAATGTTTTATTTGCTATTTAGCTTTCTGATACCTGTTTCATACCTATATGCTCTGGAGAACGTTAGACTCTAGTTATAAAATACAAACTGACTTTAAGAAAAAGTATTGCATTTGGAAAAATAACTCGAATTCTTAAAACTCTATTGTCACCAAAACAGACACAATGCAATAAATAAACCACATGTATCAACCAGTATCAGGCACCACAAAGGAGTGGTGAAGAAGGGACACAGCTTCCAATAAATGATGCTGGGAAAACTGGATGTCTGTATTCCAAAGAAAAAATATAGACTCTTACTTAATGACACGCACATGAATCAATTCACGGTTGATTAGGAACTTAAAGCCTAAAACTCAAATTGTAGAGAAATTGTAGAGAAAACCCAGAGGCATGATTTTGACATGGATCTTACTAATGATTTATTTTTTATATACTTAAATACAGGTAACAAAAGCAAAAATAAACAAGACTACATCAAATCAAATATTTCCTGCACAGGAAAAGAATAATCGACAAAATGAAAAGACAGCTTATGGGCTAGGAGAAAGTTTTTATAACTCACATATAGGGTAAAGGGTTACTATAGTAAATACATAAGAAACTCATATAATTCAGTAACACAAAACCAAATAATTCCTTGAAAAAATTATGCAAATGCCATGAATACTTTTCGAACAGGAACATATAAATAGCCCCCAGGTTTAAATGAACAGGAATAAAGAAATTAGCATATGAATAACCCATCTTTAATACTAAAAGTGGAGAATCTGAGAACCAGGAAATCAAATAACTTTCTTAGCTGGCATAATGCTCAAAATCAGATTCAAATCTATGGAACTTGGTTGACTCAAGATTCATGGTGTGAATAAGTGATATTACTCTTGACGATTGATTTGGTTTTCTATTTGTCTATTCCTCCATTCAAAAATATACTTGTTGAACATGGAGTATTGAGCTGATCACTCCATAAGCTGTGTATATAGAACAGTGGGATGGGGTCAGGTGCAGTCACCTCCTTCCCACCAAGGAACGCTTGGTCTACTTCCTGCTGTGACAATAGCAGTAGGTAGCCAAAAATTACACAAGGGAGAAACTGACATTCGAGTTCAAGAAAATCAGTTCTCATTTGTAGATTCTAGAAAGATGCATGAGAAGGCTTTAAGAAAGGAAAGAATCTGAACAGATATAAATAGAAAGAACAGCACTCTGAACAAAACGTAAAATAACCCCAAGGGCCCAGTGAGGGGAAGATGTGGTGTGTACCCCAGGAGAGAAACTGCACCTCCTTTGCCATGCACATGACCCCCAGCTTCCTTTTAACAGAATCCTTCATCTTGCCAATGGGGGAACCTGGACATTTTGTTTTCCTTTGTACTTAGAGCATGACAAGATAAGAATCCCACAGTAGGAAGATAAGGACCAGAGCAGTGACTGATTCTTGGGGCAGAGAGCTGCTGTTAGCAGAATTAGAGATAAAAGGGCCAGTGGGATTCTAGCTTTGTCTACCCTGATTTCCAGGCTCTTGCTTTGATCTTGGATTTTTTTCACCTTTGAACACTTTGCCTTTGATTTCTCCTGTGTTACCATTTCAACTGGTACCTGGAATTTCTTTTTCAATGATGGATGTTGTCTGCTGTTCTCATGTGGATAATCTTTTGGCGTTTGTCAGTTCTCTTCTCTCCACTGCCTGTTCACATCAGATACCCTGTTCTTGGTGGCCAGTTTCCCTCCCATAAAACCACAGACATCAGCTTCGGCATTTTGGCCTAAAAACATTTAAGAAATTTTGTAATGGAGATGATAAAAATCCTTAGCAGTTTGAGGAGCTGAGATGTGTTCATCAGCAGAGGAAACCAGTCAAATGCAGGAAACATTTGTTTCCTGAGGTTAATAAGCAGATCTTTTGTACTTGCGTTTATCTCCTGATTTGAATTCATTGGTACGTTTGTAAAGAGCAGACATGTAAACAACACTATGATTGGTTATGGTACCAGTCAGGCTGGTTGTAATAGCAAAACCATCCAGACATGCATCTTGTCTTATGAATAACTCTCATGTATTTGGGCTCCATGATAGTCCCAACTGGATAGACCTGGTGTGGCTAATGTTCCAGCCTGTGGTTCTGGGACCTGAGGGTCCCCCATCTTGTGGTTGTGTCTTCATGTCTGTGCAATGATCAGAAGGAAAAAGAAAGAAAGAAAATACAGAGGAGTCATGCTTTTCTTTAAAAGTCTTGGATAAGAAAACAAAACCAAACAAATGTACTTTTTCAGTCTTAGAAGGGCTCCGCTTCACCTTGACTCACCATAGCAAAGGAGGCCGAGTGGTTTAACTGTCTTTCCAAAATCAGGAAAAAGCATTTTGATGGTAGATACTAGTTTCTGATAGAGTTAATAAAAATAAGACAAATTACCACACCATTGATGACTGCAGGATAAAGTAGGATAAAAGTAGCTTGTTAAATTACATTTGGCCTGAAACTACCTGATTGCTCATTCAACAAACTACAGCTTAACATAAACACCTAATACACGGGGCTGGAGAGATGGCTCGGCAGTTAACAGCACTGGCTGCTCTTGCAGAAGACCTGGGTTCAGTTCCCAGCACCCACATAGTGGCTAGAAACCAGCTGTAACCCCAGTTCTAGGGGTTCTGATGCCTTTTTCTGGCCTCTGTGGGCATTGCATACATGGGTGCACTTGTATACATACAGGGATATAGCCATATGTATACAAAGAAAGCCTACCTTAGGCATATTATTTTGAAACAAAGGGCTAAGTCACAGCTAATCACAGAAACTGAGCTACATCAATTGCAGACTACATGTAAATGTGGCTAACACTGAGCTGCAACTAATTATGTGACTTCTTTACATTCCACTGATTTCTGTTACAAACATCTACTTGTGGAATAGGACAGCCTGTACCAGTTTTCACTGGTTCCAGGTGCTGCCTGATTCAGAATGCTTTTGCTCAATTTAACTCTGTTCAGTTCAATTTACCTGAAGCTGTTCCTTTAACAAACTATTTTTTAAAAAATTATTTTTAAATATAAACTATTTTTTTAAAGTGTGTAAGTCTAAGTAGGGAATCAAGACAGAGTGATACTCTTGAGGAGTGTGTTAAGTAACTGTGAGAAATAATGCAAGAGATGGTAGATATCAGGTTTCCATTTGATAATGCTTTAATAGTGAGCTTTCTGTCCAATACCACAAGTTGAATGGAATTTGGGAAAAAACTTGAACTTAAAAGAAGTTCTTCCCCACTTTGTTTATGTCACTTTCAAAGTAATGTGGACAGAAAACATTCTTAGCTCTTACGGCGTATGTCTGTATTTTCTGACACAGGCCAGAAGGGGTCTAGAAATGAAACAGAGGGTGACGGGTTGGATATCAGCTTCAGGACATCAGCATTCAGACTCCCTATATATTCTCCAAGTTCACTGAAATATGGTACAATGTTGAAAGAATTGAAACAAGATTATATACATGAAAATCTCCAGCCACTTCTGCCCTCTTGTACCAAACCAATAAACAAAAGAGAGACACTACAGGAGATGAACAGAAGAAGAGAGTTTTTAGCAAGACAGAGAGCTGGTATGAAACTCCTACCACTTAATGACATTGATAAATACTACGTAGAAACACACTGTCAGGAAGAGGATAAGGGAAAAAAGACAGCTGTAGTCAAGGCACAGATTGCTAAGGAAAGAACCAGGCTAAACATCAATGAAAGTTTAAGTAGGAAAAAATATACGGCACAAGAACTAATGGAAAAAGATAATGAGAGAGCAGCGAGAGCATTACGGCAAATGTGGAGAGAGAAACACAGCTACCTTGAAAGACTGAGAGCACGCAGAGCTATGATTCTAGCTGAGAAAAAAATGAATGTGGAAGAGCACTTCTTAGTTCAGACCATGAACAACGAGCGCACACATATGCTCAGAGGAATTTTGAAAGCGGACAGGATGAAAAAAAACCTGGCTGAATTAAGAGAGAAACAACTGACAGTTTGTCAAAAACAAAGAGCAGAAAAATATCAGAGGAGCTTAATAAAGCATATGAAGGAACGCAGGTGGGCATGGTGGGGAGAGAACCAGAGCTGTAGGTCCTGTAATTATGACTACTGCAACGTCCACAGTCCAGTAAGTGTGACCACAGCAAGGTCCATAGAGCAGTAAGTGTGACCACTGCAAGGTCCATAGTCCAGTAAGTGTGACCACAACAAGGTCCATAGAGCAGTAAGTGTGACCACCGCAATGTCCATAGTCCAGTAAGTGTGACCACAGCAAGGTTCATAGAGCAGTAAGTGTGACCACTGCAAGGTCCATAGTCCAGTAAGTGTGACCACTGCAAGGTCCGTAGTCCAATAAACGTGACCACTACAAGGCCCATAGTTCCATAAGTGTGACCAAAGCAAGGTCCATAGTCCAGTAAGCGTGACCACCGCAAGGTCCATAGTCCAGTAAGTGTGACCACTGCAATATCAGAGTGCAGTAAGGGTGACCACTGCAAGGTCCGTAGTTCAGTAAGTGTGACCACTGCAAGGGCCATGATCCAGTAACTGTGACCACCGATATGTCAGAGTGCAGTAAGGGTGACCACTGCAAGGTCCGTACTCCAGTAAAAGTGACCAATACAAGGCCCATAGTCCCGTAAGTGTGACCACAGCAAGGTCAGTAGTCCAGTAAGTGTGACCACAGCAAGGTCCATAGTGTGGTAAGTGTGACCACTGCAAGGTCCATAGTCCAAAAATGTGATCAACACTAGGTCCATAATCCAGTAAGAGTGACCACTGCAAGGTCCATTATCCAGTAAGTGTGACCATTGCAAGGTCCATATTCCAGTAACTGTGACCACTGCAATGTCCATAATCCAGTAAGTCTGACCACCGCAAGGTCCATAATCCAGTAAGTGTGCCCCCCGTAAAGTCCATAGTCCAGTAAGTGTGACCACTGCAAGGTCCATAGCCAGTAAGTGTGTCCACCGCAAGGTCCATAGTCCAGTAAGTGTGACACCACAAGATCCATAGTCCAGTAAGTGTGATCACTGCAAGATCCATAGTACAGTAAGTGTGACACCGCAAGGTCCATATTCCAGTAAGGGTGACCACTGGAAGGTCCGTAATCCAGTAATTTTGATCACTGCAAGGTCCATAGTCCAGTAAGTGTGAAGACTGCAAGGTCCATAGTCCATTAATTGTGACCCCCACAAGGTCCACAGTCCAGTAAGTGTAACCACTACAAGGTCCATAATCCAGGAAGCCTGACCACTGCTGTGTCCATAGTCCAGTAAGTGTGACCACTGTAAGGTCCATAGTCCAGTAAGTGTGACCACTTCAAGGTCCATAGTCCGGTAAGTGTGACCACTACAAGGTCCATACTCGAGTCAATGTGACTTTTCTAAGATCCATAGTGCCATAAGTGTCACCACTGCAAGGTCCATAGTCCAGTAAGTGTGACCACTGCAAGGTCCATACTTGAGTCAGTGTGACTTTTACAAGGTCCACAGTGTGGTAAGTGTGACCACCGCAAGGCCCATAGTCCAGTAAATGTGACCACCGCAATGTCCATAGTCCAGTAAGTGTGACCACCGCAATGTCCATAGTCCAGTAAGTGTGACCACCGCAGTGTCCATTATCCAGTAAGTGTGACCACCACAAGGACCTTCATCCTGTAAGTGTGACCACTACAAGGTCCATAATCCAGTAAGTGTGAGCACTGCAATGTCCATAATCCAGTAAATGTGACCACCACAAAGTCCATAATCCAGTAAGTGTGCCAACCGCAAAGAACATAGTCCAGTAACTGTGACCACAGCAAGGTCCATAGTCCAGTAAATGTGTCCACCGCAAGGTCCATAGTCCAGTAAGTGTGACCACTGCAAGGTCCATAATCCAGGATGTGTGACCACCGCAAGGTCCATAATCCAGTAAGTCTGACCACCACAAGGTCCATAATCCACTTTGACCATCACAAAGTCTATAGTGCAGTAAGTGTGCCCCCCGCAAAGTCCATAATCCTGTAAGTGTGACCACTGCAAGGCCCGTAGTCCAGTACGTGTGACCACTGCAAGGTCCTTAGTCCAGTTAGTGTGACCACTGCAAGGCCCGTAGTCCAGTATGTGTAACCACTGCAAGGTCCTTAGTCCAGTAAGTGTGACGACTACAAGATTCATAATCCAGTAAGTGTAACCACCGCAATGTCCATAATCCAGTAAATGTGACCACCGCCAAGTTCATAATCCAGTAAGTGTGACCACCGCAAAGTTCATAATCCAGTAAGTGTGACCACCGCAAAGTCCATAGTGCGGTAATTGGGCCCTCCGCAAAGTCCATAGTCCAGTAAGTGTGACCAGTACAAGGTCCATAATCCAGTGAGTGTGACCAATACAAGGTCCATAGTCCTGTAACTGTGACCACAGCAAGGTCCATAGTGCGGTAAGTGTGACCACCGCAATGTCCATAATCCAGTAAATGTGACCACCACAAAGTCCATAATCCAGTAAGTGTGCCCACCGCAAAGTCCATATTCCAGTAAGTGTGACTACTACAAGGTCCATAATCCAGTAAGTGTGACCAATGCAAGGTCCATAGTCCTATAACTATGACCACAGCAAGGTCCATAGTGCGCTAAGTGTGACCACCGCAAGGTCCATAGTCCAGTAAATGTGACCAGCGCCAGGTCCATAGTGTGGTAAGTGTGCCCACCGCAAAGTACATAGTCCAGTGAGTGTGACCACTGCAAGGTCCATATTCCAGCAAATGTGACCCCTACAATGTCCATAGTTCAGTAAGTGTGACCTCTACAAGGTCAATATTCCAGTAAGTGTGACCACCACAAGGTCCATAGTCCCGTAAGTGTGACCACCGCAAGGTCCATAGTCCAGTAAGTGTGACCACCGCAATGTCCATAATCCAGTAAGTGTGCCAACCGCAAAGTCCATAGTCCAGTAAGTGTGATCACTACAAGGTCCATAATCCAGTAAGTGTGACCACCATAAGGTCCTTAGTCCAGTAAGTGTGACCACTGCAAGGTCAATAGTCCAGTAACTGTGACCACTGCAGTGTCCAAATCTAGTAAGTGTGACCACCCCAAGGTCCCTAATACAGTAAGTGTGACCACTACAAGGTCCATAGTCCAGTAAGTGTGTCCAATGCAAGTCCATAGTCCATTAAGTGTGACCACAGCAAGGTCCATAGTCCAGTGAATGTGTCCACCGGAAGGTCCATAGTCCAGTAAGTGTGACCACCACAAGGTCCATAATCCAGTAAGTCTGACCACTGCAAGGTCCATAATCCAGTGTGACCACCACAAAGTCCATAGTGCGGTAAGTTTGCCCCCCGCAAAGCTCATAATACTGTAAGTGTGGCCACCGCAAGGTCAATAGTCTAGTAAGTGTGACCACTGCAATGTCCATAGTCCAGTAAGTGTGACCACTGTAATGTCCATAGATCAGTAAGTGTGCCCACCGCAAAGTCCATAGTCCAGTAAGTGTGACAACCGCAAGGTCCATATTCCAGCAAGTGTTACCCCTCCAATGTCCATAGTCCAGTAAGTTTGACTTCTGAAAGGTCCGTAGTCCAGTAAGTGTGACAACTGCCAGGTCCATAGTCCAGTAATTGTGACCAATGCAAGGTCCATAGTCCAGTAAGTGTGACCACTGCAAGGGCCATAGTACAGTAAGTGTGACACCGCAAGGTCCATATTCCAGTAAGTGTGACCAATGCAAGGTTCGTAACCCAGTAATTGTGATCACTGCAATGTCCATAGTCCAGTAAGTGTGAAGACTGCAACATCCATAGTCCATTAAGTGTGACCCCCACAAGGTCCATAGTCCAGTAAGTGTGACCACTACAAGGTCCATAATCCAGTAAGCCTGACCACTGCTGTGTCCATAGTCCAGTAAGTGTGACAACTGCAAGGTCCATAGTCCAGTAATTGTGACCACCGCAAGATCCATAGTCCAGTAAGTGTGACCACTGCAAGATCCATAGTACAGTAAGTGGGCACAGCAAGGTCCATAGTGCAGTAAGTGTGACCACTGCAAGATCCATAGTACAGTAAGTGTGACCACAGCAAGGTCCATAGTCCAGGAACTGTGACCACTGCAACGTCCATAATCCAGTAAGTGTGACCCCCGTAAGGTCCTTAGTCCAGTAAGTGTGACCACTACAAGGTCCACAGTGCAGTAAGTGTGACCACTGCAAGGTCTATAGTCCAGTAACTGTGACCACTGCAGTGTCAAAATCTAGTAAGTGTGATCACCCCAAGGTCCATAATCCAGTAAGTGTGACCACTGCAAGGTCCATAGTCCAGTAAGTATGTCCAGTGCAAAGTCCATAGTCCAGTAAGTGTGACCACAGCAAGGTCCATAATCCAGTAAATGTATCCACCGCAACGTCCATAGTCCAGTAAGTGTGACCACCGCAAGGACCATAATCCAGGAAGTGTGACCACCGCAAGGACCACAATCCAGTAAGTCTGACCACCGCAAGGTCCATAATCCAGTGTGACCATCACAAAGTCTATAGCGTGGTAAGTGGGCCCCGCGCAGTAATTATGATCACTGCAAGGTCCATATTCCAGTAAGTGTGAAGACTGCAAGGTCCATAGTCCAGTAAGTGTGACCACTGCAATGTCCATAGTCCAGTAAGTGTGACCACTGCAATGTCCATAGATCAGTAAGTGTGACAACAGCAAGGTCCATAGTCCAGTAACTGTGACCCCTGCAAGGTCCATATTTCAGTAAGTGTGACCACTGCAAGGCCCGTAGTCCAGTATGTGTGACCACTGCAAGGTCCTTAGTCCAGCAAATGTGACCACAGCAAGGTCCATAGTCCAGTAAGGATGACCACCGCAAGATCCATAATCCAGTAGGTGTGACCACTTCAATGTCCATAATCCAGTAAGTGTGACCACCGCAATGTCGATAATCCAGGAAGTGTGACCACCACAAGGGCCTTCGTCCAGTAAGTGTGACCACTACAAGGTCCATAACCCAGTAAGTGTGAGCACTGCAATGTCCATAATCCAGTAAATGTGACCACCACAAAGTCCATAATCCAGTAAATGTGCCCACCACAAAGTCCATAGTCCAGTAAATGTGACCACTACAAGGTCCATAATCCAGTAAGTGTGACCAATGCAAGGTCAATAGTCCTGTAACTGTGACCACCGCAAGGTCTATAATCCAGTAAATTTGACCACTGCAATGTCCATAATCCAGTAAGTGTGACCACCATAAGGTCCTTAGTCCAGTAAGTGTGACAACTACAAGGTCCACAGTGCAGTAAGTGTGACCACTGCAAGGTCCATAGCCCAGTAACTGTGACCACTGCAGTGTCCAAATCTAGTAAGTGTGACCTCCCCAAGGTCCCTAATCCAGTAAGTGTGACCACTACAAGGTCCATAGTCCAGTAAGTGTGTCCAATGCAAGGTCCATAGTCCAGTAAGTGTGACCACAGCAAGGTCCGTAGTCCAGTAAATGTGTCCACTGCAAGGTCCATACTCCAGTAAGTGTGACCACCGCAAGGTCCATAATCCAGTAAGTCTGACCACCGAAAGGTCCATAATCCAGGAAGTGTGACCACCGCAAGGTCCATAATCCAGTGTGACCATCACAAAGTCTATAGTGCGGTAAGTGTGCGCCCCGCAAATCCATAATCCTGTAAGTGTGACCACTGCAAGGTCCATAGTCCAGTAAGTGTGACCACAGCAAGGTCCATAATCCAGTAAATGTATCCACCGCAACGTCCATAGTCCAGTAAGTGTGACCACCGCAAGGACCATAATCCAGGAAGTGTGACCACCGCAAGGACCACAATCCAGTAAGTCTGACCACCGCAAGGTCCATAATCCAGTGTGACCATCACAAAGTCTATAGTGCGGTAAGTGTGCCATGCTCAAAGTCCATAATCCTGTAAGTGTGACCACTGCAAGGTCCATAGTCCAGTAAGTATGTCCAATGCAAAGTCCATAGTCCAGTAAGTGTGACCACAGCAAGGTCCATAATCCAGTAAATGT
>NW_008355795.1:1125063-1132787 GCF_000622305.1 Nannospalax galili
ACTGCAAGGTCCATAGTCCAGTAAGTGTGACCACTACAAGGTCCATAATCCAGTAAGTGTGACCAATGCAAGGTCCATAGTTATGTAACTGTGACCACAGCAAGGTCCATAGTGCGGTAAGTGTGACCACCGCAAGGTCCATAGTCCAGTAAATGTGACCACCGCCAGGTCCATAGTGCGGTAAGTGTGCCCACCGCAAAGTCCATATTCCAGCAAGTGTGACCCCTGCAATGTCCATAGTCCAGTAAGTGTGACCTCTGCAAGGTCCATATTCCAGTAAGTGTGACCACTGCAAGGTCCGTAATCCAGTAATTATGATCACTGCAAGGTCCATATTCCAGTAAGTGTGAAGACTGCAAGGTCCATAGTCCAGTAAGTGTGACCACTGTAAGGTCCATAGTCCAGTAAGTGTGACCACTGCAAAGTCCATAGTCCAGTAAGTGTGACCACTACAAGGTCCATAATCCAGTAAGTGTTACCAATGCAAGGTCCATAGTCTTGTAACTGTGACCACAGCAAGGTCCATAGTGCGGTTAAGTGTGACCACCGCAAGGTCCATAATCCAGTAAGTGTGACCACTGCAATGTCTATAAGCCAGTAAGTGTGACCACCACAAGGTCCTTCGTCCAGTAAGTGTGACCACTACACGGTCCATAATCCAGTTAAGTGTGCGCACTGCAATGTCCATCATCCAGTAAATGTGACCACCACAAAGTCCATAATCCAGTAAGTGTGCCCACTTCAAAGTCCATAGTCTAGTAAGTGTGACCACTACAAGGTCCATAATCCAGTAAGTGTGACCAGTGCAAGGTCCATAGTCCTATAACCGTGACCACAGCAAGGTCCATAGTGCAGTAAGTGTGACCTTCGCAAGATCCATAGTCCAGTAAATGTGACCAGCGCCTGGTCCATAGTGCGGTAATTGTGCCCACCGCAAAGTCCATAGTCCAGTAAGTGTGACCACTGTAAGGTCCATATTCCAGCAAGTGTGACCCCTGCAATGTCCATAGTACAGTAAGTGTGAAATCTGCAAGGTCCATATTCCAGTAAGTGTGACCACCGCAAGGTCCATAGTTCAGTAAGTGTCACCACCGCAAGGTCCATAATCCAGTAAGTTTGACCACTGCAATGTCCATAATCCAGTAAGTGTGACCACCACAAGGTCCTTCGTCCAGTAAGTGTGACCACTACAAGGTCTAAAATCCAGTAAGTGTGAGGACTGCAATGTCCATAATCCAGTGAATGTGACCACCACAAAGTCCATAATCCAGTAAGTGTGCCCACCACAAAGTCCATAGTCCAGTAAGTGTGACCACTACAAGGTCCATAATCCAGTAAGTGTGACCAATGCAAGGTCCATAGTTATGTAACTGTGACCACAGCAAGGTCCATAGTGCGGTAAGTGTGACCACCGCAAGGTCCATAGTCCAGTAAATGTGACCACCGCCAGGTCCATAGTGCGGTAAGTGTGCCCACCGCAAAGTCCATATTCCAGCAAGTGTGACCCCTGCAATGTCCATAGTCCAGTAAGTGTGACCTCTGCAAGGTCCATATTCCAGTAATTGTGACCACTGCAAGGTCTGTAATCCAGTAATTGTGATCACTGCAAGGTCCATATTCCAGTAAGTGTGAAGACTGAAAGGTCCATAGTCCAGTAAGTGTGACCACTGTAAGGTCCATAGTCCAGTAAGTGTGACCACTTCAAGGTCCATAGTCCAGTAAGTGTGACCACTACAAGGTCCATACTCGAGTCAGTGTGACTTTTCTAAGGTCCATAGTGCCGTAAGTGTCACCACTGCAAGGTCCATAGTCCAGTAAGTGTCACCACTGCAAGGTCCATATTCCAGTAACTGTGACCACTGCAAGGTCCATACTTGAGTCAGTGTGACTTTTGCAAGGTCCATAGTGTGATAAGTGTGACCACCGCAAGGTCCATAGTCCAGTAAATGTGACCACCAAGTGTGACCACTGCAAGGTCCATAGTCCAGTAAGTGTGACCACTGTGATGTCCAATATGTGGTAAGTTTGACTCCTGAAAAGTACATGCTGAATTCTCACAAGTCATACTTTCTTTATAACTTGTATTTTCTAGTTTGACAAATGGAAGCAAAGATTTGTTAAAAATGAACGGGTTATGTGCTCATCTATTAGCGAAGTTTAGAAAATAAAATAACTCTTTCCACCACGTTACCTCGTGGAATGCCTCTACCCTCAGTCCCCATTCTTGTGCTCCTTTCTATTTATGAGTCAAGAGCTCTCAAGTGATTGTTTATTATTCTGTTTTGAAACACAGTCTTACGTAGCTCAGGCTGGCCTCAAATTCTCTTTGTAGCAGAGGGTAACTTGCTCTTGTCTCTACCTCAAGGACGGTTGGATTTCTGGTCTGTGTCCCCATGACCAGTTTATATATGCTAGGGTTCAGGGCCAGGAGTTTATGTGCGCATTCTAGGTAAGCACTCCATCAGCTCAACTATATCCCTACCCTTAGCTGGTTTAAAAGTGAATTCCAGCCATGTCACTTCTTATTGAAGTATTTGCATGGGACGATTGTCCACAGGCGTACCTGATGTCTCAGTAATACTTTGAAAGTAGTCCTTGTTCTGACCTAGAATCAGTTCCCACTAAATTTTCTTCTACAGCTTAAGTCCTCTTCCCCTAACAGCACTCTTTCCCCTAGATAATAAACAAAATCCTACCCAACTTTTGGTCCTCATCCTTATGATTTCACCGATAGCCTCCCCATTTTCTTGTGATGTACATGATGCTGGGGCCAGGCCCAGAGTGAGAGACCCTCTATAAGCACTCTCTATTAGCTATGTTGTTGGGAGAGTCACAGTCCTTTGTGACATACAGTTGGGTGAGGAGGTCCTGTGTGTACATGAATGAAGACTGTCTTTTCCCCCGGGAAACACATCACTTGGCTGTGTCATCTCTAGACTCCCCACATGCGATGACTAGACCACACACGGTGGAAAAACCCTTCCACTTATTACCCAACAAAAGGCATTTTCAGTTTTAATTTCTCTCCAGCTATTTCGCGAGTCTGAATTGGTCTCTTTCAATTCTTTGGTGATTTCACAACCTTTTATTTAACTCCCAGTTCTCACAATGGTCAGAAGAAGGCCCGCTTCTGCTGTAGAAGGCCTCCATGAACAAATGGCTGTCTTGCCATTTCAGTGCTAGTACATGGCTTAGTTAACATACTTATTCAATGAATGTCTGTTGAGGAAAATAGCTATGTATTCCGGTTAGGAATTTTTGTATACATCCAGTTAGTATCATAAAATTGTCCCTGAGAAGTCTAAGTATTATCAAATATTTGTAGTCAATAACTAAGCCACTGGAATGAGAAAAGAATATTTTCCGTCAAATGTTTGTGCACTGATGATGTAGATCAGCTTTTTGTTTTTTGCATACTGAGGATCAAACCCAGGATCTCACATATACCAATCAAACGCTCTGTACTGTGGTACATCCCAGACAGAATTTTGAATGGTGGAAATGTAATTAATGAGGAAGTTTTCCACTTAAGAGTTTGCTAGTTTATTTCAGCTTAAAATTTTCCATATACTCAAGTGCCACTCAGCAAAGCAGCAAATTTTCTGTTGCAAAGTACAGCATCAGTTAGCAGGAGACATCTAAAATTGAGGTTGCAGCCCAATTACATAATTTCCAACTGACTGGTTTCTATCATCTTCTTCACTAACAATTTAGTTACCTTTCTCGTTGCTGTGACAAAATCCACTCACAGCATGAAGGGGCACATGCCATCCTGGTGGGGCAGGTCTGGCTGCACTGCAGGCCATGTTGCACCTGCAGTCAGGAGGCAGCAGTGACCAGGAGTCAGGCTGGGCTGTAAAACTTCAAGCATGTCTTCTCCCCCAGTGACCCACTTCCTCCAATGAAACTCCACTTTCTAAGGTTGCAACACCTACCTAAACAATCCCACCACCTGGGGAACGACTGTTTGAACACATCAGCCTTTGGAGGGCATTTCACATTCAAACCACAACATTCACTGAGGTACTTAAATCCTGATTTATAAATCTTGCAAACAACCCCTTCCAAAATCAAAACTTCCAAATTTGTAAGACAACTCTCCTGATTGCATGAAAATAACATTTTTGTACACCTACCACCTTAATCACGTCTAACGTTAATACATATTTGCACATACACTTAGAGTGCCTCTTTTCACTTGGAACGACTCTCTTAATTTTAAATTCCTGTGTATTTATTTGTAGCTGAACTCTATCAAAATTTTTGGAGAATGCATAAGTATATACATGATGATGCCCATCAAAGGCTTAATGCCTTGAATTTCATTCTATTGTAGGGTCCATGTTCTTCAGAGATTGTTATGTCCAGTCTGTCCAGTGTCTCCAAAGTCTTCTTTGCATTGCCCCATAAACCTGACTGTCCTCGACCACCAGTTCCTACAACAATCCAACCATCTCCACGTCTGTCTTGGCTGGCTGGGAGACACCCCTGGCCTGCGATCTACAACAGTGCCGCTTGTGAAAACTCACTTTCCTCACACTGCTGCTTGTCTTTGTCTCCTACCAAAATGATGCCAGCCCTTCACCAATCATGACGTAGAGCCTCTCACTATCAAGGGCTACTTTGTTTCCCAAAGAAACTTTAGACCCTCGAGTTTGAATTCATTCACTATTTCATCTCCGTGTCCATACATGGGTTATTCCAAATTTCTTCTCTGATCCTGCAGGATTGGGCTCCCTTTCCATACTTTTTTCAAGGCATTTTTATTGAGTTTTTGTGCATTTCTATAACAGACCTTAATCAAATTTAGCGCCCTCCTTCCCATCTACACCCCCTCTTTTCCCCCTCTAGATTTCGGGAATTCTATCATATATGTTAAGTCCTGTCCAGTCAGGCATTTGTACATAGATGTCCTTCAGTGCAAATTCATCCACTGGAGTCTAGTCAGCCTTACCAGAGTCACTCCCTTAAAGAAGATCTACTCCCCTCATCCCACAGTAATCAGTTCTCAGAGGTTCCTCAGCAAGGGCTGGGGCTGCTACCCATTTCCCTTGTTCTGTGCTGAATTTTGATCTGATTGAATCAGCATGAGTCTTGTGCAGGCTGATACCACTGTTGCAAGTTGATATTAGCAAGTTCCCAGACATGAAAGCCTCTGTTTCCTTATGTTCGGGCACCAACCCTGCCTCTTACAATCTTTCTACCCCCCTCTTCAGCAATGGCCCCAGAGCTGTGGGTGGGTGCATTTTAGTATAGGAATCCCATCCAGTGACACACACTCTGAAGTCTTTTATTCTCTAAAACCTGGCCAGTTGTGGTCTTCTGTGTGCATCACCCTCTGGCGTATGACAAAGCTTCACAGGTGAGAGCTGAGGGATGTGTTAGCATTCTCTCTACCCCCTGTTCCACTGTGTTCCTTATGTGAGAGGCTCCACTGTAGATATGTCAGTTGAGCCTGGGCATCTCTCAGACATATATTCTCTCTGTGTGACAAGTTGTAGAATTCTGTAATAGCCTCCATGTGTTGCAGAAGGAAGTTGTTTTCATGAGCCACCGGTGTGTGGTATATTTGTCTATAAATATAAGGATCCATGCTTAACATACAGTAAGAAATTTCATTTGTCTAGAGATCTGACAGAGATAGGGTTTTCTCTGGGATCTGTGACCTCTCCACTCATGTGTGTTTGGCTATATTTACAGTGCCACCCATGAGTCCCCTCCAATTTAGAAGCTGTTGATTACCCCCTAGATAAATGTACCACTACTGTACCATAAAGAGTGTTTGCTGTGGCAGTTGTGGTTATTAGGACTTAGAGCTGGATTGGAACGTTGATTAATTTCCCCCCTTGGCAGCTTGCATTGCATACTCCAGAACAATAGGAACTAGTCTTTAGAGAGGAGGCTCCCAGGTCAATGCCAACACCACCGCTCCAAGTTCCATGTCCGAAGTATGTCCTGTCTCCTGCAATAGGGCCTTACCCTCAAGTTCTGGGAGGTAAGCAAAGGCTCTGGGAGTAGCCTGTGTTTTGGGGAGTTTCTTGGACTACCCTAACCAACAGATTGAAGAGAGGTTTCTCCTGTCTGGTACTGTGTTCCTCATTATATAGCCTTCAGCTGTATACATGCACTCATACTGCATGTATAATTTTCAGGTTTTTGAGTTAATACATTTCCCTCTGACTTTTTATGCCACCTGTTTGTCTCTCCTCTCTCTATCCCTGTCTACTTTCCCTCCTCCTTCCTTAGTTTAAGTACCCCATTTTACCATTGATAACACCTGTCTCCTATTATCCCCCCTCTCTTCAGTTCTGCCTTTACCCCCATGGTCCTTGTATGACCTTCCCTCCTCCCTTACCAGGTGAACACCCCCATTTTCCCCATTTCTCCCCTAGTAACATCTGTTTCCCACTACTGGACTCTCTCAGGTTCTGTCTTTCACTTTGCCCCCATACTTCCTTTCCATTTTCCTGGCTCCTGCTGTTACATCAGGATGTACATTCGCGTAGACGGGATTAGTGCTAAGATCTGCGAATAATGTAGACGCATGTCGCTAGCTTTTCTGAGTCTGTGTTACTTCACTGAGTAGAAGAGTTTCTAGTTCCATCCACTTGCCGGCAGTTTTCATAATTTTGTCTTTCCTTGTTGCTCAGTAGAACTCCATTGTGTAAATGACCACGTTTTTGTTATCCAATTGTCAGCTGAGGGACATTCGGGTTGTTTCCATCTCTTAGCTATTGTGAAGAGAGCAGCAACAAACATGGATGTATGGGAATCTCTGCAGTAGGATGAGTCCTTTGGGTATATGCCAAGGAGTGGAATATGGTAGGTTCATTTTTAGTAATTTAAGAGTTCTCCACACTGCTTTCTATAGTGGTTGCAGGAGTTTGCAATCCCACGAGCAGGGAATGAGTGTTCCCCTTTCTCCACATCCTTGCCAGCTTGTGGTGGCTTTTGTTCTTTTGATCTTAGTCAGTCTTACTGGGCCTAGATGAAATCTTAAAGTGCTCTTTATCTGCACGTCTCTAATTACTAAGGATGTTAAGCACTTTATAAGGTGTTTCTTATCCACTTTTCTGTCTTTGAGAATTCTCTGCTCAGGTCCTTAGCCTGTCTATTTACTGGGTGATTTATTTTCTTGTTTCTTTGTTTTATTTTTTTATATTTTATGTGTGTGCGTGTATTGCCTGCATGTAGGTAACTGCACCCGTGTCATGCAATTGCAATGCCTGCGGAGGTCAGAAGAGGCTGTCGGATCCCCTGGGACTGGAGTTATGGACATTTGTCAGTTGCCATTTGGGTGCTGGGATTCGAACCCAGGTCTTCTGCAAGAACACCCAGTGTTCTTAACCACTGAGCCATCTATCCAGCCCCATGGTTTTTTTCTTGTTTTTTTTTTAGTTCTTTGTATATTTTGGATAATAATCTGTCAGACGCAGCAAGTGAAGACTGCCTCCCGTTCAGTGGGTTTTCTCTTCACTTTATTAGTTCTTTCTTTAAAAAAATTAAGCTTTTGTACATTTCATACAACAGTTCGTAATCAAATTTAGACCCATTCCATCATCCGTGACCCTCCATCCACCATCCCCATCGAATCTTATGTCCTGTGCAGTCAAACGTTTGTACCCAGATGTGCTTTGGCGCAAGCTCATCCACTGGAGTCCAGTCAGTCTATGTAGAGATCGTAAGGAAGGTCTGTGCTCCTTCGCCCAGTAGTAAGCAGTCTC
>NW_008355795.1:1134110-1137683 GCF_000622305.1 Nannospalax galili
TTGAGTAGAACTCCATTGAGTATATGTACCACATTTTTCATTAACCATTCATCTGCTGAGGGACATTTAGGTTGTTTTCATTTCTTAGCTATTGTGAAGAGAGCATCAACAAACATGGTTGTATAAGTATCTCAGTAGGATGAGTCCTTTTAGTATATCTCAAAGGAGTGATATCACTGGATCATATGAGAGGTTCATTTTTTGTTTTTGAAGGTTCTCCACACTGCTTTCCATAGTGGTTGCATGACTTTGCATTCCCACCAGCAGTGAATGAGTGTTCCTCTTTCTCTACATCCTCTCCAGCATTTAATCTTTCCTTCTCTTGATCTTTGCCTATCTGACTGGAGTAAGATGGAATCTTAGAATATTTCTTATCCACATTTCTCTAATAACTAAGGGTGTTGAGCACTTTTTAAAGTGCTTCTTAGCCCTTTTTATTTCTTCGTTTGAGAACTCTCTGTTTAGGGCTATTGCCCATTTTTTTTAAATAGAGTCATTTATTTTCTTATTTCTTACTTTTTGAATTCTTTGTATATTTTGGATATTAATCCTCTATCAGAACTGTAGGTGGAAAAGATTTTTCTCCCACTCAGTGGGTTTCCTCTTCATTTCCTTGGTTGTTTATTTTGCTGTTCAGAAGCTTTGTATCTTAATGAGGTCCCACTTGTTGATTGTTGACCTTAGTGCCTGAGCAGCTATGTCTTATTTAGAAGGTGTGTTTCTTACACCTATGTCTTGGAGGTAACTGCCAATGTTTTCTTCTAATAGTTTCAGAGTTTCTGGTTTTACGTTGAGATCTTTGATCCATTTGGAGCTGAAATTTGTGCAAAGTGAAAGATAAGGATCTAGTTTCATTCTTCTGCAAGTAGAGATCCAGTTTTGCCAGCATCACTTGTTGAAGATGCTGTCTTTTCTCCATTGTGTGTTCTTGGCACCTTTGTCAAAAATCGATAGCTGAAATTATGTGTACTCAGGTTTGGGTCATCAATGGTGTTCCATTGATCTATGCGTCCATTTGTGTCATTACCATGTTGGTTTTATGACTATAGCTCTGTAATCTGAGATCTGGCAGGGTGATTCCCACCCCACCCCACCTCCACCGCCCCAGAATTGTTCTTTTGCACAGGATTGCTTTAGATATCCAGGGTCTTTTGTGATTCCATATGAATTTTAGGATGATTTTTTTCTAGCTCTGTGAAGAATGTCATGGGTATTTTTATTGGCATTGCATTGACTCTATAGATCGCTTTTGGTAAGATGGTCGTTTTCACAATATGAATTCTTCCAATCCATGAGCATGGGAGGTCCTTCCATCTTCTGATGTCTTCCTCAATTTCTTTGTTTAAAGATTTTCATTGTTATACATATTTTTAATGTTTTTGGTTAGGTTTATTCCTAAGTTTTCTGAGGCTATTGTGAACAAGAGGGTTTCATGAATGCTTTCTCCAATTGCTTGGTATTGGTATATAGAAGGGCTTTTGTAAGTTGATTTTTGTTACCTGCCACTTTACTGAAAGGATTAATAATTTCTAAGTTTTCTAATGGAATATGCAGGATATCTTATGTTTAATATCATAGCATCTGTAAAAAGGGATAATTTGGCCTCTTCTTTTCCAATTGGTACTCCTTTAATTTCCTGCTCTTGTCTTATTGCTCTTGTTAGAGTTTCAAGCACTATGTAGTTTGATAAGTCCTTTTTGGTTTGATGTAATGATGGAAGCAGTTATTTGTGTGTTGGCAATTGTTTTTGGGATAGCTTTTTCTAGTCAAATTAGGTCTATTAGGTTTGATGCTATGTTTTGGCTTATAGTTAGGCTTTTGACTGGTAATAGGCGGTGGATAATTGATGGAAAGTATCCTAGCAGTGTGGTGAATTGATGTATGTCTGTATGTGGTTTGCAAGTATTTTGTTCAGAATCTTTGCATCTATGTTGACTAAGGATATGAGTCTATGGTTTTTTTTATTGTGTCTTTACCTGGTTTTGCTATTAGAGTGATAATAGCTTTGTAAAAGGAGCTTGGGAGTTTTCCTCCTGTTTCTCTCTTTTTGAATAATTTAAGTAGTAGATCTTCGATTGCCTGGTAGAATTCTGCTGTGATTCCATCTGGGTCTGCCCTTTTTTATTTGTTATGGGTCTGTTTAAGCTGTTGATTTCTTCTTGCTTTAACCTTGGTAGTTTCCATGAACTTAGAAATTCATCCATTTCTTTTATATTTTCAAATTTAATAGAGTATATAGGTGTTTAAAGTATTACAATATTCTGGATCTTTGGGGTGTCTGTTGTGATGGTTCCCCTTTCATCTCTGATTTTGTTAATTTGGATATGCTCTTTCTTTCTTTTGGTTAACTGAGCTAAGGGTCTCTCTAGCTTATTTAATTTTTCAAAGAACCAGCTCTTAATTTCATTGATTATTTTCATTGATTTCTTTGTTCCTATTTCATTAATTTCTGCTCTGATTTTTCATTTTTCTTCTCATCTACTAGAAGTCCCTTTAAATGTTTAAAGTAAATGTTAGCTTCTACTAAAAGTGTACTTTGTATATTCCTAGGATTATTTCATACACACACACACACACACACACACACACACACACATATCTGGATTTGGGAAGAATTGAGAGATTAATGACAACTTCCAATCCTTGAACATGGTAAAACTACCCATTAGCTTCAAGCTTCCTTAATTTCTATTGGTAATATTAGCTTATGAAGTGAGAATTGTTAGAGTTATGACTCCTAAGAAGGATGCCATTCTCTAATCCCCAGGATGCTGACACTGTTGAGTAACCACTCTTGTAAATGTGCCCATGGAAGGAACTCTGTACATGTAATTAAGGATAGTAGTTGGTACACATTAAAATAAAGAGATTATCTTGGAATATTCAGATAGACGCAAGTAAGCTCGTTAACCTTTAAATGCAGAGGCATTATTTCAGGTCAGGAGTTATATCGTCTTTTAATCCTTTCCCGTTTATTTTCTTCTTCTTTGCTCTACAGACTTTAAGTATCAATTTTTACCTCAATTTTTGCCTCACTTTTTCTTCATCAATGTGTTATGTGTTCTACCGTGTGTTCATATTTTCAGGTATCGTTCACTTCCTTCCTCTGTAGTTTTCATTATCATCTTTATGACATACATGTTTATATTTGTAGCCTTTGTAGACAACGTCATGCTTTGATGGTAGATGATTACTTAGTGATGGATGAATGAGATTACAAAATGAATTCTTGTGTGTTCTGTGACATTTCCCGGGTAGGGAAGTGTAATCTGGTCTAGTTTTCTCTAACTTATATCTATTAATCTTCTAGAGTTACTGTAACAAAGTACCGTAGACTGAGTGTCTTAAAGAGCAGGAACTTACTTTCTGACTGTTTTGGATACTACAAGGTCCAAGATGGAAGGACAGGCAGGCCTTGTTTCTCCTTTGGCTTCTCTGTTGTCCTACCTCCGGGTGGCTTCACAAGTCTTTTCTTTCCTGAGCGCAACACTGGTGAGTTCCTGCTCTCATCAGAACACTGGCCATGTTGGATTTGGACCCAGCCGTATGAACTCATTCGGCTTTAATTGCCTC
>NW_008355795.1:1137714-1142571 GCF_000622305.1 Nannospalax galili
ATTCTAGATTTTAAATATCTGTTTGGAAGACCTCAATTTTCAACCATAACAATCCATTTGATTTGGATTTAGCAATCTAAAACAACCTCACTTGGCAACGTTTGTCTTTTCCTCTTAGGGCTGACAAAATCCGCCGAAAGCACTCTGAAGAGAAGTTTGTTATTGATACACTTCTATTCCAAATGGCCTGTGACAGGCTTCAGGATGCCAGAGAAAACGTTGAACTTGTGAATAAAAGATTTTCCCATAAACATTCCAAAAGAGTTGCATGATAAGCTGAGGCAGGCCATGTCTTCCATGACCACTGTTACATCTAAAGGACTGTGGAAGAAATACTCTGTACTAGAAGATGGATTGGTATAATATCTTCCAAAATATGAAAAAGGTGCACGTGTTTCTTTTAATGACCTTGACATAAACCTGGTTGACGCTGTATCGTCAAAAGGGTCCTGAGGATCCATGTGCCCAAGGAGCAGTTAGCACTGGCCTCTCCCCCTCCACGTGATGCTGTACACAGTGATGATGGATTTCCATGGCCTCTCTCTGTATAGCAAGATGTAAGCTATTCTCAGCTTCATCTGGTAATCTTAGAGTAGTAATTTCTGCCCCTATTGCTGACTTTTATTAAGACACTATAAATGTTGGTAACTTTCGTTATCTGATTTCATATATTTAATTATATTTCCTGTTTATCATATTACAATACTTTCTCAATTTTGTTTTTTTCAAAATAAAGTATTCACCATTGCATCAATTACTCGTACCCTTATAAAAATATTTGAAAATATAAACTATGCAAAATAAACATTCTGACATCTTCCTTAAAGATTGTAAGTTTTTGTGTATGTATTTTGATGTATTTGCCGTTTTTTTGCTTATTTGTGGGAACAGGGGTAAGAGAGAAACGGCAATAGGAGAAAACGTGGGGAACTATGAAATTGTGATCACAAAATATACAGATGTGAACAAAATTAATTTAGCTGATCTTTAACTGCAGAAAATTTGAAAAGTAGAAAACAGTTATAAAAGATGTTTAAAAAACAATCCTCCTAAAGTTTGTGTCAATATTCAGTGGTGTTTTCATGTATCTGGGAAAGTAAATGTATTGACATTACTGCGATATCACTAGACACAATGGCATTCAAAAATTTGTCTCTAAATTTTCAGCAGCTACATATACAAAATCTTAAAAGATGTTTTCCTTCAGAAATTCTCTAGCTTTATCTGTCTGTCATAAGCCAAAAACTAAGTACATCCCAGCAGCAGGTTCTCATCTGTGCCTCAGTGCCAGACTATTACCAACTTCTGGTAACAGTCTCACAATTTTCTCTATAGTAATAGCTGTCTATTTAAGTCCTCTACACAAGCTCCCACTCTCCTGCTAATTAGTAGATAACAAGCAACTCATTTGGTATTTTCAATTATTCTGCAGGAAGAACGAAGAGAGCTACTGTAGGACAACAGGACGCATTGCAGATGTTTCCCACAACAAAGGAACTAATGTCTGTATATCAGGTTTCTATTCAGTTTTTGGAAAGACTACATTTATTTTATAGGTTTAGTGAAAATAGTAATCCATGTCAGACAGTGTTGTTTTAAGAGTTAAATGTGGAATAGAACATAAATAAAGCAGCACAGTATTTCACAGAGAACAAGCAATTGATAAAGGTCAATCCACAATAGGAGGTGGACAAAATTCTCTACTCACGATGATTTGTTGTCTTTATGTGAGATTTGAGAGGCATCACCAAGAAATAGTGAGGTCCGTTTATGTGACATATTCAGAATACGTTACTCATTTGGTCAGGACATTGGCTGGATGTTTGTTCTTTTAATCTCCCAATCCAATCCACCTTTACAGCTTTCATCATATAACACGGATCCCAAACTCCCTTGACTGTTTTCACTCAACTCTGAGTTTCTTGAAGGCAAAGAGTATTTCACCCTCTTTGTCTCTATTTCTCGTACTAAAGCAGGTGCTTTGCACACTTAGTCAACTTTTCATAACTCAATGATTTACTGTCCTAAGTCAATCTCATTGCATTATTGTCCCTCAATTTACATTTTGAAAAATCAGAAATCTGTATCCCTAGATTCTCCCTCTAGTCCTGACATGCCCTTGCTGTTTTCAAAACACAAGCTAGATAGCCCCAGGTGAAGGTCTGAAGACCTTTTAAAATCCTACATTAAAATTCAGGTCATTTACAGGTTCTCACTGTTCTCCTATGTCATCCTCATGAATCTACAATAATTCCTAACACTCGTAAACACAACATTCTACATGACTTCCCATATTGAAAGTTTAGAACATAACTTTGATTTCTTTCCCTTAATTACATTTTATTAAATATTATTCCCCATCAGGACTATCAACTGAAGATTCTGTACTAGACTGGCTAGCTTTTTCCAAATTCGATTTTCTCTTTCTTCATTGCACAGCCAGTTTCTATCCTAGCCTCTCTTGCATACAACTGAAGCATCCTGTTATGTTATAACCAATGCATTCTCTCCCATGCACTGTCCTCCATGATCTTTCCTCTATTTGAGCACCTTGGGACAAACACCTTACAGACCACTGAGCTGCTTCTTGGAAAGAACCTTGGCTTTCATTTGTCTGAAGTATGAACGCAGGTACATTAGGGCAGCAGCATTTCTAAACCACATTATGGTGATATTTAAAAAAAGAGAGTCTTGGGGGATGGAGATATCACTCAGAGGTTAAGAGCAATGGCAGAGGACCCGGGTTAAATTTCCAGCACCCACATGGTAGCTAGCAGCTGTCTGTAACAGTAGTTCAAAGAGAAAGATGCCTTCTTCTGACCTCTGCAGGCACTGCATGACACCAGCCTATTTACATAAATGCAAGCTCATACAAATAAAATACACTCATATATACACACACACACATATATATAATGAAACAAAACAAACAAAGACAGCTTGGCTCTCAGCCTCCATTTAGGGACAAGACTGTGCTTAAACTGCTAAGGGCCCAGTCCTTCAGGTCTCTCTCACAATTATGCTAAACCAGCAATTGTTTTGCTCATTTTCTATTGAAATGATATCTCCAGCATGAAATGGGGAAGTAAAAATCACAACCACCCTTATCAGGAATCTTGCCATTTCTGATCACTAGACCTAGACCAACACACACACACACACACACACACACACACACACACATGCACGCATGCACACACATGCAAACATGCACGCACGCACACACATGTGCCCATACATGCATTCACACACAATCATGAACAAGTGTTCATTGTTTGCAATGAGATAAACACTCTTTTTTCAGTGCTTTGCTACTTTGATATGTAAAACCTACATACACACATCCATACACGGGCTTGGGTTGAGGGAAATGAAGTGTCCTGAGGGATTAGGGTCATATGCTGAGATCATGGGCACACATGGCTCAGTGAGCTTTTCTGCATTATAAGCAAGCTCAGATAAGTCCTTACCACGGTTCCCCCTTCTTTGTTTTATAAAAAGTGAATGTTCTTATATAGAAGGTATTCCTAGAAAAGTCATTCTCACTGTTCTGTTGTTTGTGATATCAAAGAAGCATGTCTACGGGGGTGGTCATTGGCAGTGGGCAGGTACATGTACTGGACAAGCAGCATGAGTCGTCATGACGTCATCTTGGGTAATTCTCTGGAACAGGTGGTGCAGGCAGGGCGGCACTGCAAGAAGACACACAAAGTCGATGGCTTTTCATGGAGTTGGGGTTCAGGAGAGGGTTTCCCCTCTGGTGCCAGGTTGTCTTCCTGCCCAGCTCATGGTACAGCTTTACCAGTGGTGCTGGGGTCCAGAGAGGCCTGTGGGAGAAAGCACAGCTGTGGAGCCGCACTCCAGTTACCAAGAGGAACGCAGTCCAGCCATCAGTTGGCCCTTAGGGGAGTTTATATAAAACCATTGCGTTTGGTAAAACTTTTTGTTTCTTAAGATGCTTTTTCAGCAAGTGTTAGGGGGGAAACTTAAAGGGATAATTAAAAAATTTTAAATTATAATTTGTTTTAAAAATATTTAAAGTAGGGGATGGAGTGATAGCTCAGTAGCTAAGAGTATTGGCTGCTCTTAAAGAGGACCCAGGTTTGATTCCCAGTACCCACATGATGGCTAACAACCATCTGTAACTCCAGTTACATGGGATTTGATGCTCTCTTCTGACCTCTAAGGGCACAACACAGGTGCACTTACACTTGTGCAAGCAATGCACTTATATACATAAAACAAAAATAAAAAAATAAAATATTAAAGTATACATAAAGTATAATTTCCTTTAGCAAATTCTTAATAGGTTAATCCTTTGTTCTTCCTTTCTTGTTTAAGTATGTAATTTTTGAATAATAAATGAGTTAGTTTAATATGGCTGGTCTTTGGGGCTCATATAGGGAATGCCATAGAGACATGAACTTCCCAATGTTGTCAAAATGAGATAATTTGAGACATGTAAGTGGGACCATTGTGCATCTGGATTTGTTTCAGAATCCCCCTTTACAGGGAAAGCAGTTAATAAGTGTCTTCAACAGCTCAAGCAGATTCATGTGTTTGAGCCCTAGCAAAAATAAAGTCTAGAAAAGCAGCAACATATAGATGAACACATTTATGTGACTAAAGGAATTTATGTGAGTTGCTTCCGTTTGCCAAAGTTCACTAGAACAAAGACTTCAAGGGTAAATTTTTCACTGCGTGATGAGGCCAGTGATGGGCAGTCAGAATGAGGCCACATAATTTGTTGCGCTTGTACCTGTGATAATTGAAAGACATCACTAGGCAGTCTGCATGACAGTTTTCTGCCATGAGAAGACCTGGTGGGGGTTCCCGATTAAACTTTAGACTATTATT
>NW_008355795.1:1143202-1155686 GCF_000622305.1 Nannospalax galili
ATACATATATACATATAAATACATATACGCATACATGTATATATGTGCATATACTGGTTATTTATTACTCTTTTTTGTATTTAAAGTGATGAGGATTCAAATCAAGGTCTTGCACAAACTTGACAAGTGCCCTCAGCAGAGCTATAGCCTTCAGAACCAAGTAAATTCATTTTGTATCCTGAAGATTTCCTTAGACTATTAAGATTTTAGATAGAGTTTTTGAAGATTTTTATATAGAAGATCATGCATCTACAAAGAGTGATCATTTGACTTCCTTCTTGCCAAGTTGTATAATTTTTTTCTTGTCTATGAGTTCTACTAGAATCTCCAGAGTATGGTGAGCACAGGTGTGAGAGTATCCATGTCTGGCACAGACTTTGCAAGTCTTCATTATTTGATTCAGTATGGCATTTGCTATAGATTTTTTATTTACTGCCTTCGTTATGTTTAGTTTTATCCCTGCCCACAAAACTTGTATAGCATGTTTTCCAGAAAGAGATGTTGTGTTTTCTGACATCTGTCGTTGTCTGTTGAGATGATGATATTGGTTCTTACATTCATTCTGTGGACATGGCATATCATGCTTTTTGATTTGCGTATATTGAACCACCTTTGTACTCATTGGATGAATTCCATGTGATCACAGTGACTAGTCTTTTTACATGCTGCTAGATTCGAAACCTGGTATTTTGCTTATCATTTTGCTGTGTTGATCCCTGATTGTAGTCTTAGGTTGCTATCATTTCCATGTCTAGTTTTGGCATCAGTGTGATAGTGGCCTCATAGAATGAGCTCAAGTGAGTTTCCTCCTTTTCAATTTCTTGGAACAAATTTAAGAACCAAAGCACTGGTTCTCTACAAGTGAATAGAATGTGTGCCTGGGGTTTTCTTTGATGGGTAACTTTTTATTACTGCTTCAATCTTGTTATTGCTTATCATTCTAGTCAGAGTTTGATTTCTTCATGGCTCAATTTTGTTAAGGTCTGTGTGTTCAGGAATTTTTCTGTTTCTTCTAGGCCATCAAATTTATTGCCATGTTTCTAAGAATCTCTAATGATTCTGTGGTTTGGGTTCTGTGTTGTCAGATTTAATATCTCCTATTATCACTTCTGAATTAATTACTTTCAGTATCCTCTCATTTTCTTAGTCCAGCTACAGTTTTCTCTGTTTTTGTTCTTTGAAGAGTTTACTCTTTTATTGATATTATTTCTGCCCTGATCTTTATTATTTTTTCTGTGATTTTTTTCAGTTTAGTTTATTCTTCTTTTTCTGAACTTTTAAGGCCTATGATTAGTTTGATTTAATGTACTTCTGTAGTATTGATGTGAGCATTTATTGGCACACACTTCCTCCTTCATACTGATTTTACTGTTTCAAAGAGGTTTTAGTACATTTATTTCTATTTTCACTTGCTCCAAGAAATCTTCAATTTTCCTTCTTGCTATTTACCTTAGTTCATTGGTTGCTTAGGGCTATATTGCTTAATGTATTTACATAGTTTGTAAAATTTATCCTGTAACCAATGTCTAGTTTAATTGTATTATGATTTGAAAGGAAAGTCACTGAATTTTTAAGCTTTTTAAAAAATGATTTATGTGTATGAATGTTTTGCCTGTATGTTTGTGTACCACTGGCATGCAATGTCCATGGAGGTCAGAAGATGGCATCGGATCCCCTGAAACTGGAGTGACAGACAGTTGTGAGCTACCCTGTGGGTTCTGGGAACCAAAACCAGGTCCTCTGCAAGGGTAACAAGTGCTTCTGAAGCACTGAGCCGCCGTCTCGCCACCCGAGTTCAGTTTTATCGCTATGCTTTTGACACTTGCTATATAGATTGCCTTATGATGAATTCAGGACTGTATTCCATACTCTTTGGAGAAGGATTTGTGTCTACAGCTGTTGGATGGAATGCTCTGTAGACATCCTCTGCATCTAGTTGTTCTAGAGTACAGTTTAACTCTGCTATCTATTGTGGATGAGCTACCATTTCTGTGAGTGCAGTGCTAATTTTCTAACAAGTGTTGTTTAGAGCCTATGTCTTACTTTGTATATATTAATGTTTTCCTTATATTCCTGGGTCGTCCAGTTTAGGATGTATAGATTGCTAAATCTGTCACCTCTTGTTGAGTTGACCCTTTGTCTTTATGTAATAACCCACATGGTCTCTTTCATAAATTTGATTGATGACCTGTTTCATCTGATGTGACTATGGTCATTCATGATTTCTTTTGCATACATAGGATATGTATGTATTCACTTTCAGTTTATGTGTCATTAGAAGTGAAGTGAGGGTTTTGTAAGAAGCATGTAACTGAATCCCAATTTTTATCTCTGAAATCACTGTCATTCAGTTTTAGAAATTAATCCATTTATATTTATTGTAATTGTTATTAGGTAAGCTCTTACTACCTGCCACATCAATAATTGTTTTCCTGTTTTATTGCTGTTGCTTTTTCTTTTCTCTCTCTTCTTTTTTGGTGATCAAGCCACACAAACTACTATTATATTTTGATTCTTAAATTATTTTCCTTGATATTTTATAAAAATTTCACAAAATAACATTATACTTTTAAGAAGTATAGAGTTTCACAATCCAGTGTGTAAGAAAAATCACACTGTGTTTATGTTAAGTGAATTAAACTGTCATAGAGCAATTTTTTAATACAACGAAATAAAACTTGAATATACAGAAATATTTTGCACTGACCTTGAAAAAACTTATAAATTAGAAGACTGTAAAGTAGGAGGGAGAAAGAGAAAAGAGCTCAAGCCACATACACATACACACAGATATTCACACTGAAACATAGCCAGAAAAAATCCCTTCTGTCCTCTGTCAAGACGATGGCTGTAAATAAAGTTGAGGAGGGTCTGGCTGGCTTTTTGACTCTTGATTTCCATAGCCTCAAATGATTCTATTTGTCTTATGCTTGGGGGAATTTCTTTAATCACCTACAGTGCCTCAAAATTATAGTTTAATTTGTAGTTTCCATGAGGTTTACAAAAATATCATTTATTTATAACTTGCTGTTTTAAAATGCTATTAACATTGAGAGCTCCATACCAGAGACTCTCCAGTGTCATAGAAGGATTTTAGCATTGGGTTTGTAATGCTGAGTTGATCCAGCTCTATGGACTGAACAGATCCTGGGGTTGTTCCCTGTCCAGCATACAGACAGTTATAGCATTGAAGGATTAAGTAGCCTTTATCACTTAAGCCAATTTATCAACTCCCCATACATTCTGTTCACTCTGTTCCTCTGTGGAACCTTACCTTATGCAGTTTGAATGGCCTATGCCAGAGCTGTTGTTAGAGCATTCAGCCCTCTCTGTGTAGTCACTGTGTCCAGTAAGTCCCTAACCTCTTAGCATTGCTTTATTTCAGTTTAAGTAACTCCCTTTAGCATTTCTTTATTTGGGGGAATAATCGACTTTACTTTGAAAGACTGAACACTAACCTATAAGCATGCTGAGTAGAACAAAGTAGGACTTGCATTCTGATTTGGGATTTCATGTGGAAGCAACACTTAGTGCTTTGCTTTCTCTATGTAGGCAGCAGTGAAGGCTGTGCTTGCCTCTTCTTGCTTGGGAGACATCTCCCTGAGCTGTTGCTACCACATCTCAGACTCTGTACCCTCAGCTGCCACTTGGGCCCCTTCTCCTTACATTTTATTTCCTAGAAGAGCTTTCTTGTCCTTCACATCTTGGGTTGGAGATGATTCTTGGCTGGATTTAGCATTTCATATGGGCTATTTCTGATGGACATGGAGATATTTTATCTCAGATTTTGTTTTTCAGAATATTTTTTTATCCCTACTTCATTGCTACACATTTCCTTGACAGGGACAGCATTTGGGGTTGGAAGTCTTTTTTACATTTTTTTATTTAAGTAAATAATTTTATTAGCATATATGAATGACACATGATAATGGGTTTCATTATTCCATTTTTATTCATCTGTGTATTGTATTTTTATCACAGCCACCCCCTCTCTGGTCCCCTTCCTCTCACATCCCCCTCTCATTCTGGTCCCCTTCCTCTCACGTCCCCCTGTCACTCTGGTCCCCTTCCTCTCACTTCCCCCTGTCACTCTGGTCCCCTTCCTCTCACGTCCCCCTCTCAGTCTGGTCCCCTTCCTCTCACGTCCCCCTGTCACTCTGGTCCCCTTCCTCTCACGTCCCTCTCTCACTCTGGTCCCCTTCCTCTCATGTCTCCCTCTCATTCTGGTCCCCTTCTTCTCATTTCCTGCTGTCACTCTGGTCCCCTTCCTCTCACGTCCCCCTCTCACTCTGGTCCCCTTCCTCTCATGTCTCCCTCTCATTCTGGTCCCCTTCTTCTCATTTCCCACTGTCACTCTGGTCCCCTTCCTCTGCCCAAGAATCCCCCACTTCTATTAGTCTTTTTGCTTTGTTTATTGCTTTATTTGATTCTGTGGAAACCCTGCTCACTCTTGGAAGTCTGTCCTTCTGCAGTTTGAGACCTGAGAGCTTTGCTTCTTCTGTTTTCTCTTGCTGCCTTAGGAATCTTTGGTTTGTTTGTGTACTTGTATGAGTGTGCATTACTTTCACGTGTAGTCAGGTGCAGGCAAAAGTTTTAGATCATCTTTCTTCCTCTATTGGTCTCTGTCTTAGTTTTTTGAGACATTGTCTCCCACCAAACTGAGAGGTCACAGATTTGGCTAAATTAGCAGGCTAGCAAGCCCCCAGAATCAGGGCTGGGACCACAGGCACTGTCCACCAAGCCCCACTTCCATGTGGCATTGAACTCAGCTCCTCATGCTCCTGGTACTTTACCAACTAAGCCAGCTCTCCAGCCTCTTAGAAAGCTTTTCTCACCTTTGAAAGCTTCATTATAGTATGTCCTGGAATAAACAGTACAGTTAACTCTAACTGTTCACCTTTGACCTTCCTGTAAGTGACTAGTCATACCTTTCGGCAGGTTTGGGAAGTTTTCTGTTGCTGTTTTATAGGATGAGCTTCCCAACGGTAATTTGTGCCACCTCTGCCTCATTGGAATTGCCATTGTTCTCCAAAGCGCTGGGGCTTCTGTCCTTCATGTCCAACTGGCTTGTTCAGTGTCACAAATGTCTCCCTCATATTCTTCAATTAAATGTATGTGATTCAACATCCAAGAACATGATCCGTGGAAATTTGGCTAATCTTTCCAATTAGATATAGTCTGTATCTTCTGCTGAACCCATATTTAAAATACTGTAGTTCAATGATAATAGCAGCATTATTTTTCTTATTTTGGGGGCTGGGCAGTTTATTTCAGCTTACAATTCCAGGTTACAGTCCACCGTTTTGGGTAAATCAAGGCAGGAACTTCAAACAGCTTCACATCACATCCACTATTGTTTTTCAAAAGTGGAAATCATTAAAATTTTATAAAGTCCGTGCTCATAAATGAATGTGACAAGCCAAAGTCTTTCAGATTCAGGCGTGTGTTAGCATGGTGTGTTGTCTTGTTCACCCATTTCTTTTTCACATTTCCCAGACAGTCCCTCCACCCACACTATCTCTCGGTTACTGACACACAAGTTTAGCTAGGTTCTTCCTGCCTTGGGCTCTTCCTAAAACTTTGCAATAACTAAAATATAAAAGAGAGTAGTGTAGTAGCACCATTTTATAAATCCAAATGAGTTTTCAGTCCAATAGGATCAATTGTTAGACTGTAATTAGTGTCATAATTTAGCTTGTGAATTTGAATCAGGATGGAGGAGTGGGAAGGAATTAGTCAATCTTCCCACGGTATTTTAGGCAAATGGAGACTCTGCCCTGGTTGAGGAAAAATTCTGGTAGGCTTTGTGGGAGTTTGGGAAGAAAGCATCTCACAGTGGGGACTCAGGGGTCCCAACCTCTTTTCCTATTCTGCCGCTCAGTGGGCGAGATTTTGCCCAGCTGCTGTTTCCTGCTCAGGAATCTCAGTTTTGCAGCAGTCTTGTGGAGAGAGGGATAGTCAATGGGCTCTGACTCCCATTCACCACTTGTGGTGCAGAAGCAGCAGCTACTCTCTGTTGGAAGGAGCTCTTCCTCGGTGCCTCCTGTGGGACGATCAGACACTCGGTGCTGTCTGGAGTCTCCAAGCTACTGACAATAATTTCAACTGAGAATTTGCAGGCTTACATTCCCCAATGACTAGTGAAGACACAAAACAGTTGGAAAACAACGGGACCATCGTGCAGGACTGTGGGCAGAACTCAAATGCATTTATATGCTTCCCTATCTAGGGATACAGCAGAGGGAGGCTGCCCCATGCTAGAGTTACATGTGTGGTGTCAGGAATGAATATCTAGGTAGACCCATCATGTCAGATGTCAAATTTCTAGTCCCAGAGAAGTGTTGCCTAAAGGGGACGCTGAATGGGTGGTGGAGGAGGAAATCATACATTGTAACCGTGGCTTTCTTAAAACAAAAAGAACACTCAGGACCTCTTCCCGTAATACCTACATATTGTGTCTTGAATATATTTGTATATTTTAATCTGTTTCTTCATCCTTACCTCTGCTTCTTGCCTACCTAGTGTTAATGTAGTATTATAGTAGAACTAAGCAGTAATGTACATTGTTTGGTGATCCTGGGCTTCCAGATGGTGGTTGTAACTAATGACACCACCAGTTACTTCCCTCAGGAAAGTAAATGTATGTTTTATATATGTAAAATTTACTTTTTTAGAACTGAGACATCTTTTAAGGACTGAGAACTGTTAGCATTAGGAGAAGGATGTAGGTGGATATTGTTCAGGTTATCTTCGCTTTAGAATTTTTTTTCTCTAAATCAGCCAAATATTCTTTTTTGGAGACATATCCACAGACAAAATCATATTTTGAGGTATGGAATTTATGGGAACAAAAGCTTAGAGGGGTTAAGTAATGTTCTCCCAAATGTCTGTTATGTAAAATGAGTCATTGGATGTTCACTCTGGCACTATTCGTTCTAAAGGTGGTCTACCCAGACCAGGGACAACTGAGTCATTTGCCATCTTGTTGATTCTATTTTCATTAGCCTATAGTCCAGTTTGGGCTCCCAGCTCTTAGCCTCTTTTTTAAAATATCCTATTTATTATTTTATATGTATGAGTATATTACTTACATGTATGTAAGTACATCTGTGTCATGCAGTGCCCAAGGAGGTCAGAAGAGGTTGTCAGATCTCCTGGAACTGGAGTTACAGATGGTTATTAGCATCCATGTTGGTGCTGGGAATAGAACCTGGGTCCTCTGCAAGAGCAGCCCAGTGCTCTTAACCGCTGAGCCATCTCTCCGGCCCCAGGACTCTCCTTTTATATCTGCTTTTTTATGAGTTTTGCTTCCAGATACCCTGTCTGTCATGTGAGCTGCCAGCTGTCTTTCTAGTGATTAAAAGAACTCTGTTTAATCATGAGTTTACTTTCTGGAGTTTCAGTCATCACATGATCAATCATGATGAAAAAATATATGGAAAATACGCAACTCAAAGGCTTTAAATTGTGTGCCTGTCTGAGTAGCATGATATGGGTGTGTGGGGGGAGTTGTCAGCTTGCGCAGTGTGCCTACACTATACACACCACTCCCTCACTAATCATTTAGCAGCCATCGCAGTAACTAGAGTCACCATCATGCAGGCAGATTGGCAGTACTGTGCCAGGTAGCTCTTAACTCATCAGGATGGGCCTCAACTCACGACAGCTACAAGGCTGGCAACTGAGAGAAGATAGAGAGCAGCTGCAACATACTTCCTGCGAACACACAGGAAGTGGCTTTGTTAGAGACAAAGGAGTAGCATATTCTGTGGTATTTGACTATAAAATATTATTAAAGTCATTGTATTTCATTAGCAGTTATTTCTAATGGCTTATGATTTGTCATGTGCATGTGAGGAACATTCAAATCACAGGGTTCCAGGGGAGTCACTTCTTGAAGTGCTACCCACTGGGGCCTTGGAATGTATTTCTAAAGACAGGGTGAGAGAGTGCCGGGTTCTGGCCTCCCTGTGGCTCAGGGGCTGAGAACACAGGGGACTGCCTCTATCTGGTGAAGCCATTGAGAGGGAACTGACACTGGTTCTAACTATTCCAACAGCTATCAAAATACCTGTAAATAAACCCTGAACCCATCACTCTCCAGTCCAGCCTTGACAGACAAAAGAAAAATGAGCAGGAACACAGTAGAGAGATGCTTTTGGAACCCCTTGTCAAGAAATTCCAATTAACTCTGATATGAACATTTGACAATTGCCCTGTTCTGACTTTTTTCTAGTTCCCTGTCTAGAACTTGTGTGCTAGTTACTTACTTCTTTACTTCTTCACTCCTCCTTCATATCACCTATTCATGATTCAAGGACTTTCTTTTCCCCTTAGAGGTAAGAGTTATGCAATTTGAGAGTCTTTTAGATAGACCCATGAAGGGGTACTCCAGTTGCCTCACCCTGTGTCCCTGTTCAGCATGGAAGAAGCCAAAGCAGTCTGTGTCCCTATTCCCTGTTGGCAATTTGGGTAACCTGTTCAGAGGATGGTGTGATAAGAATAGGAGGTGAAAACTGGCTGGAAGTTAGGGTAAAAAGATCCCAAAGCTAAGTAGTTTCTTGGCTAAAAGTCAAAATGTTCTTGGGCCTCTATATTAGTCACTTTTCTGTTGCTGTGATAGAAACACTGACTCAATCAATTTATAGAAGGAAGAGTTTATTTGAGCTTATGGTTCCAGGGGAATTACAGTACATCATGGCAGGGAGGATGGCAGCTAGAGGTGGCTGGAGCAGGAGCAGCAGAAGCTAAGCTCTGACATCTTCAAGCAGGCACAGGAAACGAGAGGAACTGGAGATCCTGCAAGGCTTAAGAATTCTCTAAACCCACCCCCAGTGACGTGCTTCCTCCAAGATAGCCACACCTTCTAAAACCTCCCAAAACAGCACCACCATGTGGGGACAAAATGTTCAAATACTTGGAGCCTATGGGGGACATTTTTATTCAAACCATCACAGCTTCTCAGCAGCATACTCTGTTCCAAAGGCCAAAAATGGCAAAAGTATTTGGGAGCTCTTATCTAATCCTAAAGGATTTTAGGGTTACCTCCTCAGAGGGGGTAATGATAGAGTAGCAAAAGGGCCCATAAAAAAGAAGGAAAGAAAGAAAGAAGAAAGAAAGAAGAAAGAAAGAAAGAGAAAGAAAGCATGAAATTGACAGAAAAAAGTGATGGGGAGATATGGGAGGTGTTGGAGGGGAGGCAGTGGGTGTGGATTTGATTAAAACACCTTAAATGCATGTATGAAATTCTCAATAACGTTTTTTAAAAGTTAACAAGAATAAAATAAAATAAAGACAGAGGGTGTGTGTAGATGCATTTACACTGAAGGACATTTGGGTGAAAATACCTGAATGAATGGGACTCAGCGTGTATGGCAGAGTGTATGGGGTTCTGTGGGGGAATGGGGGAAGGCTTGGATGGGGAAGGGGGTCTGAATGTGAGTGTGACATGTATGAAATTTTAAAAGCTCAATAAAAAAAGAAAAAGACACACAGAGGGCACTCCAGCATCCTCATTCTGACCAGTAATAATGGGATTTGTAATGTGCATCTTGTTTGCATAAAGTCTTCTAACTCCTAGGGAAAGGACTTTTCTGGAGTTCACAGTGTGGTTTTTGTCTTTGTCACCTGCCAAGTGGCTATAACAATGCCCATCCTGCAGGATTTCATATTATTGACTAAGACACAAACATGCCCAGTGCTGGACAAGCTGGGGAGCTAGATAAAGGTTCGCTGTTATGATTGATCATATCTCTGTGCTGCGACTTTTCCACTGTGGGAAACACAAAGGGAATTCATTGTGTTCTGTTAATCTAGAGGTACATTAAATTGAAGGTCAGGCATGAATACTGAGCCATATGGCACTCACTCTGCCCTATCATTCATTCTAGACACCTGTCTATTTGTTTAATCACCTCAGACAGATGATGAAATCCTTATGCTTAGGGAATGTATATCACCATCGTCTTCACAGTCCTTCCTGGCAGCATCCCACATAGCAGTGTCCTCTGTGATCAGTTGTTGAACATCCTCCTTGCCTGTGAGTTAGTAAGGAAACAAGGAGGTCTTTCCTTAGAATGCACACCCAAAAAGAGAGAGATTGTATGTGCGATGTTAATATATGTAAGATATCTTTAGTACACATATGGTCACTGAAATGGTTGAATCATTGTTTCCTCTCTACTTTTCTTCTGTCCCATCTATTTGTTCTGATCCCTTCTTTGCTAAATATGCACTTTATCAAGCCCTTTGAATCTCATTTGAAAGCACATTCTGTCTAATGTTGTTTGTCAATCCTACACATGCAGACTTCTATTCCCTCTATGATACAGAAATTTCTGAAATAATGCAGACAAAATTCCCAAGGGCCTCCTGTTTGTTAAAACAAAGTAACTTTTGCCCTTATTTTTATGGAATTTTCAGAAGCACTTGGATTACTAAATTTCTCCTCATTTCCTGAATATTTTTATTTATTTTTTTGGAAAATTCCATACATGAACAAAATGGCATCTTGATCATATCCACCCCCATTTCCCTCTACCTGTTCCTGGGAACCCTTATCTCATATCCCAACTTATATATCTGTTCATCATTAGCCCATGTGATGGTTAGAGATATCTATAATTGTGCCGATGTGGGTCATCTACTGGCACATGAGAATGCACCTGAAGCCACCACCCCAAAGAAATGTGGCATCCCACACCCATTTCTACGGCACCAAAGGCCCTTCTACTTCCTTACATTTCTTGGGGTTTTTTAAGGTTTAGCTTTATTTTTATTAATGTGCATGTGTGCCTGCATGTGTGCGTGTGTGTGTGTGTGT
Source organism: Nannospalax galili (assembly GCF_000622305.1). Lineage (NCBI taxonomy): Eukaryota > Metazoa > Chordata > Mammalia > Rodentia > Spalacidae > Nannospalax > Nannospalax galili. The sequence goes on from NW_008355795.1 coordinate 1,154,025, forward strand.
GTGTGTGTGTGTGTGTGTGTGTGTGTCCATGGGGGCCATTCATTGCCCTGGAGCTGGAGTTATAGGCAATTGTGAGCCAACCAACATGGATGCTGGAAACCAGGCCAGGGTCCTCTGTGAGAACAAAGGCTCTTTCTTAAAATAGAGTCCTAAAGGCTCCTGGGACTTCTCATAGGAACCTACAGCAATGGTGTCAGCATGCACAAGACCCATGCAAACTTAAGCAGACAAAAACCCAGCACAGAACTGTGGAAATGGACATCAGGCCTCAATCTTAGTTAGAGAATTGTTGGCAGCTTATCCCTGCTGGGTGAGGAGGAACTGATCTTCTTAAAGAGAGGGAATCTAGATAGGCTGACTAGGCCCCAGTGGATGAACTTGCACTGAGGAATGTCTGGGAACACTAACTTGACACAATAGGCCTTAACACAAATGACAGAATGTATGAATTCCAGTAGGGGCCTATGGGAGGGCACCAGTGGGGAAGGGGGTATAAATAAAAATAAATTTTATTTATTATGTTTGTTCTGTGTATATGAGTGTATTGTCTGCATTTATGTAAGTGAATCTGTGTTGTGCAGTGCCCACAGACGTCAGAAGAGGGCATCTGATTCCCTGGAACTGGAGTTATAGATGGTTGTTAGCCTCCATGTGAGTGCTGGGAACCGAATGGGGGCATTCTGCAAGAGCAGCCAGTGCCATTGACTGCTGAGCCATCTCTCCAGCACCAGTAAAGGTAAATTCCCAGTGGTCTTGGGCTTCCCTGCTCTCCAGCTCCACCTGGCATTGAGACTTTCCTGCCCAGTTATTGCAGTTAGCTATTCATGCTTTTCAAATTCCTGTCTCAATTGCAGTTATCCCTTTGTAACAGTTACTTTTCTGTTGCTTTGATAAAACACCACGACCAAGGTAACTTATCAAAGACTCAGTTTATTTTGCCTTATGGATCCAGAGGGTTAAGAATCCATTATGGCAGGGGGGAAGGGCAGAACTCAGACATGGAGACAGAAGCAGGAAATTGAGAGCTCGCATTTTCAACAGCAAACAGGAAGGAGAGGGCCTGGAAGTGCAAAAGGCTATCAATTCTGAAAGCCCATCCCCACCTCACTGACGTGCTTGCTTCCTCCAGCAAGGTCATCCCTCCTAAGGGCTCCATGACCCTCCACTAACAGAATCGCCAACTGACCAAATATTCAATTGCTTGAGCCCATATGGGGCATTTCTCATTCAAACCACCACATTCTTGTATGCTTAGGGAACTTTTGATTGATTTTGACAATCTAGGGGCCTGATTTGCATGTGTTTCTCACTGCTTCTGTGCAAACCCCATTTTAGTTCTTATAAGGAATTACAACAATTTACTTACACTTTTTTGGAACCCAGTTGACTGCATTTTCTCTATTTATTTTTGTATCCCCAAGTCAGAAAAGAGGAATGTTTTAACTACATTTAATGATTATAATTTATTTATACTGATTAACTCTTGCAACAATTTTAATAACAAAGATTACTATTTCAAGGATTTGATTATTTTTATTAGTTTTATATCCTATATGTAGGCAACAGATGGATAAATATATTTTATTGATTGATAAAAATGTGATATAAGCATTTAATGCCCCTAAAATTTTAAGAAGAAACTACCCTTAGCAAAACTCTTAA
>NW_008355795.1:1155796-1172943 GCF_000622305.1 Nannospalax galili
CCACTATGTATCAATTGCAAAAGAATTAACTTTTAGATTAGAAGCCCCATTTATAGAACTTTTGAAAACCACCTACTCTCCTTTCTTTTCCACATTTGGTAGGGTGAGAAATCCAAACTTGAAAGCTAACTTTTCTTTTTAGAATTTTACTTCTAAAATTCTAAAATGTGGTTCTTTAGACGATGAAGAAGAGCAATTAAAAAATGAACGGAGCACTTTGTCAGCTTTGGGAAGAGTACCGCACGCACCACCTGCTGCTGGCCACGCTGTCCCTGAAGTCCTCTGCCTGTCCGTCTCTTTTTCACCAGCCGGAAGGCATGGCACAGCCAGTTCCTCTCTTGAGTAAAGTGCTTTTGCAAGAGAGCAAACTCAGATACTGACGTTCCTCCACTTGAGGAGACAGAGAGCTCTAGCTCTGAAATAAAATCCTTGCGCACAATGAAAATGATTTGTCTAAGTTTGCTTCCGATTTGTAGTCTCATGAAAATGGCTGTGTGTATGGCAGACATCCATAGACCCTGGCCTTCACACCCATACCAGCACCTCTCAGTGACACCTTCCACATGAAATACACCTTCAGAGTGTGTTCCTAAGTCTGTATGTGCATGTGCGTTTTCATGTTTATATGACTGTTCAAGGACCCATCTACATGGTCAACAGCAGGCTGATAGGAAAGGCTGATAATAAGAAACTTCACTACATAAACACTAAGGCGTCGAATTTGTCTTCAAGTCTAACATCCTAAAGGGACAGAACACACTGGGCCGTCCCGCACACCAGGAAGAGAAGCCTTGGCACACTTCCAGAGAACAAGATGATGTGATAGGAAACAGTAAGGGCCGTGAGGCCTGTGTGTAATCCAGAGCTCCTTCAATCTGGGAGAATCCTTTTTCTAGAGCACAGGACATCACAAAAGTGAAGTCAGGTAGAAATCTTGGCAAGGCCCATTAACTGAGGATGACTGAGGCTTTGTACTAACCAGCTATACTGTGAATATGCCTGTTCACCTGAAAACCTGGGAACACCTTAAAGAAGAATGGTATCCACTGAAAGGGACTGTAGAGTGACAGAACTTTCCACCTTCTCATACCTACAGGTGGTTGCTAACCAGGCAACAGAGGAGGCTTCTGGTCGTGTGCTGTGCAGTATTCCGAACTGACAGGCACAGATTATAGAAGTCAAGAATGTTTAAAGTTTCTTTTTACATCATTAGTGTGTATGTGTGTGTGTGTGTGTGTACACGCACACACATTCACGAACATCAAGGAATAACTTCCGGGGGTCAGCTCACTCCTTCCACTGTGTAGGCTCTGGGCATTAAACTTGGGACATCAGTCTTGGTAAGAAGTACCTTTTCCAGCTGAGCCATTTCACCAGCCCACAAAACTCGAGATATATTTAAGGTGTCATATTGTAAGTCCTGCGTGTGGAACCACCACTGCCTGAGCCCTCAGGATTTTCCCAGTGTGCTTGGCAGCCGGAAACATACTAAGTTAAGTGACATTCACATTTAAGCCCAACTTAGTTCACTTCTTGTCAGTGTTTTAGGTTGCTATTCCGTGTACTGTATTTCAGTGTGTGTACACACACACACACACACACACACACACACACACACACTTGATACTTTATACATATACGTATATATTCTTTAAATTTGATCATGCTTTATTCTAACTCATCCCCTGACCTCACTATTCCCTCCTGGGTGCTTCCGTCCGCTAGATAGACCCCTTTGGTTTCATGTCTGTGTCTTATATAGTCTATTAACCTCTACTTTTTCCTCTTGTCTTAAGATTTTTTCTCTTTATCACAACCCATTTTCTAGTGTCGACCTACACACACACACACACACACACACACACACACACACACACTTTAAAATCTAGATGCTACCTATGAAAGAATGCATGCAGTATTTGTCTTCTGAGTTCTGTCTTATTTTGCTTAACATAATGATTTCCAGTTGTATCCATTTGCCTGCAAATGCCATGATTTCATTTTTTATAGCTGCATATAATCCCATTGTGTATATGTACCATATATTTTCTTACCATTCCCCTGTTAATGGAAATCTAGGCCGGTTCCATTTCTGGCTGTTATAAAGTGTGGCTGTGGTATGATGACATAGAGTACTTTGGGTATCTACCCAAGAGTGATATAGCTAGGTCATATCTAGGTCTGTTTTCAGTTTTGGGGGACCCATAAGCATTGCCATAGAGGCTGTGACAGTTTGTACCCCAGCAGTCAGCAGGTTTCCCTCTTTATCTAACCCTTGCTAACGAGTGTTGTCATTTGCTTTGTAACTGAATTTTTGTGCTCATTGTTGAAGAGGGGACACAAAGATTGGAAGAGCCAGTGGCAGAGTCTTCCACACAGCTGGGAATCTACTCATATGAACTCACAGCAATGGTGACAGTATGCACAAGGCCCAAGTGAGCCCAAGCCAGACAAAAGTCCAGCATAGATGCCATTTGCTTTCTTGATGGTGTCAATTTTTACCTGGTATTGTCTACCTAGTGTGACTGTTTTATGGGTGCAGTGTCTGTCCAACGTAGCCTTCAGGGTTGCTGTAGCAAGAGAAGACAGTATGGTAGAAAGCTGATGGCTCAACAGCCCTTGAGTGGCCTTAACCTTCCCAAAGACACGTAAGTCTGCTCAAAACCCTTTGGCCAGGACCTCCTACATGGCTTTCCCTAGCACAGACAGTCTGGGGAAAATGTCACAAGGGTGCATGAACAGCTATACTCACTCCTGCTTGATAATTTAATAATAGATATAGTTATTGCCACATAGACACCTAATGTTGGTCAAACGAGTTAACCAAGTTATAAATAATGCTGACCACCTAAACTAATTCTCATTCTTACAAGAAGCAAAAACCTAGGTAACTGTTCCCAAAGTATCAAGGAAGAAAGCCCTCGCTGTAGCGTTTTGTTTTCTTAGGTTTTTTTTTTCTTCTTTTTTTTTTCAGATATGACCTGCTTGTGATTCTTAAATTAAAAAAAAATACTTGCATTTCAAGACTTTTCTAGAATTTTTTATTTATTTTTTATTTTATTTTGTGTGAGTGTTTTGCTTGCAAGCATGTAGGTGTAGCATGTGTGTGCAGTGCCTGTTAGAGCCTGGAAGAAGATGTCGGACCCTGGAACTGGAGTCACGGATGGTTGTAAGTTGCCATGTGGGTGCTGAGAATCAAACCCAGGTCCTCTGGAAGAACAGCAAGAGTTTTAAACTGCTGAGCCATCTCTCCAGCCCCTGTTCCGAATCTTATCACTTGTGAGGTGGGTCAAGTTTAACAAAGAATTTGAACTCTGAATCTTTCCTAGGACTGAATTTTTTTATTTAAAATAAAGTAGTTTGACTTATTTATTTTTATTTTGTGTATGGGTGTTTCGCTTGCATGTATGTAAGTATAGCAATGCCTGAAATGCCCACAGAGGCCCATTCTATATTTCTTTATTTGTAATATTATCAGTATCATCGCTTTGTCATGTAATTTTGTGAGTCATCAACACTTTAAGTGAATTTCTTTCTACTAGACTATATTTCCTAACAGTGGATTGTATAACCTTTCTTATTTCACTCAAACACCAAGAGGCTCTTCTAATTCTTCCTGGCTGGGGTTGTCCTAAAATGGTCAGTGTTCTCTTTACACCATTGTATTCCAAAACATCAGGAGATTGAGTCGTGCTCTCCGGAGTTTGCCTTTCCCTTCCTCCTATCAGTGACAGCTGTCAACTTTGCTCCCTAGCACTGACTTTTCTGTGAAGAGGCCAGGGCACACCCTTATCTCATGGTCCCTGATCTCACCAAATAAGAGCCCTGGGAACCTTTTCTACTAATGAACTTAGCAGCCCCACCCCCACCCCCCACCCCAGTACACTGAATTTCACCCTTCTGGTCAGAAAGAGTTAATGTCCTTTGCTACCATGGTGTTGACACAGACACTGAGGAGAAGCTGATACTCTGGGTTTTTGACAACAAATGTCTTACAGCTCATTAACTACTTTGTCTTCCACAAGTTTTCCTTGTTTTTTTTTTTTTATTTCATTGTCTCATGAAACTTTACACTTATACAGTATGCAGCCGCTGCTCTTTGGAAAGGGCACCTCACCAGATTTGATTTTCTTATATATTTTTGCTTTTCAAACAACTAAATGAGTTGCTTCATTAATCTCTTGGTCTCCCTGCCTCTCCTCCATCTGGCATCACTAGCAGATGGAGGCAGAATTGCTCAGATATAAAGGGACAGACTCCAAGTATAAATATATCACAAGGATAGCAAACAAAGGCTTTGTGATTATTGGACAGTAAAGTTGTAAAATTTCCATCTATTATTTCATGTAGACATTATTATGTATGCACTTTCACAACTTAATTTGGGTTGTAAACTGTGACCTACTGATTGAGTCACACCATTATTAAAATATATTTGTTGAATACCTACTATGTTCCATGAAAGCAGGTTAGGATAAAATCAAGATAAAATAAGATTTTTTTTCTGAAAAATAAATAATAGGGGACTGGAGAGATAGTTCAGCAGCTAAGAACACTGGCTGCTCTTGCAGAGGGCCCAGGTTTAATTCCTAGCAGCCACATGGAGACTAACAACTGTCCATAACTCCAGAGGGAATTCTGACGCCCTCTCCTGACCCCTATGGGCATTGTATACATGGATACAGTTATATACATGCCGGCAATATACTCATACACATACACAAAAATAATAAATAAAATATTAACAGTAAATGATGGGCTTTACGATGCCGAGTTTAGGGCATACAGTGAACATATTTAGGACAGAGGGTCATCATGGCTGGCCTGATACTGCATCTTTATTCTTTATACATGAAACCTTTGTCAAACCTTCTTACATGAACATTACCCCACTCCACTCAGCAAATGTCAAGCCAGTCTATTGCAATCAGTCAACTCATTTTTTCAAGAATCAAATGCGTCCCTATTGAGCCTCCCTGTGTGTGAGCAATGTGTGTGGGCCTGAGGTGAATTCTCTTCTTCTTCTAAGGAGTTAAAAAAGAAAGGGAAAATGGCCCAGCAAAAAATTGCCTGAAATGTTAAGTCGTGGAAGAAGTGGAGAAGTGACAGCTGGTGGTTTGTCTACACTTCTGGCTGCGACCAGTGCAGCACGTCTCCTTCTCTCCCAGCTCTTCAATATGCCACCATCCAAGGCAGGAGTTGAGGTCTAATCCTAAATCCCACTGCCCCTTTGCTCTCATCTAAAAATCTATGGTCCATTTCTACATCTATACTGAGAATCCATCTGTTAAAATGAAGGCTGTTGTCCAGCAGCAGTTCGGAGTCTCTCCCTTCCACTTGTGTGCTGTACAACACAGCCTGTAACGCTTCCCAGTTATTTTATTCATCTTCAGACTTCAGAAAGATTGAAAGATGTGGCTGTAACTGATTAACTAAAAAATGAACTTTTAAAGCCACACCTATAACCCTTGGGTTAAAATAGGGACAAGACAGGAAGACGTGGAGCTTTACGACACTCAGTTCTTGTCTGCCTTCTACCCATGTCCACTTTTCGTTCCTGCACCTCTCCAGCATGCCCAGCATCTCTGAACACTGTGTTGCCTTTACCTTATTGTTCTATCCTTACCGCAAACTTCCCTTGCCTATCTAGTTTATTATAACTAAAATTATAGCAATCAAATTATAATAACATATCAAAAGATTTACCCACCACAATCCTATGGGACCATCCCAAGGATGTAATGGTGATTATACATTTGCAAAGAGATAAACCAGATAGACTGTACCAACAGAATGGGACCCCATGATACATCAAATCAGTGGGATGATCCCCCATGATACAGCACATCAATAGGATGTTACACCATGATACATCACCTCTGCAGGAAGAGACCCCATGATTTATCACATCCACAGGATGAGACTGCGTGATACACCACATCCATGGGATGGAATGCCATGACATATTAACAGGCTAGAAAACCAGGACAATCTACATTAACAGGATGGGAAAAATTACCATCTCAGACACTGAAAATCCTTCATAATTATACACTCTCAACAAATTAGGAACAAAAGATATATGTCAACATATCAGGACCACAAGCAACAAGATTATATCCATTATCACACCAAACTGTAAGCAGTCTATGATCTGGAAAATTTCAAGAACACTCATTTCTACCACTTTTGTTCAACATACTGATGGAATTCTAGTCAGAGAATAAATACAGAAGCAGTCAAACATAAAAGGAGACGGTCACCTTGTCCGTGTGTGCAGATGACGTGTTTGCACATCGGAAGCCCAACACCTCCATTGCAAACAGGATCAGAACTAATGGCAGGATTCAGAAAGACTGTAGGCTATGACTCAGTACCAAACATCAGTAGCATTGTTCCATGAAAAAATGGATTATGTGGAATCAAGAAAGAAATCCCACATTCAATAGCTACAAAACCCAAAAGCTGTGAATAAGTTTAACCAAATTGCTAAAAATTGCTACAATGAAAATTTGACCAAAGAAGTAAAAGATCGCTACAACAAAAATTTTAAAATATTGATGAAGGGACTGGAGAGATGGGTCCCCAGTTAAGAGCACTGGTTGCTCTTTCAGAGGACCAGGGTTCAGTTTCCAGCATCCACATGGTGGCTACAAACTGTCAAAAACTCCAGTTCCAGGGGATCCAGCACCCTCTTCTGGCCTCTGTGGGCATTCTATACATGGGTGCACTTACATACATGGGGATGAAACAATCATACCAAACAATTTTTTAATTAAAAAATATTTAAATTGATGAAACACATTGGAGTGAATGCAGAAAGGAGTGAGGGGCTCTTTCCCACGGGTTCGATGAGTCAACACCTCTAAAGCACCTGTCCTAGCCAAGTGCGGCTGGCTTCCTAACAAAGTACCGATGATACACCTTAAAGAAATAGAAAAATAATCTTAAAATTACCTGGAGCCACACAAAACTTGGATGTTAGTTAAAGCCATTTGATCAAGAAGAATCAGAGAAGCAGCACAACACAACGTGATGTCGTGATATGACACAAAGCTGTGACAAGGAGACCTGCATGGCATTGGCATAAAGAGATACCTGGACCAGTGGAACGGGATGGTAAGCTTCAAAGCAAACCCATGGTCTATAGCCAGAGGATTTTCAGCAAGAGGGCAGTCACATGTCACATGCGGAAGAATGGGCCTAGATCACAATCTGTCACCGATTACAAATGTCAACTCAAAATGAATTAGGACATTAATGTAAAACCTGAAACCTGGGAACTGCTGTAGAGAAACTTTAGGAAATGCATTAATGTGTTGAAACATCCAGAATCATGTGCATAAGACAGACTGGTGGGAGTGTGTGGAACTCGGGGGAAATCACGGGCTGAGGAAGCAAGATCCGAAAGGAAGGAGATCCTTCAAATTGTACATGTGATGAGAAATTGGCATCTATATCATATAAAGAGATGCAGAAACTCTATAGTCACCTGATCAAACATGCACACTAGTAGCTCCATGCCCGTGGTCACGTAGATGGCCCTGGTTAAACTCAGTGAGTCACAGAACTAAACCAAAAGACGTGGATGTGCTAAAGAGGTTTGTTGGGAGGAACAGGGTGTTGACTGGGGTGAGAGGGAGAAAAGATTGGGTGCTAAATTTGAATAACTGGAAGGTATTACACACATGTACGGGGTTGCCAACGAATACATTTATTTAATAAAAAAGAAACAAAAGGTAACATTGTTCTGTAAATGAGTCAAACACCTAAATGGATGTTTCTCAAGAAAAGACACACAAATGACTTTAAAAAAATGCTCACCATTTCGAATCAGGAAAATGTAGTAAGAAAGGCAATTATCAAAAAGACAAAAGAAAACGAGCTGGCAGAGATGTGGAGGAGAAGTTACAATTGCACAGTCTTGGTGAGGATATAGATCAGTGCAGTGTTCTAGAACACAATATAGATGTTCCTCAAAAAGTGAACAGAGCCACCATATGATACAGTAATCCCTTTCCTGGACATGTGTCCAAAAGGAATGAACTCAGTGTGTCTGAGACATCCACCCTCAGGTTACTTCATTACTGTTCACAGAACCCAAGAACTGGAAACACGTTGAATATCATTCAACTGACCAACGAATGAAGAAAACGTAGATCTGTCCCACCACAGAATACTATTATTTCAGACATAAAATACACAGAAACAACCCATGTGGAACAGCATGTATGGACATGGAGACCATTGTAGAATAAGCCAGGGACAGGAAAAGAAAGGTAAATGGGATCCCGAAAACTTGATCCCATAGATCAGAGAGTAGGAAACAGAAGGAGATAGGAGGTATAAGTTCAATAACAACAAATTTTCCTCTTGCTTGTAGGTTAATTATGGATAACAAAGATGCACTATAAATTTCAGACCCCTAGATGAAAGTATTTTAAAAACAAATTCCACCATAAGTAAATGATGATTACGGAAGGATACCCTCCACCTGACTTAAACACTATACAGTGTGCATCTAAACATGACATGACTCACTTGATACACACAATACGTATGCTATAAGATGCCACTTTAAATTTATTTGAATTTTAAAATATTAATAGATTTTCTCCATGTACCTACATCAGAAATCTCTCCCTTACTCTTCCCTTTGGGGTCCATCCTTGTTTGCTGTCATGCTGATGCACACAGCCCCACACGGTGGTCATTGCTTTATCAGATGACACTTTCCTATTAGCCTTCTTCCCCATGATGAGAGTAGAGCCTGTCTGCTGGCTATGTTCTCATGTGAACCTGCAGACAGCATGGAAGACAATGGACCCTTGACAAGCATTTACCAAATGAAGCCACTAAATAGCATAGACAGCAGTAGAGTGAGGAATGAGCCCAGATATGAAAGGCTTACCAGAAATAAAACCAGGTACGAAGCCAACGACCTAGTATAAACTGTCAGGCTTAGACACTGCCCAATGAACATAGTTCCCTTTTCTTCGGATTTTCTGTTCAAAATTGTAATTGCACAGAGAAAGAGGAGACGGGCAGACTTATAAACTGGGAGTCAGTCTCAGGTTGGTAAGATGTTTGGGAAATAAGAAATTGACGGTAAGATGTGAGATTTGCTGGATGTGAGAGAAGTAGAGTGGAGAAGGCCTGAAAGTTTCAGGGGAAGAACAGACACCATCTCAGAAGACTGCAGCCCAAATAATTGGGATGCTGACACATCCCAAAAGCTGTGGGTCTGTTGGAGCTGAATATGGGAAGCTCAGTGCTGTTAACACCTTCAGTGGCGAAAGGAGGCTGCAGAGGCAGCTAAGTTGGTAACGTTCTTGCCTGGTAAAAGAGACTCTGAGTTCAGTTCCCAAAGACTCCCAGAGAAACTCAGGAGTGGTGGCCCACACTTGTAATCCCAGCATTGGGGCTGTGGAGACAGGAGGATCCGTGGGGTTTGCTGGCCAACTAGCCTAGCCTACTTGGCAAGTTCCAAGCCACTGAGAGTCCCTACCTCAAAAATGTGTTGATTGTAGATGTCATGTGACTGTCAGTGATAGCCTGTAACCTGAAGTTTTGCGCTAAAATGAGCCCTTTGTCTCCTAAGCTGCTTGTTGTCAGTGTATTTTTATTTCAACATAAATGAAACTAGAATAGGGTAAACACCATGGGCGGAGCTCTGTGAGGCCTGATGATGCATGTGAAACTCCAAGGCTGGCCACACGTCCTGTGAAACTACTTTTAAAGGTGCTGGGATCTGGGATGGCAGTTTTGAAACTGATTTTCCTAATAGTTTCAGCTGTGTTATTACAGCGAGTGCTGTTCAACAGATAGTTTACTGTGATAATTAGGGTGGGTAGGATGCAGTTCTCCACAGCTTCCTGTTCTGTGTCAGAACAATGGAATTCATTTGGGCACTCAATCACTGAGCCTATCCTCTTACCTTCTCAGGATGCCTAGGGTCACCTGAGACAGTGCTCATGGTTCAAGTATTTCAATTTCTATCTCATACTAGCTGCAAGTTTTCCAATCTAGAAAAGTGAAAAAAAAAAAACAGAGAAAAAAGCATCTTTTGTGTTTTAAATGAATTGGCCAACTATGAAAACCAAGCAAAATGGGTAAACAATGTGAAGTAAATTGTATCAACTCATGTAAAAAAGCAGCAATGGAATAAATGAAAATAATTTGGATTATTCCTTTTAAACTTTCCCTAAAAAGCTAGGTTAGAAACAATCATCAGGACATGTGTCAGACGACCTCCTCCTACTTGAACTTGTAAAAGTACACATGGATATTTTCATTTTCAGAAGGTCTTTCTCAGCAGCACATTTCTATACAGTTAGAAACATCAAAAATCAAATTGTTGAAAGTAAATATTGAAGACTCAGGTAATTGTTTCTGGTCAGTTGTTTTCTCCTTTGTTCCTGGGAGACCCATCTGCCTTGAATGCTTTGTATAATTGGCCAAATATCCATATAGGCATTGGTCTCAAATTCTCTGTGATTTCTGAGTGGAACTGTGAAGTCTGTTTAAGATGGAAGGCCAACAGCACAGTGATACATAAACTTAAGATTTTTCTGGATTTAACAGTGTACAAAATATTATGTATTAATAAAGAATCATTTTTTAAACCACAAAAATAGAGAAAGGAAAAGATAGAAATCTGAATGTCAATCGTAAGAACCATCAAATACTAGATTTGTCATCATTAGAGTGTACTCTGTCATCCCTGGAATATAATTTTGTCAGTTACTTTAAGAACTAGGGAATGAAATCTGAGGTTCTGTTTTGTTCAACTCTAGCTTCATGACTTGTACCATTGGTTCATTTAAATTTCAGCAGGCCATGCAACCAGCAGACAGGAAAGTAGCAAATGGTTTTATGTTACTGTGACCCAATACCTCAGATAAATAAGACAGATTCACTTCAGTTTATGGTTCTGGACGTTTCAATCAAAAGGTCTTCTGGATCCATTGCATTGGCCTTTGGTGAGGCCGAGTCTCCTACCAGACAGTGTTCCTGGCATTGTGGCCAGGAACCAGAGAGAGCTCAAAAGAGATATGACCTTCAAATACTGTTCCCAGTGACCCACTTTCTCCAACTATCATACCTACAAATTTACTAATATAGTTTATTAAGTTTTTAAAGCTATCAGTGGACTAAATTCTTGATTAGGTCAGAACCCTCACATTCCAGTCTTCTCTAGAAATGCCTTCAGACACACCCCAGGTGTGCTTTACTAACCAGCTAGTCACCTCTCAAGTCAATCAAGGTGATAGTCATGATTGAATACTGCAATGAAAGTTATTTCTAAAAGTCCACTGAATCATGAAGTGGGTAAACAAAGCACCCTAAAACTGTTATCTATTTTATATAGAGACACCTGACAAAATTGTTGCAAAGTGTTTCTCAAGTGAACTTTTGACATTTAACTCTTTAAAATACCCAGTACAAAATAAAATCAAACAGCACGTGCTGATTGTTCACAGTCCACACAGCAAACAGGCGGTGGCCAGAAGAGGCAGCAGATGAGCTTCTCTCCAGCCAGGAAACGAAGAAGGAAGTGTAAACCTCAATAAACCAACTTGAAACAACAGTGGAAAGCCTCATTGTAGAATGAATGAAATGGAAAACAGAATATCAACACTGGAGGACAAAATTGAAGAATTGGACCACTCAAGCAAAGATTATGGAAATTTTAAATAAATCAGAGGAATAGAATGTGCAAGAGATGTAGGACACCATGAAAAGACCAAATCTATGGATCATAGGATTAGAGGAAGGAGAATAATTTCAGGTTAATGGTGTTGACCAGATCTTAAACAGGATTGTAGAAGAGAATTTCCTGAAATTAAGGAAAGACATCCCCATACAAATACAAGAAGCACATAGAACACCAAATAGACATGATTAGAAAAGAAACTCCACATGACATATGATAGTAAAAATACTAAATGTACAGAACAAAGAGAGAATACTAAAAGCAGCAAAAGAAAAACAAGACACATATGAAGGAAAGCCCATCAGAATTACAGCTGACTTATTAATGCAAACTATGAAAGTCAGAAGAGCCCGGACCAAGGTATTTAACAGTTCTATATGCCAATACATGCCAGCCCAGAATACTTTATCCAGCAAAAATATCTATTATTGTTGATGGAGAAGGAAAAAATATCATCTGTGACATGAATAGCCTGGAAGAATACATGTCCACAAAACCAGCCCTTCAAAGACTACTTGAAGCAATACAGAGAGCAGAGAGAGAAACAACTATACCCCAGGGGCAACAAAAGAAAATAAATAAAGGAATAATCTAGGAAACACAAAATTACATAGAGAACACAAAACAGCAATCAAAATGACAGCAACCAATACATGTCTTTCAATAATAACCTTAAATATCAATGGACTGAACTCCCAGTCCAAAGACAAAGGCTAAGTGAATGGATTAAGAAACAAAATCCACCTCTGCTGTCTGTAAGAAACCCATCTCACCTTCAAGGACAGGTACACTTTAACATAAAAGGATGGAAAAAAATATCCCAAGCAAATGGAACTCTAAAACAAGCAGGGGTTGGAATTCTAATATCTGACAAAGTAGACTTCAAAGTAAAACTAATCATAAGGAGGGTTATTTCATTCTGATCAAAGGAACAGTTAAACAAGAAAATATTACAATCCTTAACATATATACACCAAACTCTGGTGCACCCAAATTCATAAAAACAACACTACAGGACTTTTAGACACAGATTAATCCCAACTCAGTAATAGTAGAGGACTTCAACACCCCACTGTCTCCATTAGACAGATCAATTGGACAAAGAATAAACAGAGATGTCTGAATTAAATGATACCATACATCAAATGGACCTAACAGACATCTTTCAATATGTCATCCAAGCACCAAAGAATACACTTTCTACTCAGTACCCCATGGAACTTTTTCAAAAATTGACCACATACTAGGTCACAAAACAAACCTCAAAAATATTTTAAAAATTGAAATATTTCCATGCATTGTTTTGGACCACAATACAGTAAAGCTCAAAATCAACACTGGACAAATCCCTAGTGACTACACAAACTTGTGGCGATTGAGCAACACACTCCTAAACAATGAGTGGGTCAAAGGAGAAATTATCAAAGAAATAAAAGAATTCTTGGAATTCAATGAAAAGGACAATACCACACAATACAACCTCTGGGACACATTAAAAGCAATTCTAAGAGGGAAGTTTATAGCTCTAAGTGCCTACAATAAAAAGTCAGAAAGAGCCCAAATAAATGACCTAACCCTTCAACTCAAGAAACTGGAAAGGCAAGAACAAATGAAATCCAAACCCAGCAGAAGAGAAGAAATAATAAAAATAAGACCAGAAATTAATGAAATAGAAACAAAGAAAACAATACAAAGAATCAATGAATCTAAACTAAACCAAGAAGAGATTAACAGCTTAAACAGACCCATAACAAACCAAAAGAAAGAAAGAGCACCTCCAAATCAACAAAATCAGAGATGAAAGGGGAAACATTGCAACAGATATCAAAGAGATCCAGATCCTTATAAGGGAATATTTAAAAACCTATACGCTACTAAATCTGAAAATCTAAAAGGAATGGATGGATATCTGAAATCATGGGAACTGCCAAAGTTAAACCAAGAAGAGATCAACAGTTTAAATAGACATACAACATATAAGGAAATTGAAACAGTAATCCAAAGCCTCCCAACTAAAAAAAGCCCAGGCCCAGATGGATTTTCCCAAATTGTTTCTATGAAGCCAGCATCACTCTACTACCCAAACCGGGTAAAGACACAACCAAAAAAGAAAACTATAGACCCATATTCTTAATCAATGTAGATGCAAAAATTCTCAACAAAATACTTGCAAACTGCATACAGACACACATCAAAATGATCACCCACCATGATCAAGTAGGCTTTATCCCAGAGATGCAGGGATGTTTAGGGATGCAGGGATGCATATATTGACTTCAATATATGCAAGTCAATAAATGTCATTAATCATATAAATAGACTGAAAGACAAAAAACACATTGCATCTCAATGGATGCAGAAAACGCTTTTAAAAAAATCAGCATGCATTTATGTTTAAAGTCCTAGAGGGAACTGGCCTGGAGGGAACATACCTCAACATAATTAAAGCCATATATAACAAACCCACAGCCAACATCATTCTAAATGGAGAATAACTGGAAGCATTCTCATTGAAATCAGGAACCAGACGAGGCTGTCCACTATCCCCACTTCTCTTTAACATAGGAAACTCTTGCAAGAGCAATAAGACAGGAGAAGGAAATTAAAGGAGTACCAATTGGAAAAGAAGAGGTCAAACTATCAGTTTTTATAGATGATAAAATACTATACCTAAGAGATCCCAAAAGTTCCACCAGAAAACTCCTAGAACTGATCAACACTTTCAGTGTAATGGTAGGTTATAAAATCAATATACAAAAATCAGTAGAATTTCAATATAGCAATACACGCAATTGAAGAATGAATACAGGGAAATGCTCCCATTCACAAAAGCTGCAAAAAAATCTTGGAATAAATCTGACCAAAGACACCAAAGTTCTATACAATGAAAAATTTAAATTGTTAAAGAAAGAGATTGAGGAAGACACCAGGAGATGGAAGGACCTCCCATGCTCATGGATTGGAATAATTAATATTGTGAAAATGACCATCCTACCAAAAGCAATATAGAGATTCCATGCAATCCCAAACAAAATTTCCATGACATACTTCACATAATTAGAAAAAAAAATCCTTAAATTCATATGGAAGCACAAAAGAACCAGGATAGCCAGAGTAACCCTGAGCACAAAGAGGAATGCTGGGGGGATTATTATACCAGATCTCAGAGTATACTACAGAACTATAGTCATAAAAACAGCATAGTACCAGCATAAAAATAGACACATAGATCAATGTCACATCATTGAAGTTCCAAACCCAAATACACGCAATTTCAGTCACCTGATATTTGAAAAGTTGACAAGAACACACAGTGGAGGAAAGAACATCTTCAAGAAATGATGCTGGCAAAACTAGATCTCCACCTGTAGTAGAATGAAACTAGATCCTTATCTTTCACCTTGCAAAAAGTCAACTCCAAATGGATCAAAGACTTCAATATGAAACTGGAAACCCTGAAACTATTAGAAGAAAATATGGGCAGTAACTTACACGATTTAGGTGTAGGAAAGGATTTTCTAAATCTGACAGCAGTTGCTCAGGAATTAAGGTCAGCAATCAACAAGTGGGACCTCATTAAACTAAAAAGCTTCTGTACAGCAAAAGAAACAATAAAAAAAGTGAAGAGAAAACCCACAGAATGGGAAAAAAATCTTCACCTGTGACACATCTGACAGGTATTTAACATCGAGAATATATAAAGAACTCAAAAAACAAAGAATTGAGAAACCAAATGATCCAATTAAAAGATGGGCTAATGATCTAAACAGAGGAAGGAATAAAGGAAGGAAGAAATAAAGATGGCTAAGAAACATCTCAAAAAGTGTTCAACAACGTTAGTAATTAGGGAAATGCAAATTAAAACCACCCGTAGGTATCACCTTACCCCAATCAGACTGGCTAGGATCAAGAGAACAAATGATACCAAATGATGCTAACAAGGATGTGGAGAAAAGGGAACACTCAATCACTGCTGGTGGAATTGAAAACTTGTGCAGCCTCTATGGAGAACAGTGTGGAGAACTCTTAAAAAACTAAAAATGAACCTACCATATGACCTGGTTATACCACTCCTTGGCATATACCCAAGGGACTCATCCTATTGCAGAGACACTTGTACAACCATGTTTGTTGCTGCTCTTTTCACAATTGCTAAGAGATGGAAGCAACCTAAAGTGCCCCTCAACTGTCGAGTGGTTAACAAACATGTGGTATATTTACACAATGGAGATCTATTCCGCAGTAAAGAAAGATGAAATCATGAAATTTGCAGGTAAATGGATGGATCTAGAAACTTATACTAAGTTAAGTAACAGACTCAGAAAAGCAAATGATGTATGTTTTTCCTTATATGTGAATCCTAGCACCAAATCCTTTTAAATTCCACATCCTTTTAATAAGATGATGATGTACAGCAATCCCTTCTGCATGGAATAACTACCATCATCACGACTTCAGCTAAGCCTGATTGCTGAACATCGTCACAATTAGGCTTGTTGGCAGTTGTGCTCATTCATTAAAGGAGGGCCTAGCAGGGTCACTGGACCCTCACCGCATTATCCAGCCACTCTTCCCAGCCAGCTGTATGTAATTTGACGCTAATCACACATTTCCTCCTGGATTTGGGCAGGGCTAAATTATACAATCTGAGGAAGGCTAGGAAAAGAAGGCATGACCCATGCTGGGTAAAGGCTTTCCAGTGTGTATACCCTAAGGTCATACATTCACCTCAGCAAACCCTCAGTTATCTTGGTAAGTAAGCTCAATAAATTCATTGGTTCCCCAGTAAAGCTTTAATCAAACATTGGCTCGACACTGGAACCTTGAAAGGGAATAAACATTGCTTAGCATCCCCAGGAAAAGAAGTCTCACAACAGATGGAAAATTTATTTGTTAATGCTATTATGTCTCATAATTATTTTTAAAAAAAGAAAATGAGAATGTAAAAGATGTTAAAAGGATATGGGAACAGAGATATTTTCCAAAATAGAAAAAATTGAGAAAGCCTAAGCAAGTAATGAAGGTCTGTTTAGGTTTGTTATGATATATAAAGAATGAGACAAAAATAATATACACATAATCTTAAAATGTCTATAGTCATAGTTTAGTCAACTAGTTTAAGGAACAAAATATATATCTAGTCAAGGTTTATCTGAGAACATTTGTTTTTTTTTACCCAAGGCTTATCTACATAGCACATGATAATGAAAAGTTCCAGACTAGGGGGCTGGAGGGATGGCTCAGTAGTTAAGAACACTGACTGTTCTTTAAAAGACCCAGGTTTGAATCCCAGGACCCATATGGCAGCTAACAACTCTCTGTAACTCCAGTTCCAGGGGATCTGATTGCCTCTTCTGTCCTCTGTGGGCATTGTACAATACTGGTGCACTTACCTACATGCAGGCAATACACACACACACACACACACACA
>NW_008355795.1:1173046-1181352 GCF_000622305.1 Nannospalax galili
GGTCAGAGGGACATAAAGGACAGTTTTTGCTCCTTGCCTTCCTAGGGGACTATGAGCATCTCTCAAAATGTCCTGTAATTGTGGTGGGACACCTGTCCTCTTGATCAAGGAGGCCGAGGAGACCCCACAAGATGGACTCGAACCAGTGTCCGGTCTACAAAGAAGAGGGTCAACACAGAAGAATAATTTCCTCCATGCTTCCAAGCGAAGCCAGCCATGGTCGAGCAGGATCTTTGACTTATCTTCACATAGATGGAACTGGTAAAAGAAAGGAGCCAGGAGCTCCCCCCAAGCCCTATGTGATCCCTAAGGAACAGATCCTCAAACGACCTTAAGTGTAGAAATAAATTGATTTATTTGGACCAATTGTATGGCCTTAAACACCCAAAAGGAAGTATAACCAAAGAGTAAAGTTGTCGGTCTATTTCTTTAAGAGTTCAAGGGAGTACAGCCTCCTTAATAATGCTGAGCACTGCTTCTTGCCTTTACTTCTTCACATCTCCTATTCAGGATCCAAGGACTTTCTTCTTCCCTTAGAGACAAGAGTTGTGCAATTTGGGAGTCTTTTAGATAGTCCCACTGAAGGGGTCCTCCAATTGCCTCACCCTGCATCCCTGTTCAGCATGGAAGAAACCAGAGCAGTCTGTGTCCAGATTCCCTATCTGCAAGTTGAGTAACCTCTTCAGAGGATGGTGTGATAAGAATAGGAGGTAGGAATCGGCTAGGCAGTTAGGGTAAAAAGACCCCAAAGCAAAGTAGTCAGTTTGTGCGCTAAAAGTCAAAATGTCCTCGGGCCTCTTATCAACATCCTCTGTTCCAAAGGCGAAAAATGTCAAAAGTATTTGGGAGTTTGTATCTAATCCTTAAAAGATTTTAGGGTCACCTCTTCAGCATTGGTAATGTTAGAGCAGCCAAAGCCCCATAAAAATAAATAAATCAATCAAAGAAGAAAAGAAAAAGAAAATGGTGCGCTTGTGATTGTTTCTGTGTCATTCCTAAAACCTGTGAGGAATTCTCGTAGGTAGCAATGTCTTACTTCCTGTAGTCGTTATTTTGAATAGCTTCGATGTTTATTGTGTGATCTCAGACACCTTACTATCAAATTGGAGGACTATGCTCCCATTTCCAAACATGTGCACGGTGTTATAGCATGCTTACAAGCAGCATATGTTCAAGGAAAGCTTGTTAAGTTGGATGACTCCCAGCGACCTTTATCAGAGCAGAGCTCCTCTTGACTGACCACCCCTTGCTGTCTTCCTTCATGGTGCCTCACTGCACAGCCTCTTTGGCAGTAACTGATCAATTGATTCATTCATTGTAATCATTTAATACCCATTTTCCTAAAAGGTTCTCAAAAAACAGCAAGTGTGCATATCTTACAATTTTTGCAGCTTGGGCAGTGCCCATGAGGCTCTCGGGAACTATTTTATATATGGCTAAAAATGCTGAGCTTCTGTCATCTTCATAGTTATAGAAACCAAAATGTTACTCCACAGCCCCATGAAGTCTGTTATTTTTTTTGTTTACGTCTCAAAACATAGTAGATTTCTATGTATGTATAACTTACATTCAGAAAATGTGAACTTTGATTGCATTTTATTCAAGATAATAACCCTGTTACAACCTTCAGAGCCCCTTATGAAGACACATTTAAGACTGCAGAATGCAGCTAATGCATTTTCCAGAATCTTTATCTCATTTCTTTATTAGCATTCACAGGTTGATTTTCCTGCTCATTAACACATCAACCTGAAGTGAATATAGTTTGTGAGTACCGGATAGGGGAGTGTTTGATGATGGAGTTATCGTTCTTACATCCCTCACTGCTCACAGGTAATCAAGGATGGAGTGGAGTCCCATCCTGGAGGAAGATTATAAATAAATCCTTTGAGTTGGCCTAATGGCAAACTCAAATTCAACTGGAAAGCTTGAGACATTTTGTTCCACTGATTCATATAATCTCCAATGTTGTCATGACTCTACAATGAAAGCTGAAATATAAGCAACTATTTTCCAGCTGCTTACTATTTTACTGTAGGAAGGAATAGAGATACCAGATAGTAAATCATTTTATATTATAAGGAAATTTATGTACAATTCAATGAGAGAATAGAATTATGCTATATTACTTATGTTACCGCACATAAAATCTTTCTGCCTCTACACACAACAAAGGAAGAAAGGGATTTTTTCCCCTGTTCACTGAAGAAATCAGTAAGAAAAATATATCCACTTAGGAAGCTGAGTTCTTCCTAAAGCAAACACCTTCATCTCTGTTACCTGCCAACATGAGGCGTAAGTGGCTGGTCCTTAAGCAATGGTGTTGGAATTAATCAGCAATGAGAGTGAGCCGTGGTCCGGCTGGTCCTCAGTAGTTCACTCCTCCCACAAAAGGACTCAGAGCTCCTCTGATGAAGAGCTGTGTTGGACCAACAGTCCCACTGAAAGTCCTGTTGGCCTCTTGACTGGACATGCTTGTGACAGCTGTCCAGATATGTAGCCACAAGGTGCAACATACTAGCTCATGGTAATATTTTATTTCAAAATGGGTTCTTTATGCACAAAAACATTCCCAACCACCAGCTTTGTGCTTCTTTATGAAAAATGAAAACAGTGGCACCTTGCTGCGTTGGTGGTGTTTCATCCCTGAAAGCTGTGGAAGCATCTCACCAGGCCTGTTTACAAGGCAAACAATAAGGCCCTTTAAAATACATTTTTTGCACTTCTCTATTCAGTAAGTCTAGGATATTTGTGATTTTTTTCAAACAGCTCTATTTTGTGAACAAAACCTTTACTTCTGCATTTTAATATCTCGCAATTCCTTTGACAGTTCACATATTTTATTGTGAGTCACCCATTTCACATTGAAACATCTGAGCCCATGGGAACTCTTGTGCAAAGAAAGAATCACGCTGACAGGGGCGTCTCTTTCTTTGTGTGTGTATCTCACACCTGACACTTTTCAGTCTAACCACCTCACAACAAAATGCTTTGGTAAAATTAGCACTAACCCTATTTTGATGGAACACAAACATAAGTTTACTTACAGATTTTTTTTAATTTGTAATAACTGTATCGTAATAGTCCATGATATTAATAGAAATGAATCTTCTCTAAAATTAGTTTGGAGACAATTGTGTACAGAAAAAATATCTTGGTAGCAATACATGAACAAGTGTATTTTTTTATGAATGACTTGTTTGTTTTACCAAGTCATCCCTTGATAGAGTCTTCATGAATGCTACGTGAAGGAGAAGCTGTGAGACTTAAAAACGGAACATTGATCAGAATAACACGTGATGCCGGCCCTAACGGAATTCGCAGAATACTCGCAGAATCACAAATTGCAAAGATGACATAGAGTTAAAGGCAATGATAATAGTTAAGTGCCGAGTCTATGGCAGATCTTGATGACCCTGGAAGATCACACCTAACCTGGCCATTGGAGAGTATGGAAAGGTTTATGCAGGGATGGAAGGACTAAGCCAGCCACTTTGAAACGATGAAGATGTTGAAAGAACAGTCCAGTCAGAAACAAAAACAGGAGCAATTTCAGGAAGATCAGAGAAAGCGAAGGGAATTCAAAAGTTGGATTTCCCTTAAACAGGGGTTTGAGAGACATTGTCACAATACGAAATTAAGGGCAGGAGACATGGCTCGGTGAGTAAGAGCTCTTGTTAGTCTTGTGATGACTGGGTTTGGTTCCCAGCACACAAATGACAGGTAACAACCTACCATAACTTTAATTCCAGGGGATCCATTGCCCTCTTCTGGCCTCTTCAGGCATTGCACACACATGCTGCACATGCAAGCAAAACAATCATATACATAAGAAATAAGTAAATAAAATGTGTTTTTTAAAAATGAAATTGTCACAAGAGGCATTGTGAATGAAAATAAGGCTGTTGAGGGAGGAGCTGGTGACTGAGAGCATTCTGGGAGGGCATATGGGGGAGGTGAGATTGGAGGCAGGAAGCCAATTAGGATATTTTAAAAATAAACTAGGCAGAAGGTGATAAGGCTTGACATTAGGCAGTGGCTATAGCAATGACGAGGGCAGATGATTAAGTCATTAATCTCCCCGACTCCAGCTTTATGCAAATTTTCCTAGAGGCGTGACCTACACCTACACCAACAGAATGCATGAATGTCTAAAGTTCTCCAGTTCCCTAATATTAAGAAATGATATTGTGTTTGAAATTCTATGAATAAATGTTGAAATAATTGCTATTTCTAAGCTTCTCCTAAGAGAAGAATGGACAGGTGCTGGTTGTACATATGGTGGTGTAATGATTACCTGGCCTCAAATGAAGCATAAGGGAGATGCTAGGAAGGAGGAGTTTCCCTTGGGCACTTAATCCAGATGCGCGATAAAGGACACCAGAAAATTGGTAGCAAGTTATCAAGATGAAGGATTGATGTAGTAGGGTGAATTACACCCCAAAGATGCTGAGGCCCTGCTTCCCCTATCTAAATCTATGACCTTCAGGGCAACAGGGTATTTACAGATTATCAGTGTAAAACGAAATCACTAGATGGGCCCTAATACAATAGGACCATTTTTCTTTTACAAAGAAGAGATTTCTACAAGAAGACAGTGTTCCAAGCAGAACACCATGCAGATATTGGAATTAAACATCCGCAAACTAAGGAACTTGAAATTATGAGGGAGGTCTTGAGCACATCCTGCTCAGGGGCTTTCTAAGGGAGTGTGGTGGGGCCTACACCTGAGTTTGGATTTCTAGCCTGGACAAATGTAAGACAAGCATGTCTGTGGCATGGTACTGAGATTCTAGCAGTGGATGGTGGTGACCCTAGAAAGCTAATCTGACCAGAGAAAACTGAGCGCAATTGAAGTGGATTTGTTGATGGAGAAGTTCTAGAGAGGAATATGCTGGTATCCCATGGCAACAGCACTTTGCTAACCAGCTTTCTAAAGCAAAGGAGATGAGTTCAATGTTTCAACTCTGGTCTGTCCATGTTCAGTGTCTTTATTATTGCAATGATTCATGGGAATGAAACATACTAAATATTGAGCTGTGCTCACAGTTCTGAACCAAATATTGGGACTGATGGCCCTCTGGACTTTCTTTTGAGGGATTGTGCCTCCTAGAATAACTCTTCCTTGGATATCTTATCTCTTAACCATCTTTCTCAAACTAAGCACTAGAAGTCTTTGTTCAACTATACTGAGGACTGTTTTAAGGCCTGGTTTTGTTAGGTGTGGGAGGTGAAGTGCCAGACCTAAGCACAGGCTGCACTAGAGAGCACAACTTCTGCCTTGAAAGCACAGCCCGCGCTTCCACAAAAGAGCCAAGCTATAATCTGCCCAGGACCTAGAGACTGATGACGCGAGCCGCCTGGATGAGGGGATCTATCAGGAAGCAACACACCAGCTTATGGGACACAGGGGGCAGTGGGAGAGATATATAAGGCCTGCCCTTCCCAGCAATAAACGAGTCTGCAGCACCTCACCTAGTGCCTGCTTCCACCCGACTCCCGGTGTCTCTGTGTTAACTCCGTACTACTCACCCCCACCTTGGCCAGAACCCTGATTCCCTGAAGTCCCTTGTGGGCTGGACCTGTGAGGAAACCTGCAACAACTGGCGCCCGAACAGGGGTCTCGGCTCCCAGGCGTTGGCAACGCCCCCAACTTTGGTTCGTTCGGTGAGTAGGCCCCGGGTTCTGTCTGTCCCTTTGGCTGCTCAAGGGTGAGCAAGTGACCCCCTCCTCTGTCCCCTCTACCCTGTCTGTCATATTTGTTGTTAAATCAGGAAGGCACACTCCGCTGCGTGGTTCTGAAGCCCACGTCATCACCTTTTATTCCTTGGCTCGTCCCGGTGAGTTCACATAAGGACTAATCCACCCCAAACTCAGAGCCCAGGCTTCGGGTCATCCTGTTGCCTTTCCCAGAGACACTGTGTGAGCATATGGCCAATGGTTTTATGGCCCTCGGAAGTCCCTCACTAAGCACAAGACATTTGGATCTAATACACCTCTTCATGTAAGGGTGGTTTATGTCCGAGTCTCACGGTCCTTGTTTGCTTCATTTGTGCCCTCTTGGTAGTCACCCTTGCCTTTTACTCTTCTGGTGCATTTCCCTTCATGGGACCTTCCCACGATGGGCAACCTACCACCACAGTGCAAGGAGCCACAAACAGCAGCGCTCAAATCACTCCTTAGAACTTGGAGACTGAAAGTTAAACCAAAAGATATTGAAAATTTCTGGGATGAGGCCACTAATTTGGCCCTTGGGTCTCTCCTGAGAATATGTGGGATCCTAACCTCTGGATGTGGGTCCTTTTCTTGGCCCGAAAAAGGGAAGTAGGATTGGGAGTCATTCCCCCTGCCTCGTTTGTCTCTATCCTTCTAGCCATCATTGCCAGCCTTAGATCCTCCTGCCCTGAAGAAGTCATTTCAGCCCACAGTAAGCATTGTCAGGATCAGGCCAGTGAAGACCTTGCCATTACTTCAACCTCCACTGACCTTGATATGGGAACCAGCCTTGAGGTCAATCCAGATGAGAAAGGGGCCCCCTCACCCCTACCTCAGACCCCACTTTCAAAGCCACAACAGAGACACCACTACCCCAGTACCCCTGGAAGGAACTATGTTCTGCCTGCTCCGACGCACTTCCCGCTCATTATAATCCCCCATGACTCGTCCACCCCTTACTGCCCCTTGCTGGCCCATGTCTGCCTTTCCAGTTAATGTCGGCCCCAACTCTTTGCAACAGCCATGGGTGCCCACCCCTCTCACATACCTTGCACTCATCCACAAAACTGCCAAAAAATCAGGACCCCATTCCCCATATTTTGAGCAAGTTTTCCGCCAATGGGCCATGCAGTTACAGACCAATTATGATTGGTATAACTTATTAAAGGCAGTATTGGAGCCCTCCATCTTCCTGAGCCGGCATTCGGCCTATGACAGTCAAGCACATTCACTCCCATAGTGGCTGACGTCCCCCACAACTTGTGGGGTAGAGATGTCCTGGAGGACATGGGTGTGGTCCTTACCACTCGGCCTACGACAGTCAAGCACATTCACTCCCATAGTGGCCGACGTCCCCCACAACTTGTGGGGTAGAATGTCCTGGAGGACATGGGTGTGGTCCTTACCACAGAGAATCAGGCTTTTTATGATGACGTCATAGCCCATGATAACCTTGACCTATCTGGGAGAAATCGGAGCCCTGACCAGCACCCCCAATTCTAAGAGCCACTGCCCTCCCTGGGACATCCCTTAAGGAATCTCCCACACCAATCACTCTTACCTGGCTCTCGAAAGATGCGATCTGTGTGGAGCAGTGGCCTGTTATAGTACCTAAGTTACCTAGCCTCAAAAATTTGGTCCAGGAACAGCTGGACCTCAGACATTTGGAACCATCCACTAGTAAATATAATACTCCAATATTCATTATTAAAAAGAAAAATGGCTGTTTTAGATTGCTTCAGGACTTATGCACCATTAATGACCAAATGGAAATAATGGGCTTGACACAGGCCGGCTTGCCCCACCCTGGCGCTATTCCTCCTTCTTATTATATCATAACACTTGACATTAAAGATTGCTTCTTCTCATCCCACTGGCCCCCCAAGATCGTGATCACTTTGCCTTTACGGTTTGGGAACCGAACTTCCACACACCGGCCCTCAGATATCAATGGAAAGTCCTTCCCCAGGGAATGAAGAATAGTCCTACTATCTGTCAGCTTTTTGTCTCATGAGCCACTTCAACCATCCCTCATAGCGGACAACTTATTCACTATATGGATGACATTCTGTTGTCCAACCGTAACCCACAATTTCTCCACAAGGTAATCTGAGACATACTTTCCTGCCTATGGTCCCTTGGCTTGTCTATCGCCTTAGCTAAGTACAGGAGGTGCCTCCTTATGCCTTTTTGGGGCATACCAATTTGTTCGGCATATGCCCTATGGCCCCTGCCTTTAATTCAAAGCTGGTCTATACACTAGCCGATTTTCAACAACTCTGTGGCACCGATAAATTGGCTTAAACCGTTCTTGCCCATTCCCTCAGAGGAACTGAGGGCACTGTTTTTTCTCTTGGAGGCCCCACCTGCCCTTCAGTAAAGATTAACTTAACTCCCCCGGCCATTGCCTTATTGCAAAAGATCATTGAGTTACTCTCATCAACAACCCTCGACAGGTATGAGCCCTTACAATCCCTACGGTCTTTAGTGCTATTGACTTCTTCTGGCTTCCTCGGTGCCCTTTGGCAGACTGGGCCACTTATCTGGGTCCATCTCTCATGCTTGGAGATCCGGCAGGTTTCCTTCAAGGT
>NW_008355795.1:1181586-1186148 GCF_000622305.1 Nannospalax galili
TCCCAGGTCCCACTGACAATCACCTGCCCCAAGACAAAAGAATTCAGGCCCTTCTCACATTGCCGTTTGAGGTTAAGACACACAGCACCCCTTCCTCTTCCTCAATTCCCCAAGTGACAATTGCCTTTTTGGACTCTAATAAGAACTTTGGGGTCCTGATACATCATCCTGGAAAAAAAGGCATCACCCACATCATCCCTAATCCTGGCTCTGTCCAGTTGGGTGAACTTCTTGCTATACTTAAAGCTTTAGCAGAGTGCCAGAACGAACCCCTAAATCTCTTTTCTGATAGTGCCTATGCTGTTCAGGTCACTAAGGTCATCGCCTTTTCTCATGTTAAAAACTCCTCCACCCCACTCCACCTCACTATGGTCAAGCTACAGGAATGCCTAGAAAATAGAAGTCACCCATGGTACATCACACATATCTGCTCACATTCAGCCCTTCCCGGAATCCTAGTGCAGGGAAATGCTGCCACAGATGCCATGATCATGACAGTTCAGTCTGACCTGTTAGAACAAGCGAGAGCTTTACATCAACAATTCCACCTGTCCCCTCAGAGTATTCATAAATTCCTCCCAGAAATCCCCATGTCCCAATGCAAGCACCTTGTCCACTCAAGTGCTACCTGTGCCCCACTCATGCCTCTCGGTCCCCTTAACAGGGGAGGAGTGAACCCCCATGGTTTAATACCCAATGCCATTTGGCAGATGGACGTGACTCACTACCCCCTTTTGGGAAATTGAGATTCTTTCATGTTATAGTTGACACATGCTTCTCCCTGACTTACATTTTAGCTGTCTCAGGGGAAAAGATTATACGTGCCATTAAAGTTATAAAGTCCACCATGTTAATCATGGGCATACCCTGGGTGCTTAAGACTGATAATGGGTCTTCTTATTCTTCTCAAGAATTCAATAAATTTGTTTCCTCCTGGGGAATCAAACTTACCTTTGGTATTCCCTATAACCCACAAAGACAAGCCATTGTCAAAAGGACCAAGAGGACACTTAAGTCCCTCCTGGCTAAAAGCCCCTCAGGTGAGGCCAAACGTGACCCTCACCTGGCTCTTACTGAGGCTTTGTTCCACCTTAATTTCCTCATGTTTGATGACTGGGGTCTCAGTCCAGCATACAAACACTGGTCCTTCTTGCCTCGGGCTATGCCTCTGCCACTAATCAGTTGGAGTGATCCTATTTCATCCCTATGGCAGAAACCAACCCCCGTCCTGACACGAGGACGAGGATACGCTTACATTTTTCCACAGGATGCTATGGCTTCCATCTGGATTCCATCAAGAGACATCCGGCCAGCTGCAGAAACCCATCTGGAGACCAGGCCCGACTGCAAGTTTGATAAGCCATGACATCCTTTTCTGGCTTTGTTATCCTTGGCACCCTTTTGTCCTTTGGCTGTGCTTCTCCCCAGGCTTCAGATCTCTGGGCACTGGTCCCCTTACCACCTCTGATCTTCCCTGTAGATGAACAGTCACTGCTTTCCCAGTTCTCTTTACTACTAATAAATCCCTCGGTCTCCCCACTATAGAATTGATTCATGCGTCCATTCCCATAAATGGCACATGGTCCCTTGCAGGATTGCTTTGCTTCAGCCCAGGCCCTAACCCCTCCTCCCCTAATGCCTCTCGCTGTCACTCCTTCTTTAGCATCACAACAGGCAGCTTTCATGGAAACTGGAGCCAGGGCTCCTTATGGGGCCTCAAAATCTGGTCTACCTTAGTAAAAGACACTTCTGAGACTACAGTCCCCTGGGGCCACAACCCATCCCCCCAAGGGTCAGGCATCCTCCATGGACCTGTCACCCTCCCACCCATAAACTTCCCACCACATTGTGCTTTCCTATTCCACAGGAACACTGCCTCCTGCTCACTCCTGGAGGTACGCTCCTCTTTATGGATTATAATGGATGCCCACAGACTTCCTCCCTGGCAGCCTGGAGACACCTTGTCTCTACAAAACTTTTCTCCTATGCCTACCCTGACCACAGGTGTAAAGACACTGTCAGGGGGGCCTGGGAGCTCTGTGGGCTGGCGGCTTGCCTGGATTTGCATCTTCTCTTTTTTTGTATTAGGTGGAGCCATGTTTAATGGTACGTATACAGGTGATAACTCAGAGATGGGTTCCTCAGGTGTCACAGACCCAACTTGGACACCTAATGAAGTCTCTGTTAACATCTCCCATTCGATCTCCTCGCCTGTTTGTGCTCGACCACCATTTTCTCTGCTCCTTGCTAATTTCTCGGACGACCCGGGGGACACCCTTAACTACTCCCTCGTTAACTGCACTCTCTCAGCATGCTGGATTTTCCTTGCCTTTCTGTTCTCTTTGTGTGCGAACCCACAGCAATCTGGGTTCCCGTTCCTAATGCCACTCACTATCACGTTATTACCCTCACGGAACAGACGGCTCTCCAACCCTTCCCCCAGGTCAAGAAAGATTTTGATATTACAACAGCGACTATCACCACCATTATCCTTTCCTTGGGGGCTGCCACCACTGCTGCTGTTGCTATCACTCAATCTTCCACTACTGTGGAAACACTCAATGAAGTTGTATCCCAAACCTCCGTGGCCTTACGCACTCAATCTCTTATTAATCAACACCTTTTCCAGGCCGTTTCTGTCATCCAACAACAGGTAGACCTCCTCGGGGGGTAGATGGCGATCATCAAACAAATGATGCTAATGGCCTGTGACCCACAGTTCAAAGCCCTGTGTCTCACACCTTACAAAGCAGATAACCTCACTAGGGCCAGGATGAAACTCTCACAGTGCATCCATGGCCACTGGAGCCAAAAGTTTCTCAACTACTCCACCTTGCTCGCTGACCAGATCTTCTCCCTAAATTATACACGGGCTCAGATATCAGATATAACTCTGGGTTCCTCGACAAACTTTGATCGAACTTAAAAGCTTTGTTTGACCCTTCATGGATCGTTACTTATTTATTCTTGGGTGTCATAGTCTTAGTTCTTTTCTTGCTCATTAAATGCTTTGTTCTACACTTCCACAGACAATACCAAGTAAATTACTCGGTGTATCAGGTTCTCAAGTCGCTCAAGGATCCAGACTTTGAGCCCTCCCCACCACCACCCAAGGTCCGGCAGCTGTGGCTTGCTGATATCAGAGAAGTGGCTGTGTAATTTCTTGCCCTCCTCCTCCCTCACATGGTCATTCTGGAAGTCACACACTTCGAGGGCTGGTAGTCAATGACAGGTAAGATCCTGATGGTCAGGATGACCTAAGACAGGCACAGTCCATCAAGCGGGGTGCCCTCTGAGGTGGGGTCAACTATGCAGAGGCAAAGAACCTCGGCTTCCACTGACCTTTGTATAATAAAAAGGGATGGATATGTAGGAGGTGAAGTGTCAGATCTAAGCACAGGCCGCACTACAGAGCACAACTTCCACCTTGAGAGCATAGCCTGCGCTTCCGCAAAAGAGCCAACCTATAATCTGCCCTGGACCTAGAGACTGATGATGCTAGCGGCCTGGATGAGGGGATCTATCAGGGAGCGACACACCAGCTTACGACACACTGGGGGCAGAGGGAAGCGATATATAAGGCCTGCCCTTCCCAGCAATAAACGAGTCTGCAGCACCTCGCCTAGTGCCTGCTTCCACCCGACTCCTGGTGTCTGTGTGTTGACTCCATGCTGCTCACCCCCACCTTGCCAGAACCCTCGTTCCCTGAAGTCCCTCGTGGACTGGACCCATGAGAGAACCAACAACAGTTAGGTTTATTGCCTCTCAATCTCTAAACAAACTAGTATTTTCTCTTCTGTTACTGACTTGAGGCCCTGCAGGAAGCAGACTGAAGAAGAAGTGGAGAGGTGAAGCCACCTTGAAAGCAAATAATTTCTCAGGTCCTTATGGCTTAATTACTTTATTGAACCACACATGGAAAGTGCATACATTTTAGTTACACAGTGTGATAATTTTTGATGTATTTATGTTGCATATAAATTATGACTCCCCTTTCTTTACATTGCAGATTAAGGTGGTTGTGCCTCACAGGATTTACAGAATACCATGTAAGGTGAGCTCAGCTCAGAAGTAAGGATTTCTCAAACCTTTCTTCTTCGGACTTTCCCAGAGGGATAAGCAATGATTTAACTTTTATGCTATTGATTTTTGTTGAATTGTTATATTAATCAGAATCATAGGATTCATATTTCACGTCCGTACCTATTCCTTTAGAATTTTTCTGTAAGATTCTCCTGCTGGGGCAACTCAGTGTCCCCATTCTTACACTTATGAAAAGATGTATTTGCATCCTGGTTTTTAATCTTTCCAGTACTAGGGCTTGATCCTTGAGCCTGGCATATGCCAGACAAGTGGTCCACTACTGAGTCATATCTCCAGTCCCCCTCTCATTTTACTTAAAATATTTTTGAGCTGGGGGTGGTGGCACAAGACTTTAACCCCAACACTCAGAAGGCAGAGGCAGGCAGATCTCTGTGGGACTGAGGTCAGCTGGGGCTACATGGAGAACCCTCTCTGTCTCTCTCTGTCTCTCTCTCTCTCTGTCTCTGTCTCTCTGTCTC
>NW_008355795.1:1186186-1205529 GCF_000622305.1 Nannospalax galili
CTCTCTCTCTCTCTCTCTCTCTCTCTATATATATATATATATATATATATATATATATATATATATATACATTCTGGCCAGGAATACAGCGTGAATTTAAGGTAAGATTGGACAAGTTAGTGAGACCCTGAGCCTTCTGTGTAGCTGGGGTGACCATCATGCACCATCAGGTCCGGCTTTTCTTGGAACTCTTGATGGAGATTGGATTTGTTCTAGGTTTTGTTTTTATGCATAAAGCTGATGTGA
Organism: Nannospalax galili; assembly: GCF_000622305.1. Lineage (NCBI taxonomy): Eukaryota > Metazoa > Chordata > Mammalia > Rodentia > Spalacidae > Nannospalax > Nannospalax galili. Next base: position 1,186,433 of record NW_008355795.1, read on the forward strand.
CCATTCTTGTATGTCATTTTTTTAAAAGTTTTGCTGTTAGGCGTGTACCCCAAAGTAGAACCAAGGGTGTGCAAAGTATACGTATATCTAGATTAAGCATACATTGATGGCATTTTCCAAAGGTTAATAAGCCAACTTACTGTGCCCCTAGCCGTGTGTGAGAGTTCACATTGTGCCACAAGCAGCGCTCCAGAATGTTTCATCTTTTCAATTTTGCATCATCTGGTGACTGGATAGTGACATCAATGTGATATTAATTTTTTACTTCTCTGCTAACATGTCTGTGACTCATAAAATATCTGAATTATTTGATCCCAGTAGGACAGGTGTTTGAAACCCTCCCAAATGCTACCATGGGTCTCTCCTTATGTTCAGACCCTAGGGATTGAGAGACATGTAACTTTGTTATTACCTGCTAAGGAATAGGTATGGCTATGTAGACTACGGAGCACTTACTTGTGAAGCTTAGCCTATTTAGAGGTGTATTCAACCACACACAATGTAAAAACCATTTTTAAGAATGAAGAAAATATTAATATAAGTATAAAAGATTGATTTTCTTAGGAAAATAGAAACAATGCAGTTAAAGGTCTTTAAAAACAGGCAACAAAAACAAACCAATGAAATAAGAGGCGTATGATTCCCTCATCACAGTTCAGGCTCTTAATGCAATTTTAATAATTGGATCCAGGACGGAAATATGTAATAATGTTATAGGAGACACAGGCAATGCCATTTACTATCAACGAGTTTTGGTTATCTAATTAGCACCCATAACTAAAAACGTGCACTGGGAAGCCCATGTCGATCATTTGGAGACAGGCTATGTGCTGTTCATTGTGAAGATCTGGACACATTGTAGAGGAAATGCACACATGACGTCTTCAAGAGCAGATTCTGTGCTCTTTACGCCTCAGCAGGAGCATGTTCATTCTTCTTCATCTTCAGGCTGCAGCATCTGGCACGTGAAAGTTGCTTAAGGCAACTCTCTGATGTGGGTGATTTCAGGACCTGGGGAGGCCAGTGGAGGTGTTAAATTTTGGCTTCTGTGGCCTGACAATTTGGCAGTGAAGGATCATTACCAGAGTGTTTGTGTGTGTGCAAGCCTGTGTGTGCTCATGTACATGGGTGCATGTGGGTAACAGTGCATGTACACATGTACCCATGTGTGCATTCATGCATGCATGTACATGTGTGCATATGGGTCAGAGTACATGTTTACATGTGCATGAGTATACATTCATATGGATATTCTTTCAGATGCATGTATCCACGTGTGCACATGTACATGTGAACTCATGAAAGTGCCTGTGTCTGTACATGTACACATGCATGTGTGTCCACACATGTGGTTTGCCTCTCCACAGTGACCTGCAGCTCCTTGGTTTGTCTCTCTCCTTTTCCTGTCTCTGCAGTATTTTGGGAAATTCCTGGAGGATCTATCTCAGTCATTAATCTTATAGAAAGACCCATCAATGATGTCAAACAGAAAAATGAATCCCAATATGCACAAAAGTATAACATTAACATATAGCTCAAGGGTATTGTCCTTAATTGTCTTTCTTTAACGGAGATATAATTTGTTTCATAACTGCGTCAATTTATCTTAGTCATTCAAAATGTTTTAATTGCAAAACGAGGTCCATTTAAAGATTGAAAACTGAAAAATGGTCCTGGGACCACACTAGTCTGGAGCACTCCCTCTCCTTTGTTTACACTTCTGTCCCTGTCAGTTTCTGTTTCCATCTCTCACCTCATGCGGTGCTTTGTACCAATGGTTCTCATACCCTGGGGATGCCTGCTGCTAGTCATCATCTTAAGAGCAGATTCTTTCTAAGTGGATCTGGGAGGAAGACCTGAGGGCCTGCCTGTCTCTCAAGCTACCAGCTGACACCAGTCCTGCTGACTAGCAGGCTCCACCTTGTATGTTCGAATTGTGAAATACTGAGCTGTACAATTAAGTGAACACACAGTAGTCAGATCTGTTCCAATATTTAACCCTGAATCACTTGAAAATATTTTAGTAAATAAGCATGTTTTGTGAAAATAGAAGAGAAGAGAGTAAACAGGCACATCAATAATTCTGTATACACAGCATAAACATTTGTTGTTAGGTCTGTTATTTGAAAAGACCATCTTTCCAACAAATGTGTTTAGCTAGTGTGTACAAGAAAGCTGTGCCTTTTCTTTTGATTTTGACAGACCTACCAGTAGATGGCAGTACATATTCAATCTTATGGGAAGAAAACATGTAATTTAGCTCTAATATTAAGGAAGGCAGTCTTTCTGAAGTGCTCCCCGAATCCCTAGACAGAATCTGAGACCTCTTGTTTGCAAAGCACTTTTGTTTGATACCACTCCTAAATATCTTCCTTTATTCAACTTGAATGTTAATAAATATTTTCACTTCTTTGAATCAGAAAACTAGCCAATGAAATCAAATAGAAAAAAAAATCAAGAGTAGGACTATATTTGAGATTTAGTTTGATTTGTAGATTCTGTGTGGTGAGGGGGTCACTTTTTTACTGAAATATTATATAAATATGTACCGGTTACTATTCATAATGTATCATTCTCTCATTTTTAAAATTTTCAAATAAAATTATTTTGCTAAAGAACATTTAAAATGCTTTCCATAAAGGAGGGAGAACTGTGATGGGGGAGGGGGATTATTACGAGGGATTATATACCAGGTGTGGCAAAGCGGGACAAAAGGTTGGGTGCCAGACTTTACAGTGTGTCTGAATGTATCCCCTAGACCAGCAGGCTCATAAGACATGTGTTTGAGCTGTGATAAGGACCTAGGAGGAAGGAAGTAAGCAGGATGTGTGGGCAATGAAGACAAGCAGTCCTGCTCATGTGGTGAAGAACTGTATCTGAGGGTTTGGTCAGAAGCTGTCATGGTTAACACCATCTTGAGTCTTAAGTAAGTCATATCAGGAAGCTTGTTCTTGGTAGTACACTCTTTGCTGGGACACAAAAGGGAAAGGGCCTCAGCCTTCGTTAGCATTGCTGATTTGCAGGACAACAGTTTCACATTACCAAAATAAAAGAGCTAAAGGATAGAAAATGTTGATCTGTGGTACTGTTGCATTCATTCCTTAAATACCCACTGGGAATTTGTGCAAAGTGTAGGTAAAGGATCCATCCCATCTTGATCTTAAGAAGTCTGCAGGTCTATCATTAAAAACCTTCCCCAAGGCCTGGGGAAGGAGCTCAGTTGGTAGAGCACTTTCCTAAGATGTGTGAAGACCTGAGTTTACTGCCAGAGCTACACAAAACCAGGCAGGATGAGCGGGATGCAGGGGTTCCAGGCTTCAAGGCTGAACTCAGCTACAGAGTGAGTTGAGGTCAGTCTGGACTACATAAGGCCTTGTCAAAAAAAAAAAAAAAGTGCCCCAAGTATCTGACTGTATGTACAGTGCAGAACATTCTACAGTTATCCAAGTAATTTCATAAAAATAAGACCGATTTACCCTAAACAATTTAGAATAATAAGAGAGAGAAGATATGTAATAAATGTTGATCTAAAAAAATGAACAAATGTGTGATGTGACTGAAGCATATGATGAAGTGTTTACAAACGGCTGTCTCATCTACCTACAAACAATGTGCTCCAAGACCCCTGTGGGCATCTGAAATCACAGACTGATGCTTTCTGAGCACACACATCTAGGAGAAGGTTTCATTTATGTTAGTCACAGTAACATATTAACAATACCACGCCCCAGTACTTAGGGAACATCTTGGAAGAGGCGTGGAAAGAATGTAAGAGCACGCAGGCAGGAGGAGAGCTGTGAGATGCCATCTTCTGGACATGACATGGCCATTGCATGCATGAATTCACTGCAGCTGTGGTTACCTGACAGGACCTGAACAAGATCACTCCAACAAAGTCATTCAACATTCCAACAGGCAACACTAATTAGACTCCATGTGTTAGAAAAAAGGAGGCCTGTTGGGAGGGGCTTGGAGTATGTGTATGACCAAGATACATTGTATATATGTGTGAAATTGTCAAAGAATTAGATATTCTAAAAAGCCAATAACTAATGATAAAATACAAATATAACAATACACTCAAATAAAAGTTATATGAATTTGACCTCTGTTGATTCAAGAAAAATGTTATTTTGGTTGGAAAACTATGAAGAACTAAACCTCAGAACAGGCAACTGCAGACAAGCATTGCTGCCCTGTTTAGTCCAAACCAAACAAGACCGAATTATAAGGGTGATTTTCCAGATGCTTCACAGTTGGCTGTGGACAAAAATCTTCGGATATAACTGCTGCTTTCCAAGGTGTACAGATATCTATAAAAATTTACAAGGGTGAATTCTATATTTATAGAATTTACAGTAATTGATTAGCTAAATTAAAATAAAAGGGCTTATGAATTTAAACAGAGGGAATGGGAATACATCAAGTCCTATTGTTAAATTAAGATCTCCCCTTTGCATCCCTGGACAGCACAGCCACCAGCTTCCTGGTGCTAGCATCTTTCCTGGGTGACTCCTGGGGGACGGCCTACCACACCTTGACTCCCCCAGCCTCATTCACCCTCCCAGCTACCCCACCCCATCTCTCTTCCTGGCCCAGTTACTGGCCCATTTCTTGTCTTGGCACCCCAGACCCCTGGGCTGACCTCTTGGCCCAGAGTCCCTACTGCTTCCTGATCCTTTGCATTCAGACCATCCCAGTTCCTCCCAGTAGTCCCCAGGAGCCCTCAGGGCTGCTTCCCGTTCCCACATTCCTTTGCATTCCTGGGTGGCACAGCCACCAGCTTCCTGGGACCAGCATTTTCCTGGACCCGGGGTGAGTGAGGCTTTAAGTTTGTTTAGTTTAAAAATTCATAGAACATTTTCTGTGTTCCTGGAATAGGACTGTCTGCTGGGGGTGCAAGCCTGAAGTCACAGTGGTGTCTGCCTTCCATGTTCACCACCTGATGAAACCAGCTGATGTGGGTTTCATAACAGCACTCCACCTGAGTGCAGGGGAAATCAGAGAGAGGCAGTTCCTTCTTCATAGAGGGAAGTGCCTCTACACAGGACTTGGAGAAGTGTGTCAGAGGGGACAAGCTGAGGGGAACGGTTTGTATCTCCACATAGTACCTTGGCATGATTTTATTCTTCCTCTTTAACTGATAGTGAATCTATAGGCCAGGTAAACACATCTTGGGTTGAAATCTGAAACACACTGCTGCAGCATATCCCAGTCTGTCTTGACTGAAGTAACGATCGATCTGGTATTATTAGTGTGGTCTTGAAAAATTCATTAAATGGCTCAGAAGTCAAGGCTGCAATTTGGAAATTGGCTCTTACTTGGAAAATAAATTATATAATGATTGTAGAAAATACTAGACCAGGAATACTAAGTTAAGAATTTTCCTATATAACTTGCCACTAATTTAGATAACTTTGGGAATCTTTTCCTTCTTTCCCTGATTTGCAATTTGAATTTTGAATGCCTACTACAACTGAGTACTAGAGGGCCAAAGATGAATGTCCTGTCCTTATGGTGACACAGAGACAGAGAGCTGGAAGTAAACAAGTGGCTCTTCTAGGGACTTGGTGGAAGGGTGCATAAATGGAGGAATGACATCACCATCAGGGCCTTCTCTGTAGCTGGCACTGGAGTAGCAGCACCATGGAGAGGAACGGAGCATCTGGAGCGTCACCGAGCGTGTGATGGCCAGTTAGAGATGAGAACAGTGCGCAGGATCATGTTTCATACACCAGAAAGCTAAACAGATGACTCAGAATCAGACATGTGGCATACAGGGCATACAGGCTTTCTTCCAAATGAGAGAGAGAGAGAGAGAGAGAGAGAGAGAGAGAGAGAGAGAGAGGCTAACGTTCTTTGTTTACAGCATGAAGGTGATTGTCATAAACAGATGAAGGTGAGGATACACCTATAACGGAGTCTATGAAATGACAGGCCTTAACATACTAGGGCAAGAAACAGGACACAAGGTCAGGAAAGGAGCACACCAAGCAAAACTCATGAGCTTGGGGCTGGGGATGAGTTGTAGTTACTGATGAATTTAAGAAGATGGAATCGTAATAAAATGTATGCCTTGTACACTAGTGTTCAATAGCTGGATCCAAGTAAGGACTGACGGGAACTCAATGCAGACATCGATAAGTGTTCGTTGCCATGTTCTGTGCTTTTCTGGTGGAATTAATGGCTGGTAGAAACTACACAGAAACATTGGAAGCAACTTGGAGTGGCAGCAGTGAGGGCTTGACCCTCCCCAGTGCCTGTGGGCTGAGGATATATACCAGACATCAAAACCAAAACACGGAAAGTATTGATAGGATATTGGGAGAATGCAAGAGCAATTATCAAATAACCCAGACTTCTGGATTCAATGAATTCTGACAGTTACCTGAAAAATGAAACGTGAAGTAAAATAATTGTTTCTTTCCTCGTTGGAACTTCCCTTAACCTAGTTAAAGCCGAACCTCTTTGTCTTTTAAGTGAAAAAGGCAAGATGGAGTCTTTAAGTTGTTAATCAACTCCAATAATTAATGATTCGGTGACTCTAAATCATTTGATGTATTCAAAATAAATGCTACAATATGATCGGTGGTGGGCTGGAGAGGAGCCTCAGTCGTTAAGAGCACTGGCGGCTCTTGCAGAGGATGGGGATTCAATTCCCAGCACCCACATGGCAGCTGACAACCATTTGTAACTCCAGTTCCAGAGGATCCGACACTGTCCGTGGGCATCACACAATACAGGTGCACTTACATACATGCAGGCAATACACTCATACACATAAAATATACAAAAATAGTAATAAAGTATTTAAAGTGATTGCTGTTAACAGTGGCTCCCAGCAAATTTCTATTATATGTAACAATGTCCAGTTAGTGAGGAAGAGAAACGCAATGACCTCAGCCTCCCCTGTGACCTTGCCGATTTGGTTTAATACAACCTGCATGTTGAACATTGTTTCCTTTAGACAGCATTGTGGAGCTGAGACACTGTATCTTGTAGACAGCATTGCGGCACTCCATATTGCCCACCATGAGAACCCAGTCTTGGTGTAGTTTGGCCTAACTTGCCTCATATCCCTCCTTTAAAAAAAAAATCTCCAATGTTTTCTTACATTTGGTTTCGACTTGACTTTATTTCCATCTACCTTGGGTTCACTTTGAAATCTTTATTCTTGAAATGTTAAAATTCTCCTTGTCCTGACATCCTCTGTAAATGGAGTGCTCTTACTGGTAATTACATCCCTGATATCACATATAAAGCCACATGCCCATCATTTCCATAGAAACAACAAACAATCAGGAAATAAAAAAATAATAATTTAAAAATACTTTCAACTGACAGCCCACGTGAAGCATGTGGTGAGCTTCAATAAGAAATGCACGAGCTGTTTGACTGAGGGACAGAACGCTGGAGGAAAGGCAGCAGAGTGCCTGATTTCTGTTTGAGAAGGCTGAATATTGTTAAGCACATCTGTCTAAACTTCTATTGTAGGCTTAATGCAATTAAAATCAAGTTCCATTAGGATCTTTTTACTTTGATAAAATTACCTTTAAATTCTTCACAATACTCAGGAACAACCAACAAAGACAACAAATGGAATTCATATTATACTGACTGGACAGTATTTAGACAAAATGTAAGGTGTCATACATTCTCTAATATAATGTTGGGGTCTATGGAGTTAGAGCTTGCAGTGAATTTTCACACACAGTTGATAATGAAGAGAGCTCTCTAGAGAAAACTGTATGGGAAGGAAGCAGAAGAGAGGAGAGAAAAAAAGAAATTACGTAAGGATGGAGCTTAGATTACGCCCCTTCAGTGGGGCGACACCACAGGCATTGGGTGACAATTGGTTGTTGTGGAGGTAAAATAGGTCACCATTGAGCTTCCAAATGGGCACAGCACATAAATACACAAGTGGTTTGTCTGTGGTATCAAAATTACTTGGCAGTAGATGACTAGGAAAAATAATTGTCATTAGGGCCCTTGGGGTAACAAGGGGGAGTTACAAAACATTTAGAAGTTCAGTACAGTTTGATCTTGTGACAAACTTAGGAGTCCTAGTTACCAGGAGCTTGCTCTGTCCTTAGGCACAGAAACCCTCTATGGTGAATGTTTTCATGAGCCACATGGAGGGGAGGAGAGAGCAGTTATTAGGTGGCTCCTGGGGCAATCCAACCACTGTACATCCTGGGAGGACGTGGCTCGAGTGAGCCCCTAACAGTGAAGGTCCTAGACCTGAGGGACACCTGCTGTATAAGGAAGGGAGGTGGTAGGCATATTTTTACAAAATGTCATAATTCACATAGGATTTCAGAGAATCAACAAACTATTAAAACCAAGAAGACAGTTCTTTTTTAATATTTTATTTATTATTTTTATCTTAGGTGTATGAGTGGATTGTCTGCATGTATGTGAGTGCACCCGTGTTGTGCAATGCCACGGAGGTCAGAAGGGGGCTTCGGATTCCCCTGGACTGGAGTTAAGGGCAGTTGGCAGCTGCCATGTGGGTGCTGGGAATCGAAGCTGAGTCCTCTGCAAGAGCAGTCAATGCTCTTAACCACTGAGACATCTCTCCAGCCCCCAAGAAGACAGTTCTTATCAATACTGCATATGAAATTAACATGACATGAACCTTCTTCTCTCATGGGAAGAAACAGCAAGAAAAACAAACAAAAGGTAAGATACTATTTTCAATGAGCAAAAAAAAATTTAATTATCTAAAATCAAAAGTGACAGTGCAGTGGCCAACATTATACACTATTAAAGTCCATAAACAAAAACCTAGAGAAATGATAGTTCTAATTTCTATAAATTAAAAACCAACAAAACTACTGTAGAGTTTGGGAGAGATACCTAACCCATGAAGTGTCACTTGTAAGGTGGCTATGGTAAGATAAGCATTTCTATAGCCCAACTACCAGGGGCCTCAGCAAGGGTAATCACTTGAGCCCAGAAGTGTCAAAGCTAGCCACAGGGTAGTAAGATCTTTCTCTCTAAATAGTAAATCAATAAATAAGTGAATGCAACAGAAAAAATAATTATAGTCAATTGTAGAACTTTTGAGAATACTATAAACTAAGAAATTAGTAAATGCCCAGTTTTCATCAATAAGGACTTAGAAATAAATAAAGGAAAGGGCTGAGGTGTATCTACCCTACTGCTCTGCGAGAGCCTGACATTTGAATGTGAACTGATGTTCTCTCTATCTCTCTCACTCACTCGCTCACTGTCTTCATGCAAATCTCAGGCTCTGGCTAGACACCTGTCTTCCCCTCCCTTGAGGAGCGGATCACCTTACTGCTCCCAGCGTAGCTTTTCCAGACTCTTTCTTTCCTTTCTTTCTTTCTTTCTTTCTTTCTTTCTTTCTTTCTTTCTTTCTTTCTTTCTTTCTTTCTTTCTTTCTTGTTACAGTCTTTTCTGATCACTGAGGTCTAGATGTTCATGGACCCATGAGCATCTGCCCTCAAGCTCTGGAATGTTATTCACAGTATCCAATCCAGAAGGAGCTCCTGAAACCTGACTGGCTCTGCTCTACCTGCTGTATACAACTTCCCCTTAAAGCAGCAGCATCTGGTTACCCTGATCCAGCTGCAATCCCCAAGTGGCCTCGTGCAGTTTGGAGCTGTGAAAAACAAAGTTCTGCCAATCACCTAAGAGTCAGGATGTTCTGTGCTATAAATAAATGAGTTTTTGAATTCTATAAAGCAGTGTATTACTGGAAACCAGTATATAGGGACCTCACCTTTACATGTGGTAGTTTGCATCCTATACCTTTACATTTATAAACTTGAATATCTAGTTGAGGTCTCCAAGCTCATTGCTAAAGGTATGAATCAGTTTCTTTCTTTGTTTGTAATCAAATATGGGACTGAAATTGGTTTGGCAAGAGTAAGATATTTGGTAACCAAGGAAACTGTAACCACGTCTTAGTAGCTGTGTCTGCTGACACAGAAGGAACCTTTGAGGATAAACAGCCTTAAATCTTTAGGTAAGCACTTCTGGTCATATCAGACGCCAACGCCAGTTTCTCAGTGTCACAGACTCACTAAAGGATGTCTTCATCCTCAAAGGGTCTGGCTTCATCCCAGTAGCTTTCCCATTGTGTTTGCACCCTGCCCCCGACACACAGACAGAGTGGACTTCAAGACAATCCTGGGAAGAAGTATTCTAAAAGGGAAATCCTCTCCACCATGATTTAGGAGGGAAAACTATGCCATCTTACCTCAATTAATATACTATCCATCTAATGAATACTTAATAAAAAAATCTTCAAAATATTTCCAAAGCAGAACCCACTGGTTACTCCCCTGCCTTTGGGGAGATCTCACTCACTCTGATTTCATTTTCTAAAAACAAGCAAACAAAAACTGCTGTTCAAACTGTGTCTTTCAGTTGAATTCTTTCTTTCAAGAAAAAGAAATGTAAAGAACTAAATACCTAAGTTTTTAAAAGAACAAAAAACGGCCACTGAGGAGAAATAAAGATGACCTGACACCCCCCCCCCTTATTTTTTTTTAACTCCTTATTGCTGAGAGTCATCTAGGCTTTGCCCGAGCTGTGACCTATCAGAATCCACTTCTTTGTTTAAGTGGACTAATGCACAATTAGGGAAGGAAACCAGTAAAACCCTTTAACAATCTAGGCATTCCCTTGAGGGTTTTGTATTTTCAGTTTCTGAATACCCTGTCCATTTGTGGAGACCTCTCTGTGTGAGTGTGTGAATGAATGTGATTCTTTATCTTTCAATAAAACCTGTTTTACTGTTGATCTACTAGATCTGAATTTTTCCTGCCTTTTAATTCTTTATTTTGCAGAGAAAACCCAAGGACCTAAGGCTGACAACTGACCACAACAGTGCCAAGGAGAAGCTTCTCTCTGTAACAAGAGGATGGGAATTTGAAGGCACCACTGTTGAGTAAGAGGGATTAGCCTTTGAGGATTTTGGAAAGTCCAGCTTATCTGGCTCATAAAGATGTTAAAATAGGATATTGACTTTCAGAAAAGCATGCTATGAAGAAATTGGATGATCTAACTGGACACAATTTTACTAGTTTCTCAGGAGGAACACAAGGGCTCAGAGAGTCAGAGTACTCATTAAGATGACACATGACTCCTCAGTTCCTAGAGTCACTCCAGGAACACACAGACCCAGAAGTGAGACAATCTGGAAGAGATCCATGGGGAGCCTTTGCAGAATCCGTGCTGGCTCTGATTGGGGGCCACAGAGTTGATGAATGAAATGAGGTGGGTGTTCTCAAGGGAGGCTGTTGCAACCATGTAGCTGCAAAGACATCTTGCTTTCATGAAAGTGAAGTGTGACCAAGGGTGCAGCTGCTGGCCTAGAGATGACTGAAGTCAAGGAGGTCCTAAAACACAGCAAAGCTAGCCTTGCAAGACCAAATTAATGAGGACTGTGTATCAGTTTAACTTTGTTTCCATTTTGAATGGGATTTTCTTTAACTTTTATATCATGCCTTTATCAGTTGGAAGCAGATTACTTGTTTACTAGGAATTTGTAATTAATGTTAAGGTGGAAAATAGGGACAATCCACAGGGACAGCGGTGTCCTAAGGAGGAGGCCTGTGCCGAGCTGCTCAGTCTTCTGCCCTGTTCCCTTCCCTGGAAATCTGAAGAGGATTTTCATCGGGGAGAAGAATGTTACTGGCTCAGTTCCAAGCTTGAACTTCTAAGCTTTCATAGTTGAGCTGAGAAAACCTTCATGGTAAGTGAGTTAGTCTCTGTTGTTCAGTTATACTGTGAAGCAGTGAGGGCCAGTGTTGAAGCAGGGTAGATAGGGACCAAAGGTCTCATCAAAACAATGTCTACAGCTTGGCCAACATGCATGAAACTGTTAAATCTGAAATACCACAAAGACCAAATGACTTCAAATGAGGTAAACAGAGAAAATGTCCTAACTGGAGACAGGTGATGCTGGGTCCTGCTCGATGGGCCATTGTTGGGAGGGCCTTTACTTTATGAATTCACACGTTGAGAAATTCACTATTTCTAAAAGTCCTTGACTCTGGATTGATGCTATTCGTGAAGCGGACAAACCTGAGGTCCAACCTAAGATGGCTTAATTTAGGGATGCCATCCCTAGGCAACTGGGAGACAAAGGAGGTAGAAAACCACCTGTACCCTGACATTTTTGTACTCCATTAAAATAAAACTTTTTATATTTTTATTAAGACGCCTTTGTACAAATTCTATTTATCTCTTCTTTGAAAAATGCACAGATGCATACTATTGTGTCAATCATGCCCATCCCCTTTGCCCCCTGAGTCCCCTCAGACCTCCTCGTGTCCTTTCAACTTCATATCCTTTGATGTTTTTCTTTGTAACCCACAAAAAAGAGCTGCCCTCTGAGCAGGTGTAGGTCCATCCACTAGAGCACAGATAACCTAGGAAAGGTGCGGGGGCCCTCCGGGGGCAGCTGGACCCAGCCGGCAGGTCGCTCTGGAGGGACTACCCACACAGGGGGATCAGGGAGGTGGAGTGCACTATCCGTCCGTTTTACCAGGCCTCCTCCCAGAGGACAATCAGACATGACAGGGTGTCTTGTCAAGCAGGAACTCGTTTATTGCAGGTGTCACAGAGCATATAAAGGCAAAAACCGCAGTCTTGCAATCCCCTTGGAAACCCCCTCCCCCAAATGCACCCAATCAGCTTAAAGATCAACCTGCCATATGGGCAAGGTCCCATAGGCATCAACGATGATCACATGCTGATCACGTGCCTCCAGAAATGGGGAAGTGTCCTTCAGCCAATCGGGAGGTTTTCAAAACAAGCCAAGCCTCGCTGTGCTCACTTCCTCTCAGCACCATCTTTGCAGGGTCGCTCGCAAGCTCCCACGTCTCCCCCATTTCTTTTCCTTTAGCAGGCTAATCACAGCCTACTCATACCAGGTGATGCCCTATGGGGAGGCGGCTAGCCTTCCCCTTTGAGCCGAGTACTCCAGCCTGTCTTAGGTTATCTCCTCTCTGACCAAGCCTTGCCCGTCATTGGTTAGCAAACCTGGCCATGTGCACCTCCTGTTTAGGAGTACTTGCTAGGAGATCTTACCTGTCATTGGCATGGGGTGTATGATCTTAGGTGAGGGCCATCGCATGGAAGGTGCCAGTCCATGACAAAGGGGGAGAAAAGGGGTTGACCTATGGAGCTGAGGGTCTGGCTGATGAGCATTTAATAGCACGAAGTCCTGTGAAGACAAAGCTTTTGAAGACAAGAATCATCTGCAAAGATTTTTATGGTTCTGTAGTAATTTTTGCCAGTGCGGCATGAACCCAATCAGGCTTAGGCTCTTTTGAAGGGAAGTCCTCTACTATCTGTACTAGCATAGACAGATTTTGTTGTGTCTGGTTATGGTAATGGAAAATCCTTTTTACCATTAAGACAAGCCACAGAACGGAAAGGAAATTATACCACATAGTCCCCATTTCGCCCAGGTAAGCGGGCTCGGGACCCAATCCCACAGGCCTTCTTAGTTCCTTTAAGTCCTTGGCTTCCCAGGGATACCAGGGTGCAGGGTAGTTGCCCTCCAGGTTCACGTTGACCGGGAATGCCTCTACCGCCCCCTGTGGCTTACCAGCCCCGGGATATGCTGGTGGTTCGTCCTCCTTTTCCTAACCCCATATGGACTCCCCCTTTCCTTCCGGGTGCTCGGGGGGTGCTGGGGAGGGCCAAGGTGCTCCATCCCCACCCATGGTGGCCATTCTGCAGGCAGTCCCTCTGGGAGCAGCAGGGGACTCACGCAAGAGCGGGCACCCGCAGGAGGTTTCTGTTTCGGTTTTGCCCTCTCTCTCCTTTCCTCATCAAACGTGACCCATTCGTCTGGGGAAGGGTCATCCTTGATCTCCTCTTCACTACCTGACTGGGACTCGGGCTTCTTGGGCTGGAAGCAGGTCTTTAGGCCGGCCAGAGTAGGGTAAAAGCTGAGCAGAGGGTCGACCCCAAGTGGATTTCCCTTTCCCACGCCAGTTGTTCTATCCTGTCCCAAGTGTCCCATGTGAACAGATTTTCCCCTAGCAGCCAAGGGGCAAGGTGGGTCACAGGGCTCCACACCTTATCAGCGGTCTGGTCCGTGAGTTCCAGGCCCCTACTCTTAAGCATATATCTCAGCGCCTTGAGCGCCAGGTCCTCTGGCTTACTAGTTGCGTTACCCATCTTTTCGGGTCTCACTCCCCCAGGATCCAATTGGCCCTGACTGTTGCCGCTTCTCAAACCTACCTCTTTTCAAGCCCCACATTGGGCCCCACATGCGGGGGCCCTGTGGGGGCAGCTGGACCCGGCCGGCAGGTAGCTCCGGAGGGACTACCCAGACGGGGGAATCAGGGAGAGAGGAGTGTGCTGTCCTCCCATTTCACCAGCCCTCCTCGCTGAGGACAATCAGATGTGACAGGGAGTCTAGTCAAGCAGGAACTCGTTTGTTGCAGGTGTCACAGAGCTTATAAAGGCAAAAACCACAGTTTGGAAATCCCCTTGGAAACCCCCTCCCCCAAATGCACCCAATCAGCTTAAAGGTCAACCTGCCACATGGGCAAGGTCCCGTGGCATCAACAATGATCACACGCTGATCACGCACCTCCAGAAATGGGGAAGTGTCCTTCAGCCCATCGGGAGGTTTTCAAAACAAGTGAAGCCTCGCCCTGCTCACTTCCTCTCAGCGCCATCTTTGCAGGGTTGCTCGCAGGCTCCCACAGAAAGGCACATCCCCGAAGGCCACATCTGCCTCAGCTGCCAACAACTACCAAGAGCTCCTAGCGAGGGATGAGGCCTCAGGAGCCCCTTCCCTATCCTTGCTGGATGCTCCCTGCCTTGATGCTGTACAGATCTTTTTCAGAAAGCCACAGCTGGTATGAGCAATCTTTTAATGTGTACAACTGTCTGCTAATTTCAACAGTTTACGTGAACATGATGCACATTTTCCATCTTCTACAGCCTCATCAGCTCCCTTCCCTAAGTCTTTGCTTCCAGTGTTACATTCTTTCAGAACTTTTAGGGACACAAGAAAGAAGTGGAGAAAGGGCAGAGAATGTTAAAGTAGGGGGGCAAGGCCCAGGATGGCAGCCCCATGCTTCTTGTTAGAGTTCAGAACTAAGCAAGTTAGTGCAATGACAGCATAGCAAGAGAAAGTGCAGATGGAGAGGCTTAAAAGCAACGCAAGGCTGAAACTGTGGGGCCAGGGGCACCAGGGATGAGAAATAAACCAGCTTGCATGTAGGTTTGAGGTAGCCAAGCTGACCTCATGGATGCTGTCAATGGACCTTACAGTGGTGCCATTCTTAGACCTTTGCAGGGTTTGGAAGCCCTTGATTAGACTAAGCTCTCTTTGTGCTAGCAATTTCCTGACTAGCTTGTAGTTTTGTCATGAAGCTGACTCCTGTCAC
Source organism: Nannospalax galili (assembly GCF_000622305.1). NCBI lineage: Eukaryota > Metazoa > Chordata > Mammalia > Rodentia > Spalacidae > Nannospalax > Nannospalax galili. Next base: position 1,201,825 of record NW_008355795.1, read on the forward strand.
AGCGACCAAGAAGGAGCTCCAGTCTCTCTTGGTTGTTGATCTAACTCTGTCTACTGGGGAGTTTAGAGTGGGCTCTTTCCTGAAATAGGTGGAAGCTTTTTTAGATACTGCCTCTACTAACAATGTAGTCTGTTACACTTAGTTTCATGGAAACCTGTGTGTGTATGTGAAAGGGCAGCAACATTTTGCCTCTCTTACTATGGGGGTGGAGGCTCGTGGAAGCCAGCCTGTGGCCTTGCCTCTCCAAGATCCTGACTGCCTCTTAGCTCAGCTTGGCTATCTCAGATTCCTACTGTCCTAGACCCACCATTTTAACTGTCATATTCTTTTTAACCCCAGCTGCTGTTCTCCGGGTGTCATCAATCAAGGCCATCATGACAAAGAACCAGTAACACATAGCAATTTAATAAGGCAGAATTGGTTTTTTCTTTTTACTGAGCAAGTCATAAAGGAATGGGACTGGGCTGACATTTCCCACACTCCTACACTGCTCCCCTATTTACTAGATTTATATTAGCAGAAAGGGAGAAGAAAGAAAAGGACAAGAGGCTTGTGTTTAAGAAGTCATCTGAGGTTTATCATATTATTTCCATTTACCTTTAATTTCCCCAAATATAGTTACATAGTACTGTTCCTGCACATTTTACAGATCAAAGGACATTACCCACTTGTTTTTTGTGTCCCTGATGATGTTTGCAGATAGCAGCCCCTGCAGGGGCAATGGAGTTGGGGTAGGCAGAACTTGTGTTCCCAAAATAACATCATGGTACTTTCTGACAGGAGGGATGAGGGATGCAGGCAGTGCTGCAAGTCCATCAGCTTTACAGTTCATCTGTAACAAGAGTTCTCAAAATCAGTGGTGCCATAGCTAAGTGGTAGAGCACTTAACTTAGCATGCACAAGGCCTGGGGTTCAATCCCCAGTACAAAAAACAAAAGAATTAACAGCTCCTCAAACAAAGAACAAATAATAAGCAAAAAAGCATCAGTAACAATAGGGGCTGTCTCACAACTAGTAGCAAAAATGGAGGCGAAAGGGGTCATTATGAACGCAGAGGCTTCAGTTGTAAGTGCAGTAAGGAATACACATGTTCAACAATCCAAATAAACCGGACACAGATTCTTAGCAGAGCACCCATGTGAGACCACATGTCACACAGCTCCTTGATTTGGGTCTCATGAGACCAAAGTCAACAGCACACCTGTGTCTGCCTGGACTCCTTTAAGACTGTGAAATGATAAATGGCAACTATTTCAAGTTAATATGTTTGTGATAATTTATTATGGTTGCAACAGAAACATAGTGAAAATTTTTGGAAACGTAATCTGTAGATATAAAACCATATGCCAAAATTCAGAAGGATGGATAATCAGAGGGAGTCAGCGAAGACGCTTGCTGCTGGCCATCAGTCCTGTGCCTGTCTTACAGTGTACTGACTGCAGGCTACTTCTCGTTAAATGCTTGACCTAACCAGAGGACCCTCATCATTTTTCCTGTGAGCTGATAACTCTGGTGACACTAAGGAGGTAGTAAGAATGTGAGACTAGCAATCTGACTCTGCAGGCCATGCTACATAGAACACATGGATGGACATTGTTCTACATCCTGTTTGCCTCATCAGGAAGTCTGCTCACATTGGCCAATGTGAGTCCTTTCCAAAAGTACATGTATGTGAGAAAGAAAAAAATCTTCAGATCAAAAATAACCCTGTAAGTAATGATCACTAAAGCAGTAAAATGCTTTTCCTTGGCCCTGTGTGCTGGGATGATTCCTGTACACTTAAACAGGTGCTTTCCAAAGACGAAAGTGGAATTCAAGGTGAAATTTTAAATATGGAGGGGCGTCGGATAAGCTCGCCTTTCTCAGATCATGATCCACATCCCCCAGGGAGATTCAGCTCACTAGACAGATACTGAGGTCGGGGTGGGGGTGGGCAATGGCAGAAAGGCACGGAGGTGAGACTGGTAAGGGAAGGCAGTGTTTCTGTGCTTTGAGGCAATCACTTTTTATAAACAGAAGAGAAAGGTAGAAGTATTTGCATGCGTGCAGAAGAGGAAAGTGGAATTACAGTTACCAAGAAGAAGATGAGCTTTAAGTGGCCCCTTCCTTCTTTCTACCTTCTCTTCAAGCCACACCATGATAGGAATGTCTATCAAGGACACTCCCTGCCCTGAGACACTGAAAAGGAAAAAACGAAGGTGTTTATTTGAAAGTGGCAGAGCAGAAAATAATACATAGTAAATTCCTCATCCAGCTGATCCAGATTAGTGTTTCATGCCAAGACACAGAAGCCATGATTATGTTCTGATCAGGTAAATCTGCTCTTAAAAGATACAGCCAGCTGGAGCTCCAGAGATGGCTCAGTGGTTAAGAGCACTGGCTACTCTTGCAGAGGACCAGGGTTCCCAGAACCTACTTGGCAGCTAAAAACCAACCATAACTCCAATTCCAGGCAATTTGACTCTGTGGGCATTGCACAACATAGGTGCACTTAAAAACATGCAGACAATACACTCATACACATAAAATAAAAATAATAAATAAAATTAAAAACATACGAGTTATGGGGGCTGGAGAGATGGTTGAGCAGTTAAGAACACTGGTTGTTCTTGCAGAAGACCCGGGTTTGAATCCCAGCACCCACATGGCAGCTAACAACTGCCTGTAACTTCAGTCCCAGGGGGTCCAACAGCCTCTTCTGACCTCCATGGGCACTGCATGATATGGGTGCACTTACCTACATGCAAGCAATACATGCACACACATAAAATAAAAATAATAACAAAAATTTTAAAGAATTTATTGAGAATTTCATACATGCAGAAAAGGTGTTTTGATCACATCCATGCCCACTCCCTCCCCTCCAATTCCTCCCACATCTCCCTATCACTTTTTTTCTGATAACTTCATGTACTTTTTCTTCTTCTTTGATTTATTTATATTTTTTATGGGGCTGTTGGTTATTCCAACATTTCCTCTTCTGAAGAGGTAACCCTAAAATCTTTTAAGGTTTAGATAAAAGCTCCCAAATATTTTTAACATTTTTGGCCTTTAGAATGAAGTATGTTTGTAAGAGGCCCAAGGACATTATGAGTTTTAGCAAAGAAACAGGCTACTTTTCTCTGGGGTCTTTTTACCCTAACTGCCTAGCCAATTCCTACCTTCTATTCTTATCACAGCATCCTCTGAAGAGGTTACCCAAATCACCAATAGAAAATAGGGATGCCGACCACTCTGGCTTCTTCCATGCTGAACAGGGGCGCAGGGTGAGGCAATTGGGGCATCCCTTGAGTGGGCCTATCTAAAAGACTCCCAAGTTGCATAACTTTTGTCTCTAAGGGGAGAAGAAAGTCTTTGAATCATGAATGGGAGATGTGAAGAAGTAAAGGCAAGAGTAATTAGCATTACAAGTTCTAGACAGGGAATAAAGTCAGAAGAAGGCAATTTAAACCACTTTACATCCCATTTTACCACTATTGCCTCTTCAGTGCCAATAAATAGATGCATCCAGGAATATCTTGATAGCTGTTGGAGTAGTTAGAATCAGTGTCAGTTCCCTCTCAAAGGCTTCTAGATAAGGGAAGAAAACAAATTTATCCATCATGTTAGAACAATAGCTAGTTGTCTCCCTTAGCTACAGGTGGGCACTACAGTATTGGAGACCAAGATTTAGAGTCTTACATCTGAGCAGCACTTTCTGGTTAG
>NW_008355795.1:1205718-1290805 GCF_000622305.1 Nannospalax galili
CTTAAGGTCGTTTGAGGATCTGTTCCTCAGGGTTCACATGGGCTTGGGAGGAGCTCCTGGCTCCTTTCTTTTACAAGTTCCATATATGTGAAGATAAGTCAAAGATCCTGCTCGACCATGTCTGGCTTCGCTTGGAAGCATGAATGAGATGTTTCCTCTTGGTTGACCCTCCTCTTTGTAGACTGGACACTGGTTCAAGTCCATCTCGTGGGGTCTCCATGGCCTCCCTAAACAAGAGGAGAGGTGACTCACCACAGTTCTAGGACATCTTGAAGATGTTCCATAGTCCCCTGGAATTTAGTCAACCTTAGAGGGCAAGGGACAAAAACTTTCCTCTAAGTCCCTCTGACCACATTAGTACAGGCCTCAACTATGTCTGCTAAACATCAAATAAGTTTTGTTCCACCAGTCTGGTACTTTTAATTATCATGTGCTATATAGATAAAGTCAACTATTTTAAGGAACAAAATATATATCTAGTCAAAGTTTATCTGAAAATATTTGGTCTTTTACCCAAGCCTTATATAAATAAAATATTCTTAAAAAAGATACGAGCTGTAAGTGGATCACTGGCTAGTGGCAACAAATGGTTGAAAGTTAATTAATGTCTGAGGTAATATCTTGTGCTCTGTCTGCTAGCATTTGATTTTGTTTTGTTCCATTTAAAATCTTGCAAGATCTCAATTTCCCCCAATGAATGTTTACTTAGGAAATATAACTCATTAAACTCTAAAGGGCTCATCAAACTCATGTCTATCTTCTCTTTCAACTTCTAGCTACATTTTCAATAATGCAAATAAAGCAATAGTAAGTCTTTTTATTTTCAAGTATATTGATAGTTGACCAGTTTGATGTTTGTTTCATTTTGCTCCCTGGCACTCTAGTAATAAGAGCTTCACTTATTTTTCTTTAGGCAAAAGTCTCTTCTATATTCTTGAGTTAAACTCAACACCCTGAGTTTGTAAAGTGTAAACTTAGGAAAGTTTAAATTTGTGAGACTTTAATGCTTTCCTACAAAATCTTATGAGGCTTAGTTATAAGGTGAGAGGGTTAAGAAAAATTTAAAAGATCAGTCTTCACATTGTAATTAGACATAGGGATCGACGAGCATGTGAGCCAGCAGAAGAAACCATGTCTTGTGCTGTGCACCCAAGGAGATAGCCACAGGCTCCAGTTCCCAGGAAGGAACTTTACTGGAAATGGAATCATTGCACTCAAGTTCAGAGGAAGTAGTTCAAGTCAGCCCTGCCCAACAGAAATGTGTCCCTGTAAACAAGACAGGAGAAGACACCAGCAGACTGTCACCGACAGGTAGGGAAAGGAAGACTACCAGAACTAGGACAGAGCAGGGGACAGATTCTCCCTCACAGGCCTCAGAGGAACCGACCCTGCTAACTCTAATCCTTGGCCTTCCATCCTAGAGAACTGTGGGAGAACTGCTTTTCTTGTTTACTCCGCCCGGTCTGTGAGCTTCATGAAGAAAACAATGAAACTAACTGAATCCCAGGTGTGTAGCTATTTCCTTCAGCAGGAAATACCACCCCCGAGGAGAAGGCTCATAAATTCAAGAACTAAGTGAAACCCTCCCCAAGGTAATATAAACATCAGCAGTTGCTGCAGAGAGGACACTGTCCAGCCAGCAGAGGAAGCTGCAAGTTGTAGAGCTGAGTGAATGAGCGGGCAGCTCCAGGGATGAACTATTGTGAGTAACTCTGGGCTTTCAGTGACAAGGCGGTCAGATGCGTCTCTTAAGTAACCCCTCACCTGTGCTCCTATAGGTAACCCCAATAACTCACTGGTTCAACAAGCTGGACTTGGTATAAGTGTTTCTTCCATCTGTCACCACTGCCCTATCTGGGGTGAACAGACTTGTGTTCACTTCTCAGCAGGAAAAGTCACAGGACAGGTCCCAAATATGGTGACAAGCGTATAGTAAGGTCGCCCAGAGTTTGCCTGTATTCCCTATGTCCTCGATGGGAATAATTCCATCTGGAGAACCCAGATCTGGTCAGGGTCCTTGGTGCTCACAGAAGCACGGGGCAAGGACTTCCTTCCCTGGCTTCCTTTCCTTTACCTTCCATGTCTTTATCCCTCACCCAAAGGTCATGTGAACCAGGACTCAGAAAATCTTAGCTTGTGCCACATGGCGTAGAAAAGTCCTAACAACTCAATCATGCCCCAGAAAAAAAATCATGGTATATACCTGTGAATTCAGAGGATTTCAAAAGATATCTTCCTTTGTTCAATGATGGTGGATGTAAAAACTGGAAGGAATTAGCATGTACTTTAGAAATGCTCCAGATATCAAAATACATCAGTTGTCTTGATGTTAAGGCACTTATACCACACCCACTGTGGCATAACTGGGTCCTCTGCTCAGGTGTTAGGTTCTATGCCCATATGTCAACTGGGCTGAGTTATCATCGAGAGCCTGAGGTCCCCCCCAAGCTTCTTCAGGTTTATAACAGAATCCTGCTTCACTGAGTTACAGTACAGCGGGGTCTCCTTTCCTGAAGACTATGAAGTTGATAAAATAATTTTGTTTAGTGTAGTTACAGTACAGATGTATCTATTTTCCTGCAGACTATGAGATTGATAACAGAATCCTGTTTCCTGTGGTTACAGTACAGGTGACTACTTTCCTGCAGACTATGAGGTTGATAAAATACTTTTGTTTCATGTAGTTACAGTACAGGTGTATCTACTTTCCCATAGACTGTGAGGTTGATAACAGAATCCTGTTTCCCGTAGTTACAGTACAGATGTATCCACTTTCCTACAGACTATGAGGCGGTAGTAACTACCAGCAATTAAAACTTGCTCATGCTCCTCATTGTCTTCTAAAGTAGCCATGGAGGATCTGCTTGGAATATATTTCCACAGGAACAGAAGGCCCTTTGAAACGCTCTCCTGGCTAGACCAGATCACCTAGGTCAATCACTTTGTTGGGGCTAATTGTACCATAAATGGTAAGGGAACAAGAAGAGAGATACTCCATCCAAACCACATCTTCCTCCTTTACATAATGGCCAAAGAGATTTGCATAAGAATGGGTCAGTGCCCAATTCCTATCTAGGCATTCTATTTATGATTATTGTGCAGTGCTGTGGCTCACCCCCCAGGCCTGATGTGTGCTGAACAAACAAAATAGCGATGAGCCACAGCTACAGCCCTTGAACACAATAACGGAACTATAACCATCAATGGAATGCTCTGCACATTTCATAAAACATAAAAATTCTCTTTATAATTTAGTGTACAGCATATATTATGAACGTAGGTGAGGAGCTGGAGGGACTGCTCGGTGCTTACGAGCACTTGCTGCTCTTGTAGAGAGCCTGAATTTGGTTCCCATCACCCACATGGCAGCTCAAACCATCCACATGTTTGGGGATCTAATGCCCTCCTCGGACCTCCATGAGCACTGCATGCATGTGGTATGCTTACATATGTGCAGATAAAACACTCATATACATAGAATAAATAAATAAATAAATAAATAAAAATAAATAAATGTTAAAACAAATGAAGGGGGGAAAGCCAGAGTCAGAGTAGCTCTGGAATATTTGTCTCTGTATGACAATTGGAGGAAATGAGCCTAGAGAGTGTTATTTCCATGTAGAAACACTGAAAACGTATCCAAGGAAGGAGTTAACTGTAGGGCTTGACTCACAGGATGGGCATGTAGGAAATGGGTGGATGGACATGGAGGAGAGTTAAGAGCTGCCAATGTGCACTGTGTTTATCATTCTGGTTTTTGAGCAATTCACATGTATCTATTAAAACTGGAATTTAAGAGGTGAATGAGGTTAGTCATTATACAGGCTGACTATGTAAACATCCTTCATAGGCAGGGATTAGAACAATAGTTAGAGTTCCACTCTTGTTCTGAAGAGGCAGGGGGTGTGATAGTGGCTGAAAGTCAAATCCAAAATTGACTTCACCTCAGATAGGAGAAATGTCATAACAGATAGATGAGCTAACCATTTTGTGGGTTTTAAGGGAGAAAGTGAGTGTGCCCAGCTCCTGCAGAACCTTGTCCTTTACTGGCTGTTTCCTCCTGCCTGGCCAGGCTGCCTGCCAGAAAGGGCAGTGTGGATCGTTGTCTATTGATCCGTGTAATTCAAACTTTCTCATTTAAAGAACTCGGAGAAGCTTACATCCCTCAAATTTCATGAGATATCGTGGGATCATTGATTTCTACATATTGATTAGCAGACAATATATCGTTTACATGATTTAAAAAATAACTTCTTGTAAACCATTAGTCTGTGCGAAAGTCAGAAAATTGAATGAGTTTTCTTCTTTTCTGTTCAGATTACTCCACAAAGAAGGGTTGTTGGTAGGATGTCAGAAGACGGGCTTATCAGATAATTAGACGATCCACACTTTGGTTCCTCCTTCCTTTCTACTTGTTGGTTTTTTCTTATTATAGCCTGGATCCTTTCTTTAAAGTTTCTACATTCCTTCCTATTTTGAGAAACAGTAAAATAGGTCCACTATATTTGCTTGTGGCTTGCTTCCACATTTTACTTAAAACCCTACTTGAATATCAGGTCCTCAACGAGGGCTCCTTTAAAGTAATCCATGCCTGTGCCCCATAACCCTGCCCTCTTACTTGGCTTTTTAAATTTCCCCTTATTGCAGTGGCCTTTGAAATTTGGACACCTTGTATTATACTGCCCCTCCAATATAGTGTGTCCTCTAGAAACAAATCTGGAACCGTGTTCTGTTTGCAGATTCATCTAACTAATGGACTGGTATTTATTTTATTTCATTTTTAATTTTTTGAGACAGTCTTGCTTTGAAACACAGACTGGCTTTGAGTTCTTAGAAATGCTCCTGCTTCAGCATCCCAAGTGCTAAGACTACAGGGGCAAGCCATCCTGCCTGCCTTAGGGTTCATTTTGATAAACATTGGTAAATGATATGTTGATTAAATAATTAATTGTTTGAAGAATAAATTCCATCCCCTGTCCTCAAACCAACTCCATTAGCATGTTTCCCTCTCTTAAAGAAGTATCCTGTGTTTATGGGCTAGAGATGGCCCAGTCGTTAAGGGCACTAGCAGCTCTTCCAGAGGACCCGGGTTTGGTTCCTAGTACGCACATGGCAGTTAACAGCCGTTCTTAACTCCCAGGGGATCTAATGACGTCTTCTGGCATCTACTGGTTGACATGCATATGATGCCCTTACATACATGCAGACAAGGTTTTCATATACAGCAAACAGATACAAAAATTTAAAGAGAAGTATTCTCTATTTATTACAAACAAAGCTCAGGGTATCTGACTCATCAACACCTGCCCAGTTCTGGAAGCAACATGAAGGCAAAATACCAGGCTACTGCCTAGAATGCACCAGAGGGTTAGACGTACTTCTCCTGTCCTGTGATGCAGTGAAGTAATTACTGTCTTTCTCCCTGGGTTCTCACACAGAGCCTTTAAAATCTTCGTAATCCAGTGCCTTCTAGTGACTTTTGGGTGGTTTATGCTTAAGTAGCTTCGGAATTGGGGCTCGTCTTCAGTGAATCAATCATGCAACTGAAGGTTACAACTTTCAGCTCTGCCCTGATGGGACATGGAGAGAGATCACGTTTGAGTTAGGCCACTACCGACTTCATGGGCAACCTCATTTTATTAACCCTCAGGGTGGAGTGAGCGGTTTCCAGGGATGGTGCGGTCGACAGGCACTGCAAGTTCTGCCCCCCCTTCTTTTGTTTCCACAACCGTTTCTTCTGTTCGGACGCCTCTGAGCTGAGTCCTTTATAATAAACTGACCATAAATGAAGGGAATTCTGAGTTATCAAAGTTGTTCCGGTGAGTCATTCAAACAAAGAAGGGCCAGGGCAAAGCTGCTACTTGATGGCTGGTAGAACTTTGGGCGGTCTAGGCATGCTTCTGCAACTGGCATCTGATGGAAGACCGGTCTTGTAGGCGCGAGCTCTCAGTCTCTGGGAGGGGAGCCTCTGCTGACTCTCGGTGGTGTGAGAAATGAACTGGCATGCAGGCACTCAGCTCGAGTCAGAGTACTACAGATGGTGGGCACTGAAAACACAGAGTGGGGTTTCTGGAGAAGCCACAGGTACAGGAAACTTCTGGATGGATTCTGTTGGAACATCGTCTGGCTATCTGTGGAATTACACATGCTGAGTTATTCCTGAAAATGGACGACAGTGTCTGTTTACAGAGATTCCTGAATTTTGCTGCTCACCTTCTCTTTGAATAGGTCTGACAGGGCAGCTATGCAGGAATGGTGGTCTGTGGGGTTTTGGGGGTGGTAAGCTCCTGATAATTTTCTTTTTGGTAAACGCTGAGGTTCATCTGCAATGATAAGGCAACATGAAAGGTCCAAGTTTCCACTCATAAAAAAAATTTGAATGGATTTTTGTGTATATTTGGTTTAAGAACTTTTTGAGGTCCTGGAATACTTTCAATCATAATATTGCCAACATCTGTCCTTGGGGCAAGCACATCTCTAAAAGAGCCACCTGTGGATTATCAAATGATCTTCAAGTTTTTATAACCTTCAGCAAAAAGAAAACCGTTATTATATCATTGAGACTGCTCATAGCATGGTCCCCAACAGTCAGTGTTTTGCCAAGGCCAGGGTTCAGCAGTCCTTCCCTCATTCCGGGAAAGCAGATGGCTCTGTCCTTGAACACTTTGCTTCTGGGTTTTCTAAGACTTTGGGGCTTATGATTATTCTAGTTACTTTTGCCTCTATGTTTCTGTCATTTTTCAATACCTTTATTTTAGACCTAAATATTTGAGTTCTGATGACATTATTTCTGGAAATAATTTATCTTTTTTATTTTTATTTTTGAAAACACCATTCTTTCCTTAAGTAATTCCATCCGGTTTTGTGTATTTAAATTCAGTCTCTGTGGTAGTGAACACTAAGTCCTTTATTTTTCTCTCAATATCTTCTTCAAGTTCCAGCCTCTAGAAACACGCCATGTGTCTTGTCCTTTGGACTAATACCCAACTTACGAGGTGTCCCCTGCAGAATGCTCAATGCTGAGTCCTTGCCTATTTGTTCCTCTGTCTTTGTCGTCTAATGGAATTCTGCCATTACTGTTCAAAACCACTGCATTTCTCTCTCCTCTTAGATGCCTCTGAGTTACAGACATTTTCTTCAAAATGACAATTGTGAGCCCTCCATCTCCACTGTTTCTATCTGGCTTGATCTCAACGTCAAAAAATGCTTCTTAACTGATTTTTGTTATTGTGTTTTATTAAATTTTTTAAATATTTTATTTATTATTCTTATTTTTATGTGTATGAGTGTATTGCCTGCATGTATGTGAGTACACCCATGATGTGCAATGCCCCAGAGGTCAGAAGAGGGCTTCGGAGTCCCCGGGAACTTGTTAAACATTGTTACTCGTTGTATCAGTCAGGGTTCTCTGAAGAAACAGAACCGGTAGAATGAATATATATGTATAGAGATTTATCAGCTTAGCTCACAGGATAGAGTCCGAGTAGTCCAACAATGGCTGCACCACACTGGAGAGGCTGAGAATCCATAGTCGCTCAGTCCACGAGGCTGGATGTCTCAGTAGTCCCAATCTGGCACTGAAGGTCTGATGAATTCCAAAAGATCAGCTAGTCTTCAGTCTACAGCAGCAAGACGAACTCACCAGCGAGAGAGAAGGCAAGCAGCAAGAAGCCTGGAGTTCTCCTCTGCCTTGGCCTTTTATACGGGCTGCCATCAGAAGGTAACACCCACATTTAGGGTGTGTCTTCCAGCTTCAGATGATCCAATCAAGAAGATCTCTCTCATTTCAGTTAATCCCAGATCCAGTCAAGTCGACACCCAGGATTAGCCATCACACTCATATAGATAGTAGACAAAAATACCGAGGGTACTTAAAGTACATGGAAAGTTAAAAATATCTTAAAAGTTAAAATTATACCTGTAAAAATAAACTTATTTACTGTCTGGTAATCCAATGTAGGTTAACCAAGAATTACACAGAGACTCCATAAAGATACCTGCTTTAAGGAACTGAAGATAATCAATTACAATTTTACTATTGATTACTTTTATGTAGAAAATGATTCTAAGAACAGAAATATTTTTTAAATCAGATAAATATTCCCCTGTAAAACCTTCCATATTCTTCTTTTGCTTTGAAAACTTGATTTTTTTGATATTTGAAATTCACATGGTAAATTCTACCCTCATCTGTGACTGAATAATTATACATTCTTTAATTAGCGGAGTCTGAAATGCTGTGGTTCATGTCCTAGAACTGAAATGGTAGACTACTTGCTCAAAAAAAAAAAAATCTCTGAATTTTAGCTAATTTTCCAGTATGTTGGTCTTCAAATTTTAAATGTATTAATCATGGGATGGTAAAAATAGATTTTAAGAAGCTGACTACCAGTTGGCTTTTGGTTCTAGAACATGGTACGTGGGAGGATGCATGGCTATCAGCATGACATGCTTATAGTTCAAAATGTGGTGGTTAAACAATTATTCTCCTATCTCTAGAAAAGTCAAATTAAAATCCTCTCAGAGCATTTTCCTTCCTGAATTCTTTCAACACATCACTGCCATCATTGATTATGTGCCACAGAGTGTGTTGAGTGTTGTGCATGCAGCAAACAGCTACACATTAAAGAACACGACATGCTTGTGTTGCGGGGAGGATAAGGACATAGGGCTGCAATAGCTACTGTTGATGCAGAGAATTTTTCAGAATAAAAGGATCTTTCTTAGCCCAGTTATGCTTGACCCAGGGTCCCAAGGTCAGCCTAAGGATCCAAAGGTCACTAAAGGATGCGAGACAGAGACAGCAACTGTGAGTTCCTGGTTGCGTGTCTGTGAAATCGACTCTGAGTGTGTGGAGCAGAAGCAATCTTAGGAGATTTAAAGAAAACCGAGAAACAGGAACAGTGAGAAATTAAGGTGATGCAAACGAACTCTTGATTGTCTTTGGGTTGTAAAGGAAATGGGTCAAGGCTGAGGCCATCTCTGTTGAGACTGGTTAACTCGGAGTCATCATGGCCTAAGGCAGTGGAGACACACACTTGATGCCAGTTCAGTCCCTCTGGTCCAACCAGGGAGATGATCAGGTGCTGTTCCTGCAGCGCCCACCCACTTCGGGTGGTTGAAGCCCCATCTCCATCCATCTCTGACTCCACCGCTCACCTTGACATCTGGTTGGTCACGTGGCCGGCATTACTTCTCTCTAACTTTGCATTTGTCTCAAGCGCTGTTAATTATGCTGAGCTTCCTTCTTACATTTACACGACCAGTTTGCAGCTTTACCCTGGCTAGGGAGTCAAGTCTGTCATAGCTGTGATTTTCCTTGGTTACCTCGTGCTTAGCTCCCGGTCTGTGGACGGCTCTCCTAGGTGAAGCCTCTTTTAGAAGCCATCTTTACTTACAGATCAGTCTATCACAACGATCTGCAAGGCTGTAAAAGGACAATAATGCCTTACATGCTCCTTCAGGCCGAGCTGCCCTGTCATCACTGGTCCAGAGTTCTGACCCTTTTCTGATCTGTCTCACTTGGTTCTCTTATGCCCAGCCACAAGCCTCTCACTCGTCTCCCTCAGTGCCCCAGGCTTTGCTATGTTAACCTCAGTCTTCTGTTTTAAACACAGTCTGGGTTCTACTGCAACATATGTGAGCGACTCACCCTCTTCACCCTGGGCCCCATCCCCTTGCCACCTGTAATTGGGGAGTTCCTGCAGGTCTATGAAAGCTACAGAGAGCCTCAGCAGAGGGGCTGTGGAGGGGCCTTTTAACGCCAGGAAAAGGGAAGTCGCTGGCTTCTTCCTAGAAGAAAATGGGATTTTTTTAAAGGTCTGAAGTATAGATATAAATGTTTGTGAGGTATGTGGAGGGGGAATCACATTTTTAACAGATGGAAATTGGGAAGGATTAAAAATAATACTAGGACGTGGTGAAGCATTAAGGGAACCTGAGACTGCACAGCATAGCCAGTTTGGACCTGAGTGGGATGGTGGCCGTGCAGGAGACTGCAGTTCTTCCAGGAGGCCAGACCTTCAGATCAGCCATATTGACGTCAGGGCTGCAGTTAGAGTGGGACCTGAGCCTCTAATGCCCCTTCCACCATCTACTATGGTTTTCTAAAGCTTATGTGATTTGTACCAGATCTTCAATGCTAACAATACAGTAGAAACTCTCTTACAATATAAGTTAAAGTCTACAGTCATAAAGTTATGTGCAAAATTTGAACATTTGACTGTAGCTTAAACAAATATTTATTTCCTAATATTTTGATATAAATTTAAAGACACTGTTTTAGGTTTGTCCACTGATAGGACCTCCTGAACCTGTACACACCCACAATGCATCACTTCTGATTTTCTGCCTTAGTTTCTTTGAAACGAGTAGGAATTTGATGTAGTTTCTAGATTCTATATCTTGTTTGCCAAATTATGTGATGTTTCAAGAACTTTTGGATGGCTACACAAAGGTCTAGTTCAGATATTTATTTTGTTTTATCTTTATTTGTTCTCCCAAATAGTCTACTTAAAAAGCTTTCTTTAGTAATTTTTACCTATTCATAGGTTACATAATTCCAGGCATAAACTTGAACGTCCGAGATTTAACAAATTCTTGGTATTGCCACACTTTGGCTGGAGAAATGGACGCTCCTTAGCAGTACATATTGTAGAGCAGCACAGGCTGTGGTGCTCCCTGTGTGATGAGTGATGCTTGGTTTTTCACTCAGTGGTGAAGGTCTCAGTTGGTCTACACGTCCTTCATGAGAAGATGCCTCAGGAGGATCTTCCACAATAATCCCTTTCTTCTAAAGTTTGTGGACCTGCATAATGAGCTCTCACAGAAAGATCTGAGTGCTGAGCACTCAGTAAAGTCAAGATACATGGTCTTGTGCTTCATGTTTAGTATTGTTTACTCCTAAATTGTTTTCTAAATATAGTCTTTTAGGCCCATGATTTATGAGAGGACCATGTTTTTTAAAAAAATATTTTATTATTTTTATTTTACGTGTATGAGTGTTATGCCTGAACGTAGTTAAGTGCACCCATGTTGTGCAGTGCCCGCAGAGGACAGAAGAGGCTGTTGGATCCCCTGGAACTGGAGTTATGGACAGTTGTTAGCTGCCATGTGGGTGCTGGGATTCGAATCCAGGCCTTCTGCAAGAACAGTCAGTGTTTTTAACCGCTGAGCCATCTCTCCAGCCCCAGGACCATATATTTTTTTTGAACTAGAAATTGTGTGCTGTTCCTTTTCCGGAAACAGGGCCTACGCTCTGGCCTGTGGACTGGGTATCAGTCCCCTCTTGTCTTAGCTGGGTACCTCTGTGTGGTAATCAACAGGCATGTCTAACCACACTGCATGCCAGATCACAGCTCTCCACCTGCCCAGGTGCAGGCGTTCATGCTGCAGTACATCTCAGACTCTGAGGACTGACCTGCTGAAGTCAGGGGAATCTGCCTCTCCTTGCTTCCTTCAGATGGTTCGCACTCCCTTATCTTCTCATTGCTGTCTGCGGAATCCATCAGCAGAGCAGATTCCCCCCAAAGGGCCCGTTTGTACTTCTGCCTCACAGAGAACAGAGCAGGGATTAAGTGTGTGTAAGGGAAGGTGCTCCCTAACAGAAAGTGCACGTTTAATGCCTCCCTTTCAAACAGGATGAGACAAAAAAAAGACAAAAATGAATGAAATGTTTTTCCCACAGTTCCCTCACCGGGGAGGAGAATCAAATCGCTTCATCTGTACTGTGTACTGAAGGAGTTTATATTAAATCAAGGCAGGGTTTACTTCAGCTTGGAGGGATTGCAATCTACTGTTCCTTCTCAAATGTCACAGTTTTCATGAGGCAGAGGACATTTAATTTCACATAAACCTGGCGACTCTGCCATCCTCTTCCTTGGGCTTCTTAAGGTATTCCATGCAAATGTATAAAATATCAAGTGGGCGATTTTTGTTACATGGAAATGATACGCACCTGACTTGGCCAATGAACAAAGGCTTGACTTGTGATTAAATGATTTTTCCTTTAGTTCTTCAAATGTAAACAAAATTTCTGCAGGGGAAGTCCTTTCTTCTGTGAGCCTTTCCGCCACTGAATAAATTTTATTCACAGTAGTTATCCATTCACTAGGATTTATTCATGACCAGGGTATGAGAACATACAGTTGTTTCCTTTGCAAAACCATCAAGGAATTAAAAGACCTTGAAATATGCTGAGTGAGTACAAGTTAAAAGAGGAGATGTCTTTGCTCACAAAGGGGTGGGTGGCCTTGTCCCTGAATGTGGAAGTTTTTTCATCAGCTGAGGGGAGGCCAGCAGCAAAGGACAGGTTAGAGGGGCTTTTTGAATAATGCAGGATTATTAAGAAAGAACTGAAGCATCAGTAAAAATAGAAAGGTTTTACATTGTAGCAGAGTTAAAAGAATATAGCTTTTTATAACGCAAAGAAAATAAATATTGTATCTATTTTCCCAGTTTTCATCTTTATCTTGTTTAACAGAATTAAATTCCTCCATGCTAAAAATTCCTCTTGGTCTATAAGTTCAGAGGTAATGTTATATGTGTCCTCTGCATGCACACACTGGGTACTTATGTTTCTGGCACAGTTATACCTAGCACTAGAAATATCCTGGGTCTGACCCTTAGCACAGAAAGAAAGAGAGAGGAAGAGAGAGAGGAGAGAGAGGAGAGAGGGGGAGGAGGATGAAGAGGAGGAAGAGGAATAAAGGAAAGAAGGAAGGAAGGAAGAATGAGGGAGGGAGGGAGGGAGGAAGGAGGAAGGAAGGAAGGAGGATGGAAGGAGGGAGGGAGGGAGGGAGGAAGGAGGACGAAAGGAGGAAAGAGGAAGGAAGGAAGGAGGGAAAGTGAGGAGGAAGGAAGGAGGGAGGGAGGAGGGAAGGAGGGAGGGAGGAGGGAGGGAGGGAGGAAGGAAGGAGGAAGGAGGGAGGGAGGAGGGAGGAAGGAAGGAAGGAAGGAGGAAAGAGGGAGGGAGGTAGGAAGGAAAGACAGAAGGAAGAAGGATTCAGGCTTTTGCTTTGGTTTCAACCCTAGGGTCAGAGAACATCTTTCAGTGTTGCCTTGGTGAAAAGGTTAAGCTTCTCTTAAAACAACTGCAAACAATATAAATAGTAATGTGGTCTATAAATAGATGTCTTAATTTCATTTCCTGTTTCTGTGGTTAAAAAAAATCTGAAGAATGCAACACAAGGTGAAAGTATTAATTTGTTCACAATTCCAGGTTCAGGTCCACCATGGCAGGACCAGGACAGTGGTGGAGCTGGAGAGAACTCGTCACATTCCATCCACAGTCTGAGGAAGGAAGGGTTAGAGGCACGCACGCTGGTGCTGAGCTGGTGTGCTTTCCATTTGTATTCAGACCTAGCCCAGCCCATGAAATGGTGATGTCCACGTTTAGGGTGGGTCTCCCCAGTCAATTAACCCAGTTAAGAAAATGGCCCCATATGTGCACCTCAGGACAACCTAATGTAGAAAGTCCATCGTGGAGAATCCATTCCCAGAGGATTCCATGTTGTATGGCGTTACCAAAGCTAACCATCAGGATAGATGGTTATCTCCTTCAAGTGTTAAAGAATGTCTCACCTTCCTGCCTTGCATTTTAATTAATGCATTTTTTTTCAAAACTCTAGGAAACACCAGCTGTGGAAGCTAAAAAGTAAAAGTCATCGGATTACACAGTGTGAGGTGAGTGAACGTGGTCATGCCGGAACTGCCTGTTTCAGCCCTGACAAGGTGGACAAGGGCTCACTCTGCAGCTCTGAAATCAAGTTAGTGTCCCATGTCCCTGTCCTTTCTGTTAGCTGAAGTGCTGTGTGTGTTCTCAGCACAAACAGCAATATTAGCTGGATATATTTGAGGCAGTCATTATTTGCAGTACTGTTTGCTGTGAGCCCAGTGGGTCAACTGTATAATAAATGTCTTTATAAGACTTTGTATTACATTTGCAATGACGTGCTGTGACAAGCGGCTCAAAGGGGCCGCCCCATTTTTCTGGTTGGAGCAACGGTTCAGAACTGCTAACCGCTGCACACACAGACTACAGAATACGACTGCTTTCACTCGCAAGAATCAATGTCTCTGAGATTCAAATTTACCCTGTGGTATCGTGCTCTACTCTCACTAGGATTTACAAGCCGTCAGTAAATACTCACGTTTGTTTTGCTTTGCTGGTTGGGAGAAGAGGGTGAGCACAGGGAAAGACACGCTTTGACAGATGTCAGAGCTAAGACAACGCTCTCTAGAAAGAGCAGAAATCACCATTGCTGAGTTGGAGGCTGAACCGTCCAAATCCCACTGTATTAGAGAAAACAGTCTTCACAAGCTGCAGAATGTGAACTTGGGATGTTTGTCACTGCAAGCCAAGTATCTGGAATTTCAGTAGCACAGTCCAGATGTATTGCTTTGGCTTTCCCTTGACTATTTTTTTTTTAATCTAAGATTTTAAAAAATTCTTAATTATGTGTATATGTGTCAGGGGAGTGCAGATGCTTGCAGAGTCCAGAAGAGTGTGTCAGATCCCCTGGACCTGGAGCTATAGGTAGTTATGAGCAGTCCAAAATGGGTTCTGGGAACCAAATTTGGATCCTCTACAAGAACACCAAGGGCTCTTAACCACTGACCCACCCCTCCAGCCCTCTTGCTTGGCTTTTAAAATTAAAACCAATTCAAGGTTTTATATCAAGTACACCAAAAACATTAAAGACATCTGGACCACTCTCACTTGGACAGTGTACATCTCTCCAGGATCGTGTCATGTGCATACTGTGGAGGGATTTTTTTCCTTAGGTCTCAAAACTTATTTCAACTGTGAATAACTTGAAATCAGAATTATGATAATCTGTCTTTGCATCTCCACAGTATTAGATGCAAAAAGCAAACCTAGGTCCCACTAGACATTTTGCCTTTCTTTCTGAATCTAGTTCTAATCAAAATGATCCCTTGATAGAATGCTTACTCACAGAAGGAACTGAAGGAATGACTATAGTATTAAGGACCTCAAGTTCTCATGTCAAGAAGATCTGGATATGATTCTCAGAAACACGAACTTAGGCAGATTAGTCACGCCTTGTAATCTTAATTTCCTAGTCCATACAATGTGGTCAACTATGATCTTGTAAGGTTTTCACGGTATAGTACCCCCAGGCAGAAGAGCAGTCATGAATAGGTAATGATGATATAGTATTTGTCAAAATGTCTAGAGACAGGTGTTAGTTGTCATTATGATGAATTCTGCCATCTACAAGATGAAGAGTGAAGTAAGATCTGACATAGTTAGAACAAGCCAGGGACGTGAATGCATGCATCTTCTGAGGGCTTTGGAGCCCTCGGTAACTGCCTGCAGTAAGCACGCCTTTTCCACCAGAAGCCTCCACTTCATAGTTGCCAGGGCACTTGAAAGCTTATCACTGGCACATGTTTTCCATGGACTCCCCGTACTGCTCATCAACAGCTTCCTAGTGAAAGGAGGGGCAGGAGATTGCTTTAGAGGGCCACGGTGAGTTTAGATTCTCTGTTGTTTCTATATTTGACCAAAGTGAGTTTCAGTGTAAGAAATATCAATCACTTATTTGCATACAAAACACATTATAGAACACTTATTTCATGTCAATCACTATTTTAGAGGCTGAAAATGCACTGGTGAATAATCTAACAGGTTCCTGTACTTATGAGCTTGCCTTCTGATCTAGCAGGTTAAAATAAACACATTAAGAGGGTCGAAAAAGTAGCAGTGACAGATGGGGATGAAGGCAGCGATGGACAGAGGAAAGCTCTCAGGAGAGGAGGTTTGAGCTGGGAACTAAGAGATGAGGGAACTGTGGTCACATGGACACAAGAACAGGGCACGTAGTGAGGCTGATGCAGGAAAAGGTTTGGAAGGATCAACTTGATGCGCTCTAGGGATAAACTGAAGGGTGGTGCGGCTGCGTGTAGTGACCAAGCAAGCAGCGTGAGGTCTGAACTAGAGAAACTGGCGGAAAGTGCAACCTTCCAGGCTCCGGCCCTGTGATGGCTGGGTGTAGCTGTCACCTTGACAAGATCAAGAGTCCCCTGGGAAGATAATCTTAACGAGCAATGTTCCTGTCAGGTTGCCTGTGGACACGTCTGTGGGAGCTTATCCTGATGATGTTGGTTGATGTGGAAGTTTC
Source organism: Nannospalax galili (assembly GCF_000622305.1). NCBI lineage: Eukaryota > Metazoa > Chordata > Mammalia > Rodentia > Spalacidae > Nannospalax > Nannospalax galili. The sequence continues at coordinate 1,221,864 of NW_008355795.1, forward strand.
AGCCTAAAGGTGGGCAGTGCCAGTCCCTTGATTGGTATCCTGGATCATGTAAAAGGAGAAAACGAGCCGAGCACTGGCAAGCATGGGAGGGAAGGGTTGCCTACCATCTCTCTGCTCTTGAGTGTGGGTGATGTGACCAGCTGCCCCAGGCTCCTGCTGTCTGGCTCCCCTGCGATGCGGGACTATAACCTGATGTTTTGAGCTAAAACAAACCTTTTTATTTTCTCTAAATTACATTGTCTAAAGGTATTTTATCACAGCAAATGGAAGGGAAGCTAAGGCAGACAGTAAGTCTTTAAAGAAAGCAGGAAGCTAATGAAATAAAACAGAGATATTAAAATTTAACTAATTTTGTTTAATAAAAAATAAACTGAAGATTGATGAGGAGTGAGAGAAAGTCTTAGGGTGTTACTGAGGAAATTTAGATGATGGCGGCTGGAATAGGGATTCTGAAGTGAAAGTTGGACAACAGTCATGATGGTCTGTGCAAACTATATTTTATAAACACAACCGATTGGAGTTTCTGATGGATTTAATCAATCATTACAAGTATGGGTATGTATAGGAGGCTAGGCCCGAGACCAACAGTGCAGGCACACCCTACTTCCTCTTGGTGAGCAGGACGGCACAGTTTTGGGGCTTATGGCCCAACCTGATTCCTGCCGAGAGCCCTGGACACTGCTGATGTGTGACACACGCCAATGGAAGAGAACACCTTGGACTCAGGGGCCAATGGGGAGTCAAGAAGGGGTATTAAAGGGACCTGCCTTGTATGCAATAAACGAGAGCTTACTGGCAAACCGCCCAGTTTGTTTCCTGGTGACTGTGTCGTTGACTCTGCGCCTACTCATCCCCTGCCCCCATGGTAGGAGGGAGGTCCGCCTAAACAGCAACATGGGTGTAGTAAAGGGAATGGAATCATCCTGTCTCATGACTCCAAAAGGGTCACTCAAAAGTGATAAATGTCAGAGTCAGAGATACGTGAGACGTCATTTAAATCATATCCATCATTAGACTCAAAATATGTCTTTTTATCTGATTGCTACATAGACCATGAGCTGTCCCAATGCTGGGCAGGATTCTGTTTGTTTCTACAAATCTGGAACAGCTGTGGAAATTTCTGGTGTTACATGGGAAATGTATCTCTGTCGGTGGGAAATGTATCTCTGTTGGTATATTGTATATTACTAAAAGTAGAGCTTCTTTGAATGATTTTTGTCAACTTGGTCCTGTTGCAAATCAACCCTTTTAAGAGGTAATTATCACTACAGGGTGGACATCTTGCCTTCAATATCAGAAATGTTTCAGAACCTCAATAATGTAAATAGACTTCCAGAACTGGGCTCTTCCACGCTCAAAAGACCTTAAACAGTGCTGAGGAAGCGTGTCTCTCTTTAGTGTTCCAAACGCTTGACCACTAAACATCTACGTTTATTTTTAAGTTCAAGATGAGAAACGATTTTTCAAATGGTTCGTTTTGAAAACTTCCTTTTCTTCTTACATCTCTGTATCCTCCTTATCCCTGGTGGAACATAAACTTTCTTCATTTCTTGAGCTTTGAGACAGACTCTTGGGATTATTCAGGTTCACTTCACAAATCATTGGCTCAGATTTTTGTGTCCCTGTAAACTGTCATATGTGATCTGCTCTGCTGGGGTATATTTAATGGTTGTGGTGGTTTGAATGAGAATGTCCCCTATGTCTCCAAGTATTCAGATATTTTTCCCCAGTTGACGGCACTGTTTTGGGAGGTCTCAGATGGTGTGGCCATGTTGGAGGAAGCATTTCACTGGGGGTGGACTCAGAGAGTTCTTAAGCCTTCCAGAATATCCAGTCACTCCCTATTTCCTCCTGTGCCTGCTTGAAGATGTGAGTCTCTGCTTTCTGCTCCTTCTCTGGCCACCTCCCACCACCATGCCTCCCCACCATGATGGATTCTAATTCCTCTGGAACTGTAAGCTCAAATAAACTCTACCTTTTTAAAGTTCCCTTGGTCATGGTGTTTTATTACAGCAACAGAGAATTAACTGACACAAGAGTCATTATTACTCTACTGGATGATGTTAAGAGGAGGAAGAGAACGTTTTTCTGCTTGCGACTGTAGCTGTGATGTGAGCCACTAGTGAGAACTGGTCCTCTTTTCTCAGGCTGTTATACTTTGGCATAATCACTCAGGAGTCAAGTATTTTAAATTTTAACATAGCCTTTCCTTGCTTCCTGATGATCTACAATTACTGACCTCCTGATGTCTTATAGAACTAACATTAAAACTTCTCTGAAACCAACAGTGAGGTCAGCGGAGGCAACTTGCCTAACTCTTACCATCTTCCCTGTAGCCCAGCACAGCATATTTCAAAGGGAAGAGTCTCTCTAATGTTGCTGTGCCTGACCTAAGTCAATTTTTGTAAGAGGTTCAACAACAGGGCTTCCCCCAGATGGGAAATGTTGGCCTTGAGTGAGAACGAGTTTACAGACACTTGATCATTTCTCAACCTCTGAACTCCTAGAGTGGATCTCCTTGATTTCAGACCCGCTGATGTCCCATCACAGGGAGGTGACATACTTTCCTTAGGCTTTTATTCTCCAAGTGAATTTTCTATGAAAATAGCAAAACTTGTTCTCATGTTTAGTTTTTAAATTGTTTTTATTTTATTTTATCTTATTGTTATTGTAGTTTTGATTCAAGAACTCCCTGAAGCCCCAAATGGCCTGGAACTCACTATATAGACCAGGTTGGCCTCCATCTCACAGAGATCTACCTACTTCTGCCTCCTGCGTGCTGGGATTAAAGGTGAGTACAACCATGCCCAGTGAAAAATTGTTCTCTTCTTAAGGTCTGCTGTGAATCAGAATGCAACACCTCAGGAGGTTCTCCAGAAGTAAAACCTGAACATGGGAACAGTTCTTGGCTTTGTTAAGGGCAGCAGGTTCAGGAAGAGTTCTTAACTTTGTACAGCAGTGTGTTTTATGGTCTGGTTGATCCTGGTCCTGGGATCAGGAGAGTGTGTAGGAGAGTGTGTTCTATGGCCTGGCTGATCTGGTCACGGTCCATTATATTATACTTCAGAGTTGTCAGGCTGGAGGGCCAGCTGCTTCTGAGTGAAGGGAAAGAGCCAAATATACAACACAGCCACATGCATGCACACAGCCAAAGCAATTCATAGTCTTACTGGATTTCCAGCAGGAATTCTCTGTAGAGTAAAGCCCTAGGCAACGGGATATCAGACGATGAGGGTAAACCTTTCATGCAATTGCTCCTTCAACAACAGCTTGCTCTACACAACAGCATCTTGGCCTCTGACTCAGGAGACCTGTCGGGTCTTAGAGGATAACTTGACTTCCTCTTAGTCAATATGTCTTTTTGTTCTGGAACACACAGAACCGTGTATCGTCAAGCGTTTTATTTACCTTATGCTGTAGTTAGGAAAATGTCTTGAAGCACATTTTTGTTGTTGTTCTATTTACAATGCCCAGCAAGAAAGATGTCTTTGATCTAGGATCATGTGGTTATTATGAGTTACAAGAGAGAGCATTTATTTTGTAATTATTGGATAAATATTTGTTGATTCCTCTGTGTACAGTACTTTTCCAGTTGTTGGAAACCCAGAGAATCTAGTCATCACTCGATGTCATCATCCCACTTAGGAACACAGCTAGAACAATAGCTTAAACTTAAACCAGAGACTGACTTTATTCAGTCACTAAGCAAATACTGACCTCAAAAAGGCAAGATAATAAGAGGACATTCAGACATGATCCAACAGATACTTTATTTCCTTTGGCGTTGAGCATGGATATGATTGTTGCTTAAAAAAATAAGTTCCTTTCACATTTGCATTTATCAATGCATTCCAAAGTTTTGTAAAGCCCTTTCTTGGGATATTTAGCCCATGTTAATTCTATGTGAGTCCATGAGTATTGTGTGCTGTTCACAGCTCATTAATGCAGAGGAACACAGTGGCCTGTGGGGCTGTGTGCAGGTGTGTCCCCTAGAGCATGACTCCTTAGTCCCATTTCTCACAGTCTTCCCTCATCTGCTCCTTTTTTGCTCTGATCTGGTCATTCAGGTCTTCCTTTGATGGTAAGAGCTTCGGTAATGTTCTTTGAGTCATGCCTTTTCCTTTTTGGCTTTGTGTCAGAGTTACCTCTCTTAAATGTATTTACATAAGATGTTTTAGAGAGTTGTCTGTCATATCCCTTCCATTGTCTTCGTTAAGCCCCAGCTTGCCCAGGCCAGTTCGGAGGCTCCTATGTTACTTCTGGCATCCCTCTCTTCTCATTGTGTTTCTTAGTCTTTTGCTTCTTTAATTGAATTCTTGCAAATTTTATACAATACGTGTTAATCATATTTTGTTTGGTTGACCTCTTCCCTTCTCTGTCCCACAGTACCCTCACACAATTTCATGTACTCTTATAAGTATTAAGGCCTACTGAGTAAAATTTATGTCCACAAAGGTTGTTTGGTCCATCCACTAAAGCCCAGCTAACCTAGCCATCATCACACCCTTAAAGAAAAGTGACTGTCCCTTTACCAGAAGCCATTGGTAGCAAATTGTTCCTTAACTAGGTTGGGGCTCCCTTCTACTCCCAATTTCCATTTTTGGATCTTGTCTGCATTGAACTTACGTGGGTCTTGTGCACGCTGTCACCTTTGCTATGAGTTCATATGAGTAAATGCCCAGTTGTCTGGAAAACTCCGTGGTCGTATGTATACCAATTCTGATCCTTAGAATTGCTCCACCCTGTTTTCTGCAATGATCCTTAAGCCCTGGGAGGCCAAAGTTTGATACAGATGTTCCTTTAGAGAAAAGCACTCTGAACTCTCTCACTCCCTACAGCCTGGCCGGTTGTGGCTCCTCTGGGTTAATTATCATTCGCTCCATAAGGAAAGTTCTCAGGTGTGAGTTGAGAGATGCATCGGTCTTCTGTCACACACACACACACACACACACACACACACACACACACAATGTTTTTTAATTGTCAAAAATTATTCTTAAAATTTGAAAAGTTATCTCTGTGAATATCCTTTTCTATAATTTTATACGATTGACAATTCACTATTGTATGTTTGGCAAATTAAAATAAATGTGAAAAGCACACACCTATACAAAGATACATATATTTTACCTGTAAATATCTTATCTATTGCTGAGATGGTGAAGTGGAGTCAGGTAGCTAGGTCTATGGTTTTAAGGCCGAGGCTGTGCTTTGGACCTATTGATGACTCTACCTTTCTGGTGGGGTCATGTGGTTTTAGACCCATTGTTGTGACTCCCTGGCTCCTAATCCTCTTCCTTAGGACAAATCAGGCCAGCTCTGGTCAGTTTTGGTTGAAGCCATGTAATAACTCATGCTGGCTCTCCACAGGTCAATGCCAAAGCTGATGGTTCATGGAGCAGTTTGGTATCAGTAACTCATATCATGTTGGGAATTTAGAATTTTGACGTCAGTTTTTTAGTTTCTGTCAATATAGTCAGAACAGCGTAACAAAGAAATAAATACGCTCAGATTGGTGTGTGCCTTGCAAACACAACACAGCAATTAGACTTGAAACTCGGGGATGAGAGAAATCTAAGAATAGAGATTCTTATGGGATTTGATTACAGTTGTGTACACTGTGTGTGCACACACGCACACGGTGACAGACTGGCCTTGGACTCCATTTCCGCTCCAGTGTGAGCTGTGATGGGCTGAACACCTGGTGGTGCTTCCCATTTCTTATATAGCCATTCCGTGAAGCCTGTTCTGACTGCTGCGAAAGAGCCGACCAGCCGTTGCATCTCTGGCCCCACTCCACCTGGTGCACATGTCTACCTCATCACCTCCGATACATGACCATATGTGCCTTGATGTCCTCCTGCTATGGTATATGTTCCCTGAAGTGAAGTTACATTTTCTCCATCCAGGATTTTGATACAAAAGAAAATAATATATTACTTTTTAATCTGGAGCATGTTGAAATGAGAAAAGTATTAAACTAAATTTACTTTCCACCAATTACTTCTATAGAACTATTCGCTCATTCCACCACTACGGAAATCAGTACTTTATTACTCTTTTCCATTTATATCTGTCCTATATCAGTGCTCTGTTTGGTTTCACAAGACTTAGCATCTATATTAAATCTCTTCATTATCTTAATCTAATCTATGGAGAAAGTTCAATCATAGTTCTGCACAGAGCAGTTTTAGAAGGCCTTGGCATCACAAATCTAATCACGGGAGGATGATGCTGGAGCTTAGAACAGAGATTGAAGTGGCTGGAGCATTGCCTTTAAAGCCTGGAAGAGCCTTTGAACTTTTTGGCTCAGAACAATAATTTATTTCCTAACAAGTCTGAAAAATGTACTCTGTGTATATGGTTTCATGCAATTAAAAACATGACCCAAAGCTAAAAATATAGGACATGTGATTCATGATGTGTGTCATAGGCTGACCCCACTCTCACCAAAAAGAAGACTTTTTAGGAATCAATATCATATTGTTTTTAAAAGTACACAATAAATAAGAAGTAATTTCATATGAGCCTGCTAAAATCTGAAAACATTTATTAGCAATATGGGCAAGAAAATTGATAAAGTATCTACTAGACTTACAGTAACCATGAAATGTAGATTCAATTGAAAGTCAAGCATTTGATCACCAGGGGACCCTGCACAAAACTCATATATCTTCACATTGATAAGTCCAAAACTGGTCAGTCTACAAGCCAGGGTCCCAGAGTCAGTCATAAACTTGAAATGCTATGAACATCATTGCTGGTAAACAACAGTGCAGCTAACTAAATCGCGAAAGCAAACACAAATACTTTTAAACCAAAAAGTCAGCAAAAATTATTTGAAAATATAAAGCAATTAACAAAATGCTAAGCTCCTGGGGTTTCCAGAGAATTAGTGTGTATTAGTTAAATCTACAATAAACTTTCATTTATAAGACTAAATTAAGAGAGTACTTTTCATACATAAAGTCACAATTATCTACAACAAAACTCATGTACAACTGTCAATATCTGTTCCAGTCCCCAGTGTATTCCTTATGTTTCTGTTGCAGTGATTACACACCATGAGAAAGGCAACTCACAGAAGAAATATTTTGCAGACAAACTATAGAAGGAATGGTGTATTGGGCTTATGGTTCCAGAGAGATAAGTCCACCATGCTGGGGAGGAGTGGCAGCAGACACAGCTGGAGAAAAAAGCTGAGTGTTCACATCTTCAATGCACAGGAAGGAGAGAGAGAGAGAGAGAGAGAGAGAGAGAGAGAGAGAGAGAGAGAATATGGGGCCAAGCTATGAACTCTCAAAACCCACCCCCATCCCAGTGGCATGCTTCCTTCAGGAAGGCCACACTTTCTAAAAGGTCCCATGAGCCTCCCCAAACAGGGCCTCCAACTGAACAAGCGTTGTAATAGGGCAGTCTCATTCAAACCTGCAAGGCCAGTAATAAGCTAATAAGCACATTAAATTCAGCAAAGCATACCTCCTTCACAGGTAATGCTTTATGCACGGTGGGACTACTCATCTAAGCCAGCCTCAATACTTCAGTCAAGATTTCAACTTTGTTACCCCAAAATAAGTGCTCAAAATCTTATATTTGTCCTTACAACTGTTCATAACTGGGAATTATTCTTTACTCAGGGTCATGATCAAAAGTTTTTGAACAATTTTTGTTGTGGGGTCGGTTATGCCTGTATGAGTGTGCTGGTGTGTGGGCTGTCTCTGGTTTAGAGCCAATGTGCTCTGAGAAGCAGCAATGATTAAGGAAAGCATTGACCCAGGACTGTGCCATAATTGCAGGTATGACTTACAATGAACCCACAACACTGCATCATGTGGTTCTCAGAGCGGAGTAGCAAGATTGATACATACTTACATTTACAAATGTAGAAATCCTAGTTTAGAAAACTTGGATATACCTAATTTTCTCACATAGTGAGTCTAAGCCCAGGACACAGGTTTCTGAAACTGTTCCTGCCTTAGTTACTTTTCTGCTGCTGTAATAAAACACCTTGACCAAGGGAACTTATAAAAGAAAGAGTTTATTTGAGTGTATGGTTCCGGTCGAATTAGAGTCCATCATGGTGTGGAGGCATGACTGCAGAGATGGCTGGAGGAGGAGCAGAAGCTAAGCTCTCACATCTTCAAGCAGGCATAAGAATCAGAGGGTGACTGGAGATCCAGCAAGGCTTAGGAACACTTTAACCTGCTCCCAGTGACGTGTTTCCTCCAGCATGACCACACCTTCTCAGACCTCCCACAATGGTGCCACCAATTGAGGATGAATTGTCCAAATACTTGGAGCCTATGGGGGACGTGCTCATTCAAACCAAGTTCTCGAGGGACCTTAAACCTTATCATAACATGCTATGATAGCGTGCATAATTGAATGCATAATATACTGGAGATATTGAGGGTATCGTTTAATAAATTATTATTTAGATAGTTTGACAGGGAAAGGTAACACAAATTACCATGGTTACAAAGCACTTAACACATCAGAGACACTAAAGAGTTTGAAGTGAAGACCTTAATGTGCAGCAAAAAATCAATCCACGCTACACAGATTAAATAAAAAGAGTGATAACCACAGCAAAAAGGTAGGGACAAGAAAGGGAGACATACAGGATTTGGGTGGGACAGCCATGAGGTAAGAAGAATAAATAAAAGGGATAAAATAGGTGTAGAAATCGAATTCTCTGTATTTACACATGCAATGATCTTATACTTAAGAAGAAAGAATCCAAAGACTTTGAGATGTGGTAGGCAAGTTATGCAAAGTATGATACAATTGCATACAAAATTCAGTCTCATATTTCTACAAAAATAATTTGTTAAGGAAGCAAAAAGAAAATCCCATAGTATAACAAACAAGACAACACAAAACAGAACCCTAGAAATAAACTTAAGCAAAGTGGTGAAAATTTTCTTCAGTACTAAAGGCTGCACTTGAAGACACTAAAAGATGGAAATTCTTCTCCTGTTTGGAGCCTAGCAGAATTTATGTTTTTAGAACGATATTATTGCTGAAAGCATTCTACAGATGCAATAAAATCTCAATGAAAATTCCAAGGACAGTTCTTCATAGAACTAGAAATAACAACTCTAACATTCACACAAAATGCAAAATAGCTTGAGCAGTCAGAGGAATCCTCAGCAAAAGGAACAGAGGTGCAGGTATCACAAGATCTGATTCCAAAGCACACTTCAGAGTCATGGGCAGATGAATAGGACACAACAAAATCCTACCGCGTAGCCACGTGAAAGCAGACTCCATGGGTAAAAGTCTAAAACAGAGAACCCACAAATAAATTCACACATTGCCAAGAGATTCTCAACCAAAATGCCAAAAATACGTTAGCCAAAGAACAGCCTGTTCGATAAATGGTTTTGGTGCGCAGTGACTACACGTAGGTAGAAGACAGATGCTAGATACTCTTACCCTGTACAGGAACCAAATCAAAATGGATCAAAGAATTTAATGTAAGACCCGAGATCTCGAACTGGTATAGGAAGAAATAGGAATAAGACTTTAGGCTCAGGTAGAGTTTTACAAAAAATATTCCAGTATGTGAGGAAATAATAGCAAGAATTGATAACTGAGACTGTGTCAAATTAAAATGCTTCTGTGCCTCAGAGAAAATAACTGCTGGAGTGGAGAGACAGCCCACAAAATTAGAGGGACTCTTACCAACTATAACTCTGGCACAAGATTCAAAATTAGGGTATATAATTAACTCCAAAATTCAACACTAAAATACAAATAATCCAACCAGAACATGAGCATATGAACAGGTTATTCAAAGTAAGAACAAGCGATGGAGAAATACACAAAGACGTGTTAAACATCAGAACAACGAAAGCCCAAACTACACTGTGATTATGTCTCACCCTAGTCAGAATAGTTTTCATCAAGAACAGACAACTAATGCTGGCGGGGATGGGACCCATTGGAATGGCTATCCACTGCAGGTAGGGTTGCAAATTGCTGTAGCCGCTAGGGCAGTCAGTAAGGAGTGTCCTCAAAGACGGAAAAAGCAAACCACAATATGGTTAGGCTGTAACATTCCTGGGTGCATATCTGACAGAGTCTAAGGGAGCTAACAACAAACCCAGCTTATCCTGGAACGATTTCCCACAGCCACACTGTGGAATCACCTTTGGTTCCTGTCAGCACAGGGATAAATGATGTCATTTTCCTGCGGAAGTAATAGACAAAGAGGACAAGATGAATTTCATCTTGTATATCACAATAGTATGTTCATTTTGCTCCATCAGTGACAGCAAAACCCTGGTATTAGAATCATGACATCAACCACTGAGTCTGGATCCTTTACCTTCTGTACATGGAGACACCCCCCCACATCTCTGTCTTCATGTTCTTCTAGAAAAGGGAAGAGATGGCCACATGTCAAGAACATGGATGCCATCACTCGTGAGTTTATGACAGTGATCACATGCTCACTTTTTAATAAAGTAAAAAATAAAAAGAGACTTTGGCTGTGCATGGGAAAGTGGACTTGCTCCTCCAGGTGGTGTCTGGAAAGTACAGGGATCTCCTTTGGACTCATAGGATCAGGTGGACAAGAACTGTGCTAATGGATGGAGTAGTCAGAGATAGACAAAGCACAAAGGGCCATGGAGCTCAGGGTGCCAACAAACAGAGAAAATGTAGCATTTTGAGAAAAGTATTCTTTATTTTGCTTCAATTTTTAAGCCCAATATGAAATAAATTTTAATCCAAATATCTTTAAGTTAAGCTTCATAAACGTGATTTATTTTATAAAAGAAATTTATTGAAGTTAATTTATTTTGGTGTGTGTGCCCCCATTTAAAGCAAATAATTTGATGAATTTAGGCAAATCTACATATTTGAAATCTAGCTTTGCTTTAAATATGTAGAACATTTCTATCATTCCCCAATGCCCACAAGATCCACTAGGAATTCCTGTTCTGGATTCATTTGCTGTGTAGCTGTTTGATTGCTCCATGGTCACTTGATTGTCCACAGTTTTTGCTAAGCTGTCTAACAATCCCTACCTAGCTCCAGGTGCCTGTTTGGGAAAACATCACAATGGAAATATAAATTATTTGAAACCATGAGTTGAATTGAAAATGAAAGCCTTATTATTCTAAGTAGTAGACAGGTTATATGCAGAGCTGCCAGGCCTGAGTCATGTAGGATAAGTTCAAAATGCAGTCAGACCTAAGACAGACCTCAGCAAATGTAGAGTTATAGAGTGGTGTGGCTTGAGCAGGTCCCAAAGCTCTCGTAGCTGCTCAGAGTGAGGACACTAGTTACAACACAGTCACAGGAGCACCATGGCCTTTCTTACCAGGTAATATGGCAAGAGACTCAAGCTCCTGCTTAGCAAAATCCCAAATTACTTCAGGTCACCAATCACTGAGACTGCTTAGGAAACATGTGTAGTGTGGGGTCTCTCCCTCCCCTCATGGGTCGTTGGCCATCGGTCCACGAGGACAAAGGGAGCAGAAGTGACGAATGGGGTCAGGATGGCCAGTGAGCACTGATGGAAGAAAGCCCTTCCAGGGAGGCAGATTCAGTGATACAGCTCCAGATTCAGTGATACAGCTCCAGTTTATTCAGTGGAGGTTAGGGAAAATATAGTGTGGAGGCAGCAGCCAAAGACTCAGCTGATAGGTGTTTATAGTATGCTTTATTTACATGTGGCAGGGGGATCCTATCATCTGACTATAGGGCAATGCCTAATTATCATATAGAAAAAACCTGGGGGCAGTTTTGTTGCAGGTAACTATGCCAAAGTTCATGTTCCAATAAGGTCAGGCATCCGTGCTTGGTGGCACTTTCCAGGTAAGTCAGGCAGAGAGCAGGAGGCCCCCGCTGAGAAAGGGAGTCCTTCCATATAAGCGCCGAGCTCCTTAGAGCTATCCGGACATGGAGGACTACAACCTTAGCAGCAGGGTCCCACAACAGTGTAGCACCCGTCACATGGAACAACTCCAGCTCTTTGTTTTGATTTTGTGATCTTTTTTTCCTGGATCATAACCTGATGACTTTTTTTTCCCTCAGATTAAGTGCTTTTAATGGCTCCATATTGGGTTGAGATTGAACCCAAGCTCTTTAACACGATAGACAAGATGCCTAAAAACCTGAAGGCTGCCAGTTCCTCACAGTCTCCATAGAGTGTGGCCGACATTGTATCCGTTTCTCTCCACTATGCCTGGAAAACTCTGGTAACAGCAACCCCAATCTCACTGAAACGAAACTCAGTGTAGGTCACAGGCTATTAGTTTATACCACCAGAGGCTCAGAGGTGCATGATGTCTCAGTGCGCGATGATATAACAGACCACCCCAGGCTGGGTAGCTTACAAACAACAGAGTTTTGTCCTACTTTTCTAGAAGCTTGGAAGTTCAACTCAGACAGAACTGATAAGGGAATTCATCTGAATATTGAGCTTGTATAATCATGTAGTGGAAGGCTGTAGGCTGACTCTCTGACCTCTTCAGATGAGGCTCCGTCCTCTGGCATACCCTCAAGTGTGTCACCTCCACCCAGCACCACATAGAAGATTAGATCTTAACACATGACATTTAATCAAATACAAATGTGTTGTCCATAGTGGACTCTGGAAATGGAAAACGTGACCTTGAACCTTTTCCCATCATTCACCGCTTCCAGTGTGACCTCTGCTGAGGAGTTTTCACATGCCTCTGTTTTCTAATTGTTGAAATGAAAGGTGATGAGATTAAATGCCCATGTTTCTTCTGAGGAACAAGTGAGGTAACCAAATGCCTAAGGGCACAGATCCTAGACTGCTGTAGGAGGACGTGCAGCCTGGGCTGCCAGAGCGTGTGGCCATGTACCCAGCAAGCGAGGTAAAACACCCAACATCCAGCAGAGGCAAACCTATGTTCTGCCAAAAGACAGAGAGACGGCTGATGTGAAAATGGCCTGATACAGAGAGCCAATGAGGAGCAGACACGGCCTACCAATGGACCAATGGGACACCAGGAGGGGGATATATAAGGGATCCCCATATCCACAATAAACGAGTCTGCAACTGCTCACACTGCCTGCTTCTCACCCGACTCCTGGTGTCTGTGTCGTGTCTCCGAGCCGACTCTACCCCTGTCCAGAGGTCCCCAGGACACCCACAATAGACTGCCATTTAGATTTTTTTTCATATTTTATTTCATGTATATTGAGTTATTGCCCACATGCATGTAAATGCACCAGTGGAGGCCAGAAAAGGCTGTCAGTTTTCCCTGGAACTGCAGGTACAGTTGTTAGCTGCCAGGACCTCTGCAGTAGCAGCCCATGCTCTGACCGCTGAGCCATCCCTACAACCCCTTCAGCTTTGTTCTAACTGTGCTACATGTTGACTGTTTGCCTTTGGAAAACTTCATTGAACCTCAGTTTCTTCAGATATAATGGGGGTAGAAGTCAAACGCATGATTTCTTTTCAGAATAAACTTCATTGAAATAGACCAAACTCGGAATAAAATCCAGAGTCTAGTACTCAACACACTGCCTGTCTCCATCACCCAACACACTGCCTGTCTCCATCACCCTCATTTTCTCACAGTAACAAGATGTCTGTGTATAGTACAGGCGTTCGCAACGTCTTCCTCCTGCTCACATATCCGATGTTACCTTCCAAGAAATAAGACTTCTGAATGTTATACACACCCAACAGTTGATGCTTGCTGTACAGATCTTAGACAATGATTTGATTCCCCTCAGGAGATCATCATGGGACAAAATCTCGTGTCTGGGGACTCATTTTTTTTTCCTCACTGAGAAGAAAGAGTTTTTATGGGAACTGTCAACTCACCAGGCCTTGTGGAAGGTCTGAATGAGAAAACATAGAAGGGCAGTTACCTAGATGGCCACCTCTCCCAAGACACCCTGCGTCTAAAGTCACAGAACACTGGATACAAGGGAAGGGTGGCTGGGCTGTGGAGAGGGTGAGCACAGCAGTGAGCTCCCTTCTGGCAAGTGTTGGGCAGAGAAAGAACCTCAGTTACTGCGCTACTTGCATTTCTGTTTTTGTGACTGATAACCCTGACAGAACAACAGTTACAGCACATCACGGAGGGACGTCCAGGCTGCAGCTCACAGCCACAGCAAGAGCAGAGAGCAGAAGCACAGGCTGGCTGCTTGCTCCTCCCCACTGTGCTCCAGCTTCTGTGTCATGAAGTCCAGGGCCCAGGCCATGAAATGGTGCCGTCCACACTCAGGGTGGGTCTTCCCACCCCCATTACGTGTCAGGACAGTGCCCCACAGACATGCCCACAGGCCAACCCAGTAGAGTCACTCCGTGAAGCTTTCTTTTCAGGTGATTCTAGGTTGTGGTAGGTTGACAATTACAAGCTGTCTGTCGCAGTTATGATTCATGCAGGTTTCCTGCATAAATCTGAAGTACTTGTCTGTAAGTAAACCCGCACCCCAAGCTCAGTTAGCAAGTCCAATAAACTCATTAAGATTCTTCAAACCAGGGTTTGGAGAATGTTTTTCCTCAGGCTGTTGCAGGGACTGTGGGAGCAGGGGATTGGATGCCACGTGCACCTCCCAGCAGTGGATTCGTCTTTCACTGGATGATACTTCTGCTCACTGAGTGCCTCCATGTGCCCTGTTCCCACCACCACCTTGTTTACCTGCTGCTCATCTCATATCTTGACAAAGTTAAAATTTATCCTTTGGGACTTCTCTGTGTACTTCCCTCCTTAGAGATGACCAGGCCCTGCTTTATACCACAGGGTGACACATTCCATCCTTACAGAGCCTTACTGTAACTCACCACAGCCACGAATCCCAGTCTGGGTTAACCATATGCAAGACCTGTGGGAATCAGAGCTTTTTGTAACTTTACTCTTTTGAAACAAGCCTCTCCCATGCTGTTCCATCTGCATGTGATTAGATTCCCATGACAGAGCCATAGGATCTACACCTAGGACCAGCTCCCCTGGTCTTTCACTGGTTGCTGGCAGTCCCTCCCTAAGGACTCATGGCAATCCCTGGTTGGCAGAGAGGGAACTGCAGGAGCAGAACTGTACAGTGTTGCTGTCATCTTATTCTTAAGCCAGTAGCAACAGAAAATCCCTCATCTATTCCAGACCACATAGGTAAAGAGACCACCTGAATTTTTGAGTCATACGATGAGCTGTGACTCTTTGACCAGGTAGTTTTACAAAATTGTTTATCAGTGTCTCCAACATACCTGAGTCATGTCAGTCATTTCCAGGCCAGCCGAAGGGAAGCATGCTCTCTGAGCACACATGCTCTGTTTAGGCAGCCTGACCTCTTTAACTCCTGAAAGGGTTCTGGCCTACAATGCTGAGCAAGAAGGTAATGGTAATAAGCACTTCCTTTGACTTTTAAGTATGTCATAGCTTGGCTAATTCTATGATCATGTATTTAAGGCTGAATAAATTATGAGGAAGGTCAACAGTCTCTCATATGTGGCAAGATGATTGCTAAGGCTAGCAGGAGTCCTTGTATTGTGAGTGTCTGGATCATAGAGTGTCACAGGCTTTACTCACAAAATGCCTTTTCATGTTTATTGACTCCACTGGCCTCCAGCATCTCCTAAGCATGATCAGTGATGAGTATCATAGGACCAATCAGTAAAAATTTTATCAGTTGCTGAGTGGGTTTTAATGTGTTTAGCCTACATTTCAGGATCATGAGTGCAGCCTAAGGAGAAAGGCTAATTATCTACAAGATAATTCTCTTGCTCAGGTTCCCCAAACGGAGATAGCCTTCTGTAAAGAAAAGAGGTAAAGCTATTCTTCGCTTTTAGGAATAGCTTCTTTAAGCTGAGTGGGACTGGAAGCCTCCCATGTGCCTTCTAAGTTTTCTAGTTAAAGAGGACTATCAGAGGAATGGGTGTTACTCACTGGACAACTAATGCAGGTCACAGGCTACCGTGGAGAGTCAGATGGTTCCCAGCCATGTGTTATTATAAATCTAAAGTTTGAATCCTAGTCCCTAATCATGACAAAAGAGTAACTGGTTTATCCCGAATAATCAAACTTAAAATCCTCTGAGCCTAAGGCCACATTTCCTTTCCCAGATTCTGATGCCTAAACTGTTGGATCCATTCCATTCAAGAATATGTTTCACATTTATCTAATTTCCATGGCTTCTCAATTTCAGTTAGCAAAAGAATATCCAATCTGTCATTCTCCGTCTTTGTCTAGATGCCAGTCTTCCACAAAACGTCCACATGCATTTCTGACATCACTTCTCTCCAACCCAAAACACTAAGTACTCAGTCAAAACGCTTAGTTTTCTTCCTGCTAATAACCTAAGCCCATAAATCTCAGACAACAAAACTCTACCAGACACAATTCCTCCTTGACTCTGGCATCGTTTCCTTGACTTCCATGAACATATTATAGACTCTGGGTGGCTTCAGTGTTATGACTGGTATGATTTGAGATATGTGCCGTTATCTATGTAGCTTTTCTCTTCGGTTCTTTGGACCTTCCCACCCTAACTATCCATCTCTAATCCCATTACTTTCCATCTGCCTTGGCTTCCCATTGTCATGATCATGAACTAGCCATTATCAGAACAGGACCTTAATTCTAATCATCCAACTCTTCATCATCTTTCAACTATACCCTTCTAATAGTCTGATTCTACCATCACCTGTAGTTCATTATTAAATTATCCCCTCGTGGCTGGACTATCTTCTGCTTCAAGTTTAAAATCCTTGAAACATCACAATAATCTTTTTTTTCCCTCATGTGACTCTTTCTTTATCACATTCACTTATCAGAAGTATAACCATCCCTCCTAGCAAACTGCTACCCCATAACTGAAATTTCCTGCATAAAAATTCGGTCACTGAATGACTTCATTTAAATTCAGGATCACCAACCTGAAGTGAACCTATATTGCTAACTAAGAGTTATTCTAGAATTTTCAATTCCCCTTACCCTTTGCCTCTCCTGTTATTGACATAATTTCCTATCTTCCCCCAGATTTTAACAGGACTCCTTCGTCTTCAATTTCAGCTTAAATTCTTTCTTCCCAATTCACTGTGAAAATTTAAGCCACCAGAATAGAACTACAAGTTTATAGTACTGTGCTCCACCTCCACCTCCTCCTAGGCTCCATCTCTACCTCCTCCTGTGCTCCACCTCCTCCCTCCTGTGCTCCACCTCCACCTCCTCCTGTTGCTAGGCTGAACCATCAGATCTCAGGAGAGGTCAGCCCACCGCCCATGGGGGATGTTCCTCTGGTTCCCTCTAGTTTGAAGGTATAGCTCCCACACTGTCCCTCTCTCTTGAGTATTGATTCCATTCACCTTGCCTGACCCTTTGTGGGTCTTTCTCTACATCACAAAGAGTTCCTTATTTGCTCACTATTGAAACCTTTTCATCTCCAAATACCTCCCCATTTTCCTCCTCTGCGTTGTGAGTTGTGCATGAGTACCCTGCACTGTCTACCAGATACCTCCCCATTTTCCTCCTCTGCGTTGTGAGTTGTGCATGCCCTGCGCTGTCTCCCAGATACCTCCCCATTTTCCTCCTCTGCGTTGTGAGTTGTGCATGAGTGCCCTGCGCTGTCTCCCAGATACCTCCCCATTTTCCTCCTCTGCGTTGTGAGTTGTGCATGCCCTGCGCTGTCTCCCAGATACCCCTTGCTCACATTCAGTGAAGCTTTTGATTCTGTGACGGCACTGAAATTGCTCCTGCCAAGGTCACCCATGATCTCCTCTTAGCTAATCCACTGGTCAGTTCCTGTACTGCTCTAACTTGACTTGGCCCAGAACATCACCTCCTTATTTCTTAGATACAGGACATCCAGGATCACACTATTATGGGTTTTCTGTCGCCTTGTTTTTCTTGGTCTTGCATCTGCTTTTCATCACTTTGCTTGTTTATGATGCAGCATTCAGTCAGTGAGTCCTTTTCTGTCCAGTAGGAGGAGTCTTAGTGACATGATGGCTCTGTGTCAGTGCCTTATAGGGAATCATAATTGTGGGGTATTATGGATTCACGTTTCAATTAGTCATATCCAGATCAGGTGGAATGGCTCTGGTAACTGGGAGGTTGTCTTACTTCTCTGCTCAGGACACTCCACTTGGCTTCTGTCTGAGTCTGTTTGATGCTGCAATAACAGTATATCGCAGATTAGGTGTTTTATGTTGAAAACAAATATGTTGGCTTTCTGTTCAGTAGGTTGTAAAGCCCCAAATCAAGGGAACTCATTCAGTTAAGGCCTCATTGCTGTATCATAACATGTCAGAAGACACCACATGTTGTAAGAATCAAAGAAGGGAGAGCAGATGGGGTGAATGCCTTCCCCAGAGGACTCACAGGGAGATGGCTGCATTTGTTCAATGAGGAGGGGGACCCCATCAGCAGCATATTTCTGTTCCAGGGACGTTCCTCCAGATGAGAAAGCAAACATTCAAAGCACCACATCTTCACATCTGATTCGAATAAATGTCCTCCCAGAAGCCTTTGTGCGCCTTTATTATTTAGACCTCGTCTCCTTCATCCCTCCTGGCTCCTTCGTTCTTTCAGGCAGTGATTGTTCATTCCCCAAGCCCACACTCCCTCCTTCCCTCAGCTTTGCCCTCATCTCTCGCTCTGTAATGAAACAAGTCTCTCAACATTTTTCACCCCTCATATCTAACGTATCGCATGCTTTATAGATTTAAGTTATATTTGTAATTTTCTTCTTCCTCTAAAACATAAGGATGAAGGCCGCAAGGTTATCTTTTCTCTCACAGATAGATCTTCAACACCTCTGTGCTGTCTAATAAGTGAGTGGACGCAACACAAAGGTAGAAGTCAGGGGCAGTTGGCAAAGTGAAATTACCCTTGACGTCCCATTTGCCACTGGTTTTATTCAGAGCAGATTGAAGAACTGTAATCCTTTTATACTGAGATAAATTTGTTTCTAGTGTGAATAGTAGTGTGTGATTGTACACAGTGAGGAAGTTGCTCAATTGCTAAGGGGTTCACATTACCAAGTGTTGTAGGTTTAATAGCTGTAGAATCTTAAATAGAGGGATTTGAAATGAAATTGGAAGTTTCTGTGGAAATTAATAAGATAAAGACTTAAAGTCCCTATAATTGGATGTGTCATGACTTTAAGATGCTTGGAGGTGGTTTCATGGAATCTTTCTTCCTTGAAACATGTCTAAGATCATCCTGAGAACTTTGGTATATACTTAATTTTGATGTAGGAGCACGGGATTTGTGGCTGTAAAACACATATAAAATGTAAAATACACTCTCCATATACATGTGTTTATACTTTAGTTCACTAATAATACAATCAGTTTAATTTAAATAGGTTTTCTGCCATATAGGTGTCTAATGTGAACACAAGAGGGAAGCAATGACTTTGTTTCAATGTACATTAGATTTAGAAGCAAGAGTGATAGTTTAAAGTGAAGCTTCTAGTTGAAATCAAAGCTTCTAGGACCATGATAGTAATTTATAGCATAAAATGTGCTATGCACACTAGATGCACAAGACTAAGAAATTGGTAGTTCATAAAAATGAGACTAATCCCTGAACAATGTCCAAGCTACTACCAAACTTGACTGAAAAATAAATAGGTATTAGAACTGTGTTTGTCACAGTGGAATGAAGAGAGTCTGAGCACAGGTAGAAATGACAGCTAGGGTGAAATTGTCTAAATGTGTACCCAAAGTTGAGTGGGTTTCATGAGGTTCAAGGAGCTGTGAAGCCAACCAACCTCAATGCCTTACGGAGGAACAATGACAGCTACATACTTCACAGTAATGAGTTTTATTTAGGATGCTGTAAATGTTGGAGGAAGTTTGTATAGTCGTAAACACGGAGTTTTGTTAGTGTTTGTTGTAATTTTCTGAAGAATAGTAATTAGTGATGTAATTGATAACAATATCATCAGTATTATATTATGCAAGTTCTTAAAGTTGCAATCTTTCCCTTTGACCCTCTCTAAGGAATCTCTGTAGTTGGTTCAAGAGAGAGATCAAGCTGGTTCTCTGTTCCTGAAAAGGCTTCTGAAAGAAGGGTCTGGAAGGGTGATTAGAGATGTCCAGGTGTTAGCCTGACAGGGGTCTAGGAATAAACAGAGCTCCCTGAGGCACAGTATTGTCCTCGTGTGTTACTTTCCCTGGTGTGATATTAAAAAAAATCTTTTCACTACAGCCAGGCCACACATAGACCAAACACTCCCGTCCAAGTTCAGTTTGGTGAACCAATGAGTACATTGGAGATGCTAACAGGCACATGGGTGAGGAGTTATCATTGAAGCGTGAGTGACCCAAACACGCCTCAACATCCAGGATGATAATTCACACAAGCTGCTTTATTGGGGTTCGAACCCCAGTCATTCTCCCACCTCCTCCAAGATCACAAGCTGCTGAGCAGAGCCCTGGGCAGCCAGGGCTGGGGGAGGAGGAGCAGCAGTGGCTAGACTCTCAGGTTATCCTTCTTCTAGTGGCATTTTTATAGATCCAGTCTCCTGCCGGGGATCACGGCTGCTCTGATACATGATGGTGACAGTCATGTGCAACCCTCACAAAACAACCAGTGAGTCGAGTCCCTCTCTATCTTTAGTGCTTAGCAGCCCCCTTCCTTTGCAAAGCTGAATCGAATCATCCCAGACTTCAGGCATCCGTGGGGATGCCCTCTGTTGCCTTCTTCTTTCTCCTGGCTGGAGTTTTCTCCTTTCTGTGCAGTCGCAGCAGCTGGCTTGTCACCCATCACTTCTTACTCTGTGATCTCAAGTCCTCTTGTATCTGTCTCCCAAGACTACGAAGTATTTGAAGCGCCATCTCCTTCCTGCTCAGATTCCTAAAGAAAGGCGCTGTATTCAACCCACTGTAGAGCAATCAGTGTCCTCTTCCACTGAGTCTGACCCTGGGGTAAAAACTTTCAACTATTATTTCATTAGATTCATTACTGGCAAGACTCGTACTATTCCTGCATCCACGTTAGACACCAGAAACCTGATCCTTAAAACATTTAATTGACTTACAATTGTCATACACTTTGAGGGTAAGAAAATCACCGCTAGACTTCAAGTATTTCATTCATTTTTAGACTGTTCTTAATCACTTGGCTTTTTGAATGAATAATTCAATTCAGAATGTGGAAAAAAATTGACCTTGACCTCTAGATCTGATGATGCCTAGGTGTTTGTAAACCCAAGGTTACCACTTCTTCCAGTCATCACTAAATGGGGAATGTCAGAATGTTGGAAGTTTCTTAGCAAGGGAAGGATCAACCTCTGCTCTCTATAACCTAGGATGGGAATGGGTGAGAGGAGACATCACTAAATTACTAACACCTAAGAATTCATATGAAACATGCTCTACTTTTTAGAGTGAGGAAGTCAGTTCTAAAGCAAGGAGGAACAAGAAATTATATCTGTAAGAATTTTAACTTCAGCTTCCAGACTCTGATTTCCTAGTGGATGAAAAAGAATGAAAGATAAGGCCATGTTTTCAAGTCTTATGTTTAATAAAAACCAAGTGAATTCCTGCCAAATGGGTGAGTGGGAGTCAGATGTATAATTAAACTTCCTTCTGGTATGGGTGCCATTCAGATCAAATGCCTAGCATCAAATTGGTCTTTCCAAATATGATCTATTATCTAATGGAAAGTTATCAATACTTTTTATTTTTTTGGTCATGGAAGTTTAAAGGGATAGGTTTTTAAAAGCTAATCTTCAAGATTGTTTAACAATCTAAGCACAAATATTGAGAAAGAAAAATGAATAACTTCTTATATCATGCTTTGTTCAAGCCTTCCTCTTTCTGTGCAGAATGCAGCTCGTTCATTCAGACTTAATACCACAGATGAGATGTTCCCCAGGCTCTCCTTCTAAGATCTTTACAGTAATGATTTATTATAAGAGCATTGGTATTGCCAAGTGATGAATGACATTTTATATGAAAACACTGGATATTTGAGTTTGCCCTTTTATGACATCTAAGAAAAAAAAAGGGCATCAGGAAATATACAGCCCAAATAAGAGCAGTTGAAATCCAGCAATGCCTTTAAATACCATTCCATACAAATAGCTTGCTCTGCCAGGAAGAGGTAAATAACATTTTAACTATAGGGAAAAATAAAAACACTGCACTAAGACTCCTTTCTACTCCAAAGCCCCAAACAGATGCTATTTTATATCTTCATAACATTGGTGATGATTAAAAATCATTAGATATCATTAAATAGCTACTCTCAAGATCAATGCACAAAAATACAATATTTTAAATGCTGCACATATTTGCATGCTTTTGACTCTTTCTTTCTTTCTTTCTTTCTTTCTTTCTTTCTTTCTTTCTTTCTTTCTTTCCTTCTTTCTTTCCTTCCTTCTTTCTTTTGAAAAAGAGATTACTTTCTTGAGTGCGAAGAACAGTCTCTCGTTGCATCAAAGCGACAGGTTGTCACTGATCTTTCCCAGTACATTCAATGGGCAACCGCAGTTCCCATGGATCATGAGGAGCAAAAGTCATTCAAACGTTTGAAAGTGCATGTGGGCACGGCTCTCTTTATCCCACAAAGCACGAAGACACCACTTTTTCTCTGAATATGTTTTATCAGTCACTTTTCTCATTGTTTTAACAAAATACTGACAAAAGCAACTGAAGGGAGGGTTTACTTGGCTCCCAGTTTGAAGGGGCCATCCACTGCGGCAGAGGCGTCATCACAGGCATGGTGAGGCAGCTGGCACACCCCCAGTGAGGAAGCAGAGAGCGGCTGGCACTCGCCTCACTTTCTGCTCTTCATTCCGTTTGGTGACAGACCTTTAAATGGTGCTGCCCACACTGGGTTTCCAAGTCGGTTGACACAATCTAGAAACTCTCTCAAGCAGGCCTCAAGGTTTATCTCTTAGAGGATTCTAGACCCTGTCAGGTTGAATATCAATATTAACCCTCACACTGATCTATGTTTACTTTTTCTAGAAAGTGAAATTGAATCTTAACCTTGTTCCCTGAGTGATGGTGCTGGTCAGAAGTGATACCGCACTGCTCTGTCATACAGCCATGTGCTTGTCAGGTTCGCTGCTCCTCAGGAGTGAGAACACACTAGGTTCCTGTGATCCTGTGCGTATCCTGCCCACCTGTGGCTCTCTCTACACTAAAGCAGTGCAGGCTTAGCCTCTTCTTCAGTTTTCAGTGGAGAGACCTGCTTTTGTTCCTGCTCCGTGCCCAGTGCAGGATTGCTGCATGCTGACACACATGATACAGTTGTTTCTTGAGGTCCTGACATGCTCTTAGGGAAGAAATGAACCTCGGCTTGGATGCAGAGATTTTGTGTCTTCAGGTTGATGAGTTTTATATAAGGAAAGGCCCCTGCCTGTGGTTAGGAGTAACTTTAGGAAGATGTGGGGGTGGGGGTGGGGCTCCTTTGACTCTCTTCTCCCCAATTCCTGCCAGTGGATGAAGGAAAGATAGAGAGTGTAGTTATATGGCCAGCATGGAGAGCTGCCATTCACACAGCATGTCACTTCTTCCATGAACTTGACAGGAACAGGCAGCTTTGCTTTTTCGGTGTCCATGCAGACTTCTCACAGAAAGACCTGAAGTCTTTGAAAACCCCCATTCATGATCATGTACTTATAATCACGACATTTTTATTTTCCCATGCCACATGCATATGTACAGAAAAGTAAGCACGAAAGAGAGGAAGTCATCATGACAACGTGAAGTCGATGTTAAGCTTAAGTTCTTTTATTGTGTGCTAGTTTCTGCCTTTTGAGATAGAATTTCACTATGTGGCCTAGTCTGTCCTTGAACTCACTAGGTTGAACTCACTAGCCTTGAACATGCTGACGTCCTTCTGCCTCTGCCTCTAGAGTGCTCTTTGTGACACCATGCCCGGATACACTAGAGTAATTTTAGCAGTATCCTGATTAATTGTAGTCAAAAGGGAACCTATTTGGACCATCTTTAATTATTTAAGAGTTACTTTATTTTTAATTTATTATTAAAAATGACTTTTTATTATTTATTTATGTGTGTGTATGTCTGTCAGTGTACATGTCTCCAGCCTGCCCATGCTTATTTTATTTTTAATTGTGTGGAGGTGAGTGCAGGTGCCTGTCAAGACCAAAGGTATGAAACCTCCCCTATAGCTAGAGCTACAGGGGCTTGTGTGCCATCGTACATGGGTTCTGGGAACCAAACTCAGGTCGTCTGCAAGAGCAGTATGTGCTCTTAACCACCGAGCCATCTTGCCAGCCTCTAGTCCATCTATTAATAGTAGTAACAGTACCTGCAGAAACTATGAAATAAGTAACAGGACCATATCCTTTCAGAAGCGCACTGACAGCCCATCCTGCAGCGACAGTCCTGAAAAACCAGGATTTTGGCTCAAGGTTTGGAGTTACAATAAACTTACAAAAAGTTAATTTCTTTTGACTTCTGCCAGTTAGCATCAAACTTACAAGGCATGAAATCATCTGATCTCGATACTAGGTTTTCTATAATGTCCCCAGTAGAAAAACATTTATGCTTGAAGCATATGTGCCCAGGTCTCACAAAGCACAGACACATTCACAAGCAGGCAGGCAGTCTTCTCCTCTCAGTGCTCAGAAACAAAATAGTTCTGAGGAAAGACAGGAAAATGGGTCATAAATTTGCTGTATCTTTTGTGAAGTTCTAACAAATCACCTGAGCTAAAAGCCGGGGATGCAGAATATCTGCACACGGATATGTCCAAGCTTTTGGCAACTGAAACTTTTCCTTCGTCTCTGTTTTATTCTTGCTGCCCCACCCGCAACCACCACTGGAGCTGTAGGTTTTATTTTTGTGATACGGAATGCTTGATAAGATCAGAATGAGATGAAAAATTATCCCATTTCCCACTATGAAAGGATCAATTTTAACATATCACGTTTGATGAAAGGCCAAGGAGATAAATGCGTATTAGACACTGAACTGTCAGTAGCTTATTCTCAATCTCATTTTCACCTAGTATTTCAGGGGATAGTAAGACCTTTATGACAGATTTCTAGGTTGGAATCACTTGGAGTCATTGGTAAGGACATCACTGTGTTTTAGCCTGTATCTTGATCTGTTAGAACATGCTGAGTGCTCGTCAAAAGGAGTTGGGTCTCAGTTTCCTCTTCTCCTATTTCCCCACTTCCCTAATACACACAAGTTTTATTTCCTTCCTAGAAGACCAGTCCATGTCCATCCCTGTCAGTCCTAACACTCTGCAGCCTGCGTTCTGGGTATTGGCTTCAGGTAGAGTTTCTGTTTAACAGTGCTCGCTTATTTTCACAGATTTTAGAGGAAATAAATTTGACTTTAAGAACTTCAGAAAGCATAAAAATATACAAAGAATAAAACAAAACATAAAATCCCACTATTCAAAAATGATCCTGGTGTATTTGATGTATGTATATGTATGTATATTTATATATGTGTACTGTCGTGTGTGCATACATACATGTAAAATTGGAAGTGAACTTAATGTAACATTAGACTCACACGTATCTTTAACATCTGTGAAGTAAATTGTTCACTTCCACAATACAGTTTCTTTACAACTGAATCACTAGAAGAGCTTCAAAAAGTCAAAAAATGATGTGAACGTCACCATCTGAAATGTGTATCTAATCAATCTCGTGTTATGTACAGATATTTGTAGAAAGTACTCTGGGTATTTCTAGTTCTCTACATAAAAAGTAGCATCTATACCATGGGAGAGTCTCATTCCCCTCTGGTCTTTTCTTCAGGAATAGTGAGATGCCAAACACTCTGATGTGTTCTCCCAGGCATGTCCAACTACCTGGCATGGCAACGTGATCTTGTGTCTCGCAGAATCCATGCTTAAGAATCATGCAGTTGAGTTAGGAGACACAAACTGCAGCCAAGTGTCACAGGCGTCAGTAAATAACCTCCCACCCGTGGTTAGGCAGGCAACCGTAATTAAACTCCTCTCTCTCTCTCTCTCTCTCTCTCTCTCTCTCTCTCTCACACACACACACACACACACACACACAGAGGTGAAAGAAGGGAATGGGACTTGTTGGGAATAAGTGAGATTTCAGGGGGAGACGGAGGGGACATAAGATAAGGTCATGGGGAGAAATAACTACAATTTATTGTATACATGTATGAAGCTGTCAAACAATAGAGCAATCTTGTAAGATTTTGTCTAAGTTTCTGATTGTGTGTTGGTTACATTCATCGCTTTCCTGGAGGGTATGGGGTCACAGTGGTGTATGTGTTGTAGGATGGACAGACCTGTGTCAGTTCAACATTATCTGTTGAAGATTGGATCACAGTTTCCAGTTCTTATGATCACATTACAGGCTCCTGATCTTTTTTCAATGACTTTTCAAAACCTCCATCACTAGTAGGAGAGGATGGATGCCTCTGATCCTTGAGATGAGATGTGCTTTGACCACTAGGATGCTAGTGGACATGGATAACAAAGGATTTAAGTCTGTTTATATGGGATCCAGCTGGACCAGACTGCAGTCGTCTTGGGAGTGAGTAATGGACGCCTTGTGCAGCAGGTGGCCTTAGTACCCATTCCAAACTGTTCAGAATTAGTTTAGTCACCAAACTCCTCAGCACAGCCTAGTACTCTGGTTGTTTCCCTGCTGACTCTGGAGCAGCTACTGCTCGTGAGCAGTGAATGTTCCCTTCTTGCTGACCTTGACTTACCCTTATCCTGCCTAGTATTTCACCCTTTGCCTTCTGCTTAGAGACAGAGTCTTGCTGTCTTGCTGTTGCCCAAGAGATGCTAAAAGTCTCTGATAACTTGCAGTCCTGGCCTGTATACTACCTTCTCGATTTCCTGGTGCCTTTCAACATCAATGCAGCACCATCCTGGATCTTCCAGGTCCGTATGCCTGTCTCCCGTGTCATGAGAAGAGCATTTCCCTTTGAAGTGGCTTGGAGGGGACCAGGAGATGACGAATGAACTCAGCTGCCTTCTGGAGCTCAGTGTAGCTGCGTCAAGCCATGAAGCAGAACATTTCTTGCTGACTGATGGGCCAATTCCAAAATGAAAATAAATATTTTATTGTAAACAGTACTATTTTATGCATTTTGTTGCATAGCATCAATATACAAAATGTGGATAATTCACACTTCACCTTTATATTTATGATCATCCCTCTGAGGGTATTTTGCTGGCCTTTTCCTCAGTAGCTAAATGTGGACATGGTTTCAGAGCCCCACCCTCATCCTTGCCTGTTCTTCCTGGGGAGATGTCCCGGCCAGCTTTTCTGATACCCATTCTATTAAGTGTGTCAAGAGTGTATTGATCAATATCTTCAGAACTTACACATTAATTAGCAGTCTTCCTGTTTGAAATCACCATCAGGACTCCAGAGCTGCCATGCTGAAATTCAACTCACCTATTTCTCTCCTAACCTGTGAATTCTCATGAGTTACCCATCCTGGACAAAGCTAGCCCCTAATATGTCAGTTCAACTAAAATAATATTAAAATGCCAGGCTTGGAGGCTTAAAATTACAATCGTAGCACTTAGGAGGTAGCAGCAGGAGGATCAGGAATACTGGCCCAGCAAGGGTTCCAAGAGTTTCTACCTTAAAGAAAGAAAAAAGAAGAGAAAATCCATTTAAATCTTTTTGTGAATTCCCGTAGACAATGAGGGATTGGACACAGACGATGTGCTTCCACAATGATCCCCTTCTCCAAATATTTATTGATCTTGAACTCTTAAACTTGCTCGTACAGTTTCTTCCACTTCTTTCTCTAGGCTTAGACTCAATTCTCTCTGTATGGATGAAGAGTGAGACTCATGTTCTCTTCATGGATGATGAGGGCCAATGAAGGACTGATGCATAGTAAGTTTCTAATAAATGTTTATTGTGTGAATTGCCTCAGAAGGTATCAGAGAATGTCCAGATACCACAGTCTTGTTAGAAATTGGCAGAATGACCAGGGATAAATGACTTTGCATTGATTTCCAGGTTTTGCGTCTATCAGTTGTAAGGGAGCTGGATCATTCATCTTCGCCAAAAAGATGTTGAAGATTTAACAAAGAGAATAATTTAGACCAAAACTGAAGTGGGAGAGAAATGATCATCAATTTTATTAGGTTATGAGCAAGGCTTACTCTGTGAATAGAGATCTTCCTTTCTATTGAAGTCACATCTCCAAATGACGACCTAATTATGTCTCATTTGCCAGATGGCTAATTGTGGCAAGCACAGAAAGATTTGCAGTGATTCCAAATATTGCCTTTGATAGTAAAGCATTTTCCAGAATTACTTTGTCTTTTAGAATGATAATTTTCACCTTGTAACTTTGAGAACCTGAGTACTTCTGACTTTAAGGAGGTTATTGTGAAAAATGGAAGGAGCTCAATGATGTAAAAACCATAAACATGGACGAAATGCTGTGCTTTTACAGTGTTTGGCCCCACTTTGTTTCAGACCTGTGATGTACTATGATCTCCAGGTGTCCTCCCAACCCTGGCTTCTACTTTCCCTTCTTTCCTTATTCATTGCCAGGTTCATACATATTTATATTGGGTTTGGGGCACTTGACCCCCTATTACTCTCTCACCCCTTCTCTTCCACTAAAATCTTCCTTCACCCAACAAGTTCCCTTATAATTGATACATAGTTTTTGCACCTATGGAATTTAAATAGGCCTGTTTGCAGGAGCATACGGGGTTATCTGCTGGAAAATGGTCAACTTACCGGAGGTTACACTGAAGAAAATGACCCCCCTCCCCCATGTCCCATTAACTGTCTACAGACCATCCGTTAGGGTTAGAGGCTCATGATGAAATGGTGACAGTCCAGTCTGGCACAGAGTTGTTTGGCTAACCACAGATGCAGGGTACAATAACTGTGTTCTAGGCAGAGAAGACTGCTTCACAGTACTGCTTTCTCTAGCAGGCACTAAGACAGTGTAGACATTTGTCTAAAGTCACAGTAAATATACTATGAACCTTGTGATAAAGATACTACTGAGCTGAGATACTATTTGGATTCTTCCAAATCCAAGGCAACTCTTTAGCTCTTAAGTGAAATGCAGAGTCTTATTGAGACCTTTAAGGCCTCAAAAACTTACATTAATTTGTAGAATACACCACCCTCTTCCTCTCGTTTACTGCCGTCTAACCCTCACTCGTCAGTAAATACCTCTCACGTCGCAGTCTGTTTCCTTTTGTGATCCGCTGAATTTAAGCAGGGCCATCTGATTGACCACGGATTTGGAGCTGTCCATCAGAGCCTGTGGACTCAATAGTGATTGCAAAGCTGTGGACCGTCATTTCCCTCTCCCATAATATAGTTCAACCCACTTTTAATAGTTCCTGATAAAACTAATGTTGTAGCTAATGTTATGTTTAATTAACATGAGTACTTATGGTTAACATAACATCCTTTCAAGAACGACTCTGTGGTTGTCCTGAGATCACAGCTGTAGTAGACATTTTTCTGAACCATGATACCTTCCAGTTACGGCCCAAATGTTCTCTGACTTATGACTGTGCAAATGCTGCATTCTTAGACATTCTATCAAGAGTTATCAAGCTTGAAACAAATAGCAAACAAAAATTAAAGAAGACCTTCATTTTGAAAATGTCTGATGAAATTTATTTAAAGATACCATTCAGAAACCAGATTATTTATTAAAGCTATGAAGCTATGGTGGGCACATCTTTGATCCCAGCACTCAGGAGGCAGAGGCAGGCGGATCTCTGTGAGATTGAGGCCAGCCTGGTCTCCATAGTGAATCCAGGCCAGCTAGGGGTACAGGGAGACCCTGTCTCAAAAAGACCAAAAAAGAGATAAATAAATAAAAGCTATGAAAGATGAAACCAAACAAAACAAGTAAATAATCCACATTTACTCACTCCTTGCTCTGTGCAGTGACCAGTCTGTGTGCATTTTCACTCTCTGAAGACGTTGGATAGATCTCGTCCTGTTATGTCTCTGTTGGTCACAGACAGATTGCTGGGTGATCAGGTCATAGTTTATAAGTTCTGATCTCCACGTTCACTCCTTATGACACTCAGGTGTCAAGAAATCAAAATGTCTTTAGTTTGTTGTACCCATTAGGGTTTAACATTGATCTCATCTGCACTGTATTACAGTGTTTGTTACCAATCACCTTAATTGTAAAATGAATTGCTTAGTCACAGATTTAATAATGAGTTGAATTGGCCTTCATAACCACCACCCTATCCTCAATCACCTGTTTACACAATCACCAAGGAAACCATAGCAGTGTTCACAGTGCCACAGGGTAACACGCATCAAATTTAACTGGAGTCATAATCTTTTTACGACACTCAGTGTTTTCATCACTTATCAGTTCACTTTCAAGTATGCTACACTCACAAACTTAAGCATTTAGCAAACAGTGGGTCTTCCATTTCCGCTTATGCAGAGATAAACAGATGCAAAACATGCTGGAGTGACTCTGTGAGCGCCTACAGAGTGTCACGTGATCTAGGTCTGCCTTGTATTACTGAGGCCAACGGAGTGGACAGCCCTCCCTTTCCAGACAGTGGGTGCTTCCCTTTTCACTACCTTTATGTATTTTCCCTTCATGGCTCTTCTGGATCCTATGCTGCAATTCACTGTCATGTTCTTCATGAAGTGATTCTGGAAGATGTAAGATGATTAGACAACATAAATTCACACATTCAATTATTCAATTGAACATTTACATTTTTTAAAAACTTAAAAATAAAATGAATAAAATGTTTTTTAAGAAAGAGGGGCTGGAAAGATGGCTCAGCAGTTAAGAGCACTGACTGCTCTTGCAGATGACCTAGGTTGGATTCCCAGCACCCATATGACAGCTAAAAGCTGTCTGTAACTGGAGTTCCAGGGGATCCAATGCCCTCTTCTGACCTCTGTGGGCATTGTAGGACATGGGTGCACATACATACATTCAGGCAATACACTCATACACACAAAGAATAAAAATAGTAAAGAAAATATTTTTAAAACTATGCTAGGCTCTGGGAGTATGTCAGTAATTAAGAACAAAAATGATACCACACAAATTAAATGTTGAAAATAAAGAATTTGCAAATTCCACTGTACAAAACAGCTCTGAAATACCTCTCGTGGAGAGAAAACAGGGACAAATGTATAGCACTTATAGCTTTTAAAAAAAATTTCAAGGGAATTCAGATTGTATTCTCTTTCATAAGATTTTAAATCACTTTGTTTACTGAACATTTTCCCCCAAATGAACCTGCAACCCAAAGTTGAGAGTTAAAATGAATGCAACCCCTGGCTGTTCGCTCTTGAATCGTTCCTCCCGAGACAGCTCCGCAAAAGCCTGGGCTTTCTTAGGACCACCCAGAACATGTTTGCTCTACTTGTTCAACATTAAAATTTATCAAATACAGGGCTGGAGGGATTGCTCAGTGGTTAAGCCTACTGGCTGAGCTTACAGAAGAACTGGGTTTGATTCCCAGTACCTGCATGGTGACAAACAGCTTCACTTAACTCCAGTCCCAGGGGTATCTGATGCTCTCTTCTGACCTCCACTGGCCTTGAAGGGCATGGGTGCATTTATATACATGCAGGCAATGTACTTATACCAATAAAATGAAAATAATCAATAAAAATATTAAAAGTATATCAAATACACAGAAGAATTTTTATTTTATTTTAAACATCTACCCAAATGCCTCTGAAGACCGGGCAGTTTTCAGTTGCTGGCTTCATTATCCCTGGAAGGGTAATTGAATATGCTCCCAGGAATGACTCTTGACTTAGAACCGTGGCTTGGTCGCAGTAGCCCAACTACACCCCAGGATGGATGAGATCAAAGAGAAGAGATGTTCAGAGAAGAGCATCACAGAGGAGGAGGACACTGAGAGCACGTCCTTGAGGAAGTGAAAGAACCAGTAATTCAGCAGAGAGCAGAGCAGAGCCAGCAGTACTCTGGAGTGAGGATGAGCTGTGCAAAGACTCTGCAGTGAGACAGGGCCCCTGGGAGGCTGTGGGAAGCCCAGAGCCTGAGTGTGAGGTTAGGATGCTGAGCAGGCAGCCGATGGACCAAGTAGCAAGCAATTAGGCTTCTAGACCCATTAGCGATACATCAGCAAGTGGCTCCCAAGGGCTTTTCAGGGTTGCTTTGGGAGGATGACACAATCCAACCTGGATCTGGAAAAGTAACTCTTGATTTGGTGTGTACTATGAACAGAAAGGCCATTGCTAATGTCCCATGAACCCACTGGGTACACTATTGAAAGTCTCCCTGGACACTGATAGATGGCTGCCTGTAGTGAAAGTCATGGAAACCATGATAATTATATTGATATCAGAGATTTCTAAACCTGGATACAACAGAAAACTGCTGAAACTTGGCTGCTTTACTGACCAAATAATGCTCAGTACAGTCCCAACTGATCGGTTTTCTTTCAGAAAACCATCAGTTTCAGTGAGGAATATAACATTGATGCTTGAGTTGTTAAATTTCTGTCACCAGAAAGGACATCAGAAAGGCTAGGGACGTAGCTTAGTGTTGTTAGAGGATTTGCCTAGCGTGACCATGAAACTGATTTACATTACATGTACACACCAAGATAACGTGGGGATGAGAAGGGCGAAGAAAGAGGGAAAGGAGGAGGAAGAAGAGGACGGGAGGGTTAAGGTGAGGGGAAGGGAGAAGAGGAAGAGGAGAAGGAAGAAGAAAGAGGAACAGAGGAAGAGAAGAAAGTGGAGAAGGGAGAGAGGAAGAGGAGGAGGAGGAAGAGGAGGAGGAGGAGGAGGAGGAGGTGGAGGAGGAAGAGGAGAAGGAGGAAGAG
The DNA here is from genome assembly GCF_000622305.1 of Nannospalax galili. NCBI lineage: Eukaryota > Metazoa > Chordata > Mammalia > Rodentia > Spalacidae > Nannospalax > Nannospalax galili. The sequence continues at coordinate 1,254,593 of NW_008355795.1, forward strand.
GAGGTGGAGGAGAAAGAGGAGGAGGAGGAAGAGGAGGTGGAGGAGGAAGAGGAGGAAGAGGAGGAGGAGGAAGAGGAGGAGGAGGAAGAGGAGGAGGAGGTGGAGGAGGAAGAGGAGGAGTTGGTGACGACCACAACCACAACCACCTTTGGTACATACCTTGGGTCCTTGGTCCTGCTTGGTTTCAAATACAGCAAAAGAGCATCTACTTTTCATGTTGTGTCAAGCCAACCATTTTCTTTCAAGCAAATACAGTGCGGTCACTGTTTAATCCACACAACTGCACGTAAGTAGATTGTGTTCTGCTCTGTGGTTTATGGTCTCAAATGCAGGCATCCTGTGCTTTGTATCGTCTGACTGCCTCTCCTTTCTATGTCACAGCCGTTCACCTTCCCGCTGCTTAATACCCAAGGCTCTGCTTAGCGGAGCTGCTCATCTCCTTGCACAGCGAGCAGTCTGGCCTTCTCCTTCCCTGGGGAAGCTTCCTCTGAAAGGCTGATGGTACCTTTGGGTTGGAGTGCGCTCAGTTCATTGTCCTGCAGTCAGTCGTTCTGACTTTTCCTTCATCAGCATGGTACCGTTCTTGATGGAGCCGGAGTGATGGATTTCTCTAACCTTTCATTCAGATTTTACTGGTTTTCATCTTTTCCACCATAGAGAGATCAGCATCTCAGGACTATTAAAGAATTAGATATACTATTCAACATAAATGCATCATAATCATAAATCGTGATTACCGTAGATTTCAGCCACCTTGGGCAACATGCTGTTGTCACAAACAGAGAAACCAGTGAGCAGCAGCCTGAGCTGGATCCACCAGCCCACTGAAATCAGACTAGCAAAGGTTGCTGTAGACTCTCACTTTTAAGTGCAAACTTCGGTCTCAGTGTGTGCCTGGTCATTTGCATAAAAAAAAAGATTTTTGAGGTTCGTTTTTTGACCAAAGTACAAGGAATGAGATTAAAGTGGTAAGATTAAAGTAATTTAGCACTGCAAATATAGTCTTAAATGGGAAGTGGGAAAATATACGACCAGCTTGCTATCTACATCTCACACAAGTTTTGCGTTGAATTTAGCTGTTTTCTCTTCAGATGTACATTATGAAGCACAGACTTGTTTACTGAACTCCAGCTCTTCTTTGAAGTTATTTCTTAATCATTACTCACTATAGGGGAAAATAAGGGAAGGTTAAATAATTCACAAGTAATGCTTTGAGAGGCTCCTTGTCCCCAAAGAGCAGAACGACTTTTTTCTTTTCATGTAAGAGATTTTTGAAGTATATTCCTTAAAGAAAATAAAATATTAACAGGAGATAGAGTAGGTGATCACTTTTATTCTAACACCTCTGATATTTCTCCAGAGCTACTTAAAGGTTATTTCGCCACTTTGACACAGGTTCACGTTTTCTGAACCACCTTCCTTTAGCATTTGTTTCTCTAGTCAAACTGAAAAATATCCTCTTCTGTTTTTCCAAGTGTACCTAATTCACGCAGAGTCTTGGACTTCTATACTTTAGCTCTATAAGTAAGTTATCATACATGCGTTTTGAGAGATTTCTGGCTATGTTGGTTAACCGCACACAATATGCAATATGGCTGATCCAGGAAAGGCTGATGTCTAGTAAGAAGCAGGGCGAGTTCATTCTATCCTGTGTGTTCACATCCCAGCAAGGAGCCTCAGCAAATTAGCATTTACTGCCTGCCCAGGGTTGTGTGATGTTCGGGGCACTTCCCATATAATTGAGATCATAAAGATAATCTCAATTTAAAATCTCTTAAATTACACTCTTTTGGGGGCATTTATTTATATACGTATTCTTTTGGGGGAGGAGGATGTATGCTGAACTGCTTGTGCGCTTGTTAGATTACAGCTTGCCAGAATTGGTTCTCTCTTTCTGTCTCCTGCATCCCTGTGCTCTAACTGAGGTCCTTAGGCATGGCAGCAAGTACTTTAACCACTGAGCCATCTGACTAAGCCATATTTTAATCCAATAGCTTTTTATCATGTTTTGTTGTACATTTACTGATTTATTGTTATTTTAGGTACATTTTATGCCCAACATTGCTTTAGCAAAAGTGCTCTTCAAAGCTGAACCTCACCTGTGAGCTTCTTCAAATTCTATTTTCTCTGCAATGGATCTGCATTTATACAGTTTTTGACGTGTAAAATTCGCTGTGTACTCATGATGCTGTAAAACTACAAGTAGTTATCAGACTACTGAACTTGGGGCATTGCTTGTCTTGTGATTTTGAAATGTTGGTGGAGAGTAATCATGCCCATTCTGGGAATTTCAAGCATCATTCACAGTAAATTAAAATGTAATCATTTATAAAACCACAGAATATGACCTGTTTAAAGCGTATATTATTTATGACAATAGTTACATGGCTGTGTTTTATTTTTCTTTCCCTCTCCATGACTGTACCAAAGAATCTTATTTCATACTGTTCATAAACATATATGTGATCTAAAGTATGAAGTGTGATTGTTATCGAGTATCTAACTTCCTCGTTCCCATCATCCCCTCTTCCTGGTTAGGAAGAGATGATGCAGCCGTATGAATGCAGGGGTGTCTGCACAAGGACGCTCTGAGTGCTTCCAAAGGGCTTTTCTTTACTTTTCAGCTTAGTTTAGAGTTGCCACACCCACTTGTACTCATTTCATTTAGGAGATGGAGGGAGGAGGATTGCGAGTTTGAAGACAGTCTGAATTAACAGCAAAGTTTTGAGGCCAGCATGGCTCACTTAATGCTAACCCTTTTCAATAAAGAAAACAAATCATGCTTGTATTTAGAATGTGCTAGGAGCTGTTAGGTCCATATTTGGTTATAAGGTTGCGGGGGAGGGAAGGCGAAATGACACCTTTAATTGTTACTGTTATAAGACATTGCAGTTTCAGATCTGAGTAATAGTATGTTGATTCTCAAAACTCAAATTTAAAAATTGGGACTCCTAGACAGAGGAGGGTGGATGAAAGGACAGAGGGCTGGGATGTGGTTCAGACTAGTAGATCGAGTTCCCAAGTTAAACACCCAGGAGTTTATAAACCAACTATGGTGGCACATGCTTGTAATCCCAACACCAGGGAGTAGAGGCCAGAGGATCAGAAGTTCAAGGCCATCCTCTCACCTGCATAGGGAGTTCAAGGTCAGCCTGAGATTATATGAGATGCTATCTGAAAAAAAAAAAAAGATTTGACAAACATACTCAACACACAGTCATGTCTGTATATTACCATACTATAAATGTTACTGTGAGCCTGTCACTGCAAACAATGACATAATATGTGTTAAAATTCTAATAATAATTTTCAAAGCCCCTTCAGCTTATGCTCCAGTGGGACAGACAAAACACCAATCCTCACTTTGTTCGTTGTCTTAACCGCTTTACTTAATAAGTGAGGGCAAGCAACATGGAGGGGCTTCTTGTCCTTGATGGCCACACAGACGAAGAGCTGGGGCAGAGGAGGTAGTGCTGGTGTTTCCAGACAGGCTTTTCCCTGAGTTTGAGTCAGCGAGGTAGAGTTTTGTTACCCAATTCAGCTGAAGCTGTCCAAGTACGGTCGTTGACTGCACACTCTCAGAAATACTTTCTTTTTCTGCCTTTTTAAAACAAAAGGTTCTTGGAATAAGGCACCATCTAGGGATGATTTATTGTGGCCTGGAAAAGGTCACTTTGGGAATAAATTACAAAATTTTTTTATTCCTGAGCATGCATCACTTAAGATCTTTGAGCTGGTGTGCAGATAACCACTTAAGAGTCTGATTCTGGCAGCACTTTAAGAAGTACTTAAGTCCACGTATGTTCTTTAATTCCTACTGATTTGCATTCACATGATTTTATTGAAGTATTCAGACTTTGTTTCTCAGGTTTGAATTCTCTTTTTATTGTTTTATTTTGCCACTTGCTTTTTCTTACTGCTTGAATTTGAACTTGGTTGTTGTTTGAGACAGGGTCTACCTCTAGTCCCAGCTGGCCTAGTACTTGCTACCTAGACCATGCTGGCTTTGATCTCACAGATGTCTACCTGTTTCTGCCTTCCGAGTGCTGGATTAAAAGTGTGTGCCAACCAAGCCCAGTGAATTTGAACTTTTAATAATCAAAATACGTGCTTCTCCTGGTTCCACTCATGTCCTCCCTTCTCAGCATTTCACATCATGAGGCATCTGACCCCTGCCCTGACTGACACACGGTATTTCTCCAGTGATGGCTTCCCTCCTTGGAGAGGAGGTGCTCAGTTAGACAGATTCTCCTGTCTACTGATGTCCCATTCTAAGAGACCATCACATATGCATAATTCAAAGAAGGGCACTGTTCTCTCCTGACTCTCCAGTGATCGTTTCCAGAGCTGACCAGTTGTACTTCTTGATTTTCTGCAATAATTTTCCTGTTACCAAGGATGGAATAAACATCTCTGAAACTAAACTTATTAAGAAACATATGTATATGTGTGTGGTGTACCCATATGGGTGGATGCGTGCGTGCGTGTGTGTGTGCGTGTGTGTGTGTGTGTACAGTGTGCTCACCCATGTGCACATGGGTGACAGCCTAGCTGCTTTCCACTTTATGTTTGGAGAGTGTCGATCCTGACCCCTGGACCCCTAGGAGATCCTTCATACTTTGAGATGGAATCTTTTACTGAACCTGGATTTTGGTGTTTTGCTTAAACTGGCTGGCCAGTGAGCCTCCACGATCTACCTGTGTCATTCCCAGTTCTGGGGTTAGAGACATCCTGCACCTGGTTTTTACATGGGGTAAAAAAATATTCAGGTCTTGAAGTTTGTGCAGCGAGCATTTTACCTAGTGAGTCATCTTCCCACTCCTGAAACTTACTTTAAATATGATTTGGCCAAAAACATCCCATCAATGTGGATCAGACATACAAGACACTGGTGGAATTATTGTGGAAGCCATTTTTAAGCAACATGTTAAGCTGTAACAGCAGCTTAAGTTTCTGAGCCTTTGTATTGTAAAGCATCTACACACGAATTTGAAAATAGTAGAGTTTATGGTCTTGAAATATTATCACCCAGAGTCATGAAGGAGTAAAAGTAGTGTACAGTCTTGAAGGTAAAGGTGCTTTAATCCCATTATATTGTATGTTTATTGAAATAGTGTCTCTCTTCCCAAATCTTGACCTCAAAACAAGGCAAAGTAGGATCATCGATCACTTGTATTAGACTCATCCGAGCGTTCTGCTTTGCATTTCTCCCCACAAATTACCATCGTTGGTACTGTCAGTTCTGTGCCTGCAAAAGTCTGACCTAGTATGAGAAAAGGCTTCCGGTGTGCACTGGATAATACATCTAAACTTGGTTTCGGGTGGCTGGGGAAACGTTGCAAACATTTCCTCTGCATCACAAATAATGATCTGTGGCTACTAGACTCTGACACGTTGAGAAGCGAGAGCTTTGTGCAGACCTAACCCTCAGATAGGCTGCTCTTGGCCCTGCAGTCAGGCAGAAGTGGAATCTCTGTCATCTCGAATCAGACTCACTTTCCAGCGAAAGTCACAGCTGCAGTGCTTACCAAAGGGTTTCTTCAGGGCTGAGTAGAGGCACCCAAGCAGAAAAAGCAAAATCCCACCTTTATCTGGGGAGTGTGTGGGTGCAGCACGCACCTCTGAGCTTGGGAGGGTGACCCGAACCAGGGGCTGGTGCTCTCTGCTGCGGCGCTTGGTGTGCGAGCCTTCCTTGCCCTGTGCTCACCCTCCTCCCAGGGCTTGAGGCAGGGCATTTTCAGGGTACAAATGATTTCTGAAGGTTCATTCTTTGGAAGAGGGCTGAATCCATGGTGTGTTTTGTGTGAGGTATCCACCATTTTTTGAATTCTGTGTGTGTGTTAATTGCAGCAATTTAAATTATTTTATTTAAATTGCCAGTGAAATTGTAGCAATTATAACAGCACGAAGTGTTTCTGTTTGCTTTTTCCCTCTGCTGCGAATGGCATTTTGGACTCTGCCAGGTTAACTTTATTAGTGCTATGATTTACTCCTTACCCTATGTCTGTAGCTGTTGCAGAGGGCTGGGGTCAGTGATGCAACCCTGGCTTTTTCTGCCTGTCATTTAGGGAGAGCGACATAAAATCACTGCTTGCTGCAAAATGGTACCATGTGTGTTCAATGTTCATGTGCTAATATTCCTGTATTTTATGTTTTAGATGATAGTCTCTGGGAAGAGACTTAAGGTGTCCATCAGATCCCAAAGCTGGTATTTCACCATGGACAGCCATGCTTCCTCTTTGCCCTGAGAAAAACGATGGACAGTTAGGCATGAGAGCCAGCAGGTTATGATACAAAATCACCACAGGGAGTTTTGATCCATATACTTTTTACTAACTGCACACAGTTAGAAACAGAAGATTGTACAGTGACCTTGTCAAGCCCACATTCAATAAACCCATTACCCTAATCCTGGGTTTCAGATCTGCTTCCTCATTACATAACTGTATGCTTCTGTGTGAGGAAGTGGGAGTAAGGCTGGGTCCTCCCCAAGCCTGCCTCCCCGGCGGCTTGAAAGTCTCACTTTTCTTTCTCAAATACAAAAGTTCTCTTCTGAGAACAAGGCTTACTAAGAGCTGACAAAGGTCTTATCACAGATGGCTTGGGGCTCATGCCCATGGTGCAAATTTTAAACATCCTTTTACTAAATTGCCAGGCATCTCTTCCTGTATGATCCTGCAACCACATCCCAGAGACAGAAGAGATTTCTAATGGCTCTTGCCTTGATGTACATGCATCTTTCCTGACCTCTCACATCTTCCAGATTTAGACTCTTCCTCACTGTCTTCTTTAATATTTACCGCTTTCTGGTAAATACTATCTTTAGGAAATGTGTTGCATTTTTTAAGGTTAAGGACATTTTAATAATGTTCAGAGCATTTGATATTTAAGCCTAATAGGATAAGAACCTAATCTTTCATTCTGACCTTTCAAATACTCCCTAAACTCTACAAGTCATTAACTGACAAACATAGAAAGGAACTGCCCTCTGCACACAACGGCTCTCAACCCACCTATCCATACTCATTTAGTAGCATAGCTCACTTAGAAAAATTTGGCATCCCTAAATATGGAACGTTGGTTGGTGCGGAGATCTGTGTTTAAATTTTATGCCAGTTTTCCTAATGTCAAGATTATAATTGTCAAGATTTCTACCAAACTTTCTATAGCAACAGGGTAGGCACAGCTCTGAGGACCGAGTCTGTAAAATGTGCCACTGTCGCTAATCACAGTCTGACACTCTTAAGATTAGTTTGCTCTGAAAATGAATCTCAGGAGACTGGATTGACAGAGGGTGATTCATGCTTGCAAAACAAAATGCCACATTGTTTCAGGGGTTGTAATTAACTTTCCCGCGGTACTTTCCAGGAGCCACAGTGTTTGGAGACACCTGCTGTGCTGATGTCTCCTTGATCTCTGATTCTCAGGAAGGATGGAGAAGACATTCCCTAAGCTCTCAGAGCCCTCACAGGCGACCCATCTAGGAACCTGGAGAGTCTGGAGGGGCCATCTAAAGATAAACCTTTGGGATGTAGCTATCAAGCCAGAGAAGTGTCTCTTTGTGGTTTGTCAACGACTTTGTTAAAATTCTGTGTGTTTTCTTCTAGCTGACCAAATCCTGCTCGCACACTGAAACATGCAGCAGAAATCGAATGTACCGGGTGGGAACCCTTGCTGCTGCAGACCTCGGAGTAATTAAGGGAGGTAATTAAAGATGCCTGAGACTATTTTTCATACAGTTCTTTTGCTAGATTTGATCCCCGTGAATGCAAGAGACTAGCAAAGTTATTGTCTTTTTTTCTTTTTATACATTCTAATAAAGGAAATTGCTCAATTTATGACTTCCCATTTGTTTTAATCGAGTCATTGTAAGGATGATAGGCCCTTATGGGTCTCCCCTGTTGAAAGGTTTGGTTTCCTAAAATGAGAAACTCTGGTGCGTTCTATAAAACAATGAAAGTTTCCATAGCACAGGTATTCAGATGGCTGAATGCCGAGACATCGACATCTTTACCAATACTGAGAAAGTTTATTCCTCAAATTATTCTTCAGTTCCCAATGATTTTGTGATTAATAGCACACATTTTACCATTGATCATGTGCTGATACTTAAAACATGAACTGATTCCTAGGATTTTTTCTTCAATTCCCAAAGCACCCAGATGTATTCCTGAGCCTCCGGGGTGCTGATAAACGGTACTTGAAGATCTGCAACTCGAACTGCTAGACATTTCCCATGCTGAAACAGAGAGCCAAAGATGATGATGATGATGATGATAGGTATTATTATAAGACACAGAGCTCCAGTCAAAAGAATAAAAGAAATATTTTTACTTTATATTGGTATTTAAATAGAAACACATGTAAATATCTATGTTTACCTTTATGTTATTAGCTAAACAGCATGAGCTTTCAATGAGTAAAGGGAAGAAGGAAGGCATTTGGCATTTGGAAATGATCTGTGACAGCAGAGTCCAAGTTCCTGCCACAAACCAATATTACTTATCAGTTGTTATCATTACTAACTTAAAAAAAGCAATTATTCAAAGTAAATCCCATAAATAATAGGTTTTGAGTTAGTACCACCGAGTTTAAGTCCTGGTCATTTGCTGTCCATCTTTTTGACTTTGGGAAAATTATTTACTCTGGTGGACCTTCTCTTTTGTGTGTAAAGTGAAACAAAAGAGGTGCTTCTTGGGTTGCTTAGCAGGTGTTGTGGAATGAACGTGATGTGGAAAGGGAGGAAGCTGTCTAAGATAATTCACTGCTTCATAGACGTGGAGGAACTCCACAATCTCAGTGTTAATAGACGTTTATTTGCAGTGTGATATTCTCTCTAGTTTCTAAATTTCTTTAACTCATGTATACGGATGTTTGCATCCAAGAAGACCCATGACAACTTTGAACTAAACAAAAGACAACCCTTTGAAATCATACTCCTTTTTGAAAAAAAGGAAGAAAAAGGAAAAAGAACCTGGATTACCCTTTCCCTACTTTAACTACAAATTTATTCATTTGACTTGAAATTTTAAAGGTTCAGTGCTTAATTACTCTGAAAATTACATACATTCCTGCATTTTAATGAATAAATATTATTTCATGTCCCCTTTCAAGAGGCCACACTCCAGAGTCAATTGGATTTCTTAACACAATAACTGTACTTTCTCATGAAATGAATTAGAAAATTAATTCACACAAGAAGCTTCTAGAAGCTTAACACTGTGCTAATATCTGTTTGTTTCTCAATTGAGAGACAATGGAGGAGAGACATGGTTGAATCCCGGGACTCATTTCTTTTTCAGCAGTGTGGACCCCGATAGCCTGCACATGGTGTACTGGATCGTCCCACTCGGTGGACTCAGTGGGTGTTCAAAAAAGGAGAGAACATGAAGTTGGGAAGGAAACGTGGTGGGGATGGGGAGGAATTGGAAAAGAGGAAATGAGGTGGATTTGAGCCAAACGCATTATATGCACGTATGGAATTTTGAAGCCATAAAAACAGGAGGCAGAAAGTGGCAGGCTCTCAACATCTCTCTGCTCTCGAATTCCCTCAGACGTTTATGAATTCTCTCATTGAGGCAAATCTGTGGTTGGGTCTGCGGGGCCTTCTGTTGCTATTTTTACTGACAAACTTTCAGCTTTTTCTGTCAAACTTCAAAGAAGACTTTGAGGCAGTGGTTTTCCCAGTGGCCAGTCAACTTACAATTCACAACAAGGCTTCAATCTGCTCATGAGGTCGTGTACCTGGGCCAGTTTTCCACCCCTCTATGTTCTAGATGTGTCTAGGATAATATAGGTCTTAGCTTTGGAAAAGATAGAGCATAGAGGCCTGCTACTTTCAGTTGTTAATTACGATACTGGAATTAATTTGAGTCTCTTCTTAACTTTTGATATGGTGATTGCTATACAGAGTAAGGATGTAGGAGTCACCCCAGCTCAGTCAAATCTGAGACCCCTTATAAACTGTATGCTGAAAGCACATTTCCTACTCTAATGTGGATGCATTCTAAGGTACTCAGGAAAGGCTGAATCTGGGTTCTCATACATCATCATAGGGCAAGGGCTGGTGACCAACATGGTCAGTATGCTGGTAAGAGTGAGCCCAGGGCCAGAATTCTGTCTAATACACTGGTCCTTGCTTGATTAGATTCACCTTCTAGTCTGCAGCAAAGGAAGAGACATCTGACTGCTATCGGTTTCCCCAGATGTGGAAAGGATGAGGAGGAAAAAGTTATAGGACTCAAAATCTTTTAAAAAATCAAACATTAGAAATGATGCCAGTCAACCATGTTTAATAAATATTTAAGCAGTTCACGCAGAGAAAGAAATCCTTGCTGAGCTCATCAAAGTTTCCTGTTTATAATGAGGTCCTTTCTTTCCTCATGAACGACTGAGGTTCCTCAGTGCCAGTGGCCTGCCTTCTATTTCTCTGCAAATAAACTAATCAATACGGAAAACAAATACAGGAGCTAATGGGAAGCTGAATCCCAGTAATGTTCCTGTGCCAGGTCCTCCGGCATATCAGCGCTTCACTAAGGCATTGAAGGCTCAGCACGCCCAATAAACAGTCCATGCTCTGTGAAAATCAAACAATGGTGGTAACCTGGTGGTGTGCCGGGCAGGGCAGGCAGGGCAGCCTGGCTGACGCCCAGCGAGTGCGGACAGGCTTCTGCTTTCATCTCAGCGAGCTTTGCAGCCTAGTGCTTGAAGCTCCCTGGGACGCTCCTTTATCCTTGCCATAAGGGGTCTGTGAGTCCTGATTTCAATGCCCCATCACGGTTCCCACTGTCAAAGGGGCTTCCAGGCAAGGAGTGGTTCTGTGAGAGAAGGGGCTTCCATGACAGCCTCACAGACCCCTCATCAAAAATATTAGTGAACAATTTAGTGGGCCACCCAGAAAATAAGACTTAAGAGTTTGTCCTATGGTCCTTTCTACTTTTTCTTGCCCTGCTCGACTTTGAAAGAAGACGTACTATACAGTCCATTTTCTCCATTCCAAGAGTTTCTCTGTGTTTGTATGTGAATGTGTACTATGAATTTTTCCTCTCATTCAACTACTGTTAAAATCTAATTCTTGGAAATGTTACATGACGTAACTGCTGTGATGGTTAGTTTTAACTGTGAACCTGTAGAACTGGAGAGGTGGCTCAGCTGTCAAGGACACTGGCTGCTCTTGAAGGAGACCCAGATCCAGGTCCCAGCACTCACATGGCAGCTAACAACCATCTATTTGGGGGATCCAATGCCCTCTTCTGGCCTCCGTGGACATTGCACACATGTGGCGCACTTATACATGTGTAGGGAAAACAATCATACACATAAAATAACAGTAAATAAATTAAAAATAAAGTTCACTTGCCTCAATCTAGACTCATTCAAGGACTATCAATTGGGAAGTTGCCTAGAGTAGGTTGTCCTGTACACATGTCTGTAGGGGATCATCTTGACTGTTGAGGTGGGAAGGCCCACCTGGAGAGAGGAACCATTTAAAGTGGAGGGCCATGAATTTTATAGGAATGAACAAAGTTAGCTGAGCATATGCAGCTCGTGAGCAGGCTGCATGGGTACATTCATTTCTCTTTGTCTCTTTGCGATTAGGTGCTTGAGTTCCAGCCTTGACCTCCCTTTGGTGTTGGCCAACCTGGAATTGTGAGCTGACTAAACCTTTTCCTCTTCTGTGTTTTCTGCCATGGCATTTGTCATAGCAACAGAACCAAAACTAGGACACTAGCTAGAGCATAATAGTTCTTCAAGAGCAGAAATTCCCTCCTCCTTGCTTGCAGGCCTCATGGCTTAGCATCTGTCTAGTTTAGCATAATGTTGAACAAACACGTGTTGAATGAAAAACATACATGACTGTGACATATTCCTTCCTCTGTGTAACCACTTACCAAAAGTGTCTGGCAGGCTGTCAACTTTTCCTTTCAAAAAAATTTTAATTGAATTTTTGTGAATTCCATACAATATGTGTTTATCTCATTTACATCCCCTCTGTCATCTGCATCCCCCACTCCCTTCACCCAATTTCATGTGCTCTGTTCCACATACAGGTCTGTATAGTCAAACCTGTGTTCACAGATGTCCTTCTGTGTGGGCTTTTCCACTGGAGCCTGGTTCACCTACCAAGACTCTTACCCTTAAATGAGACTGACACTCCCCCTCCCAGAAACCATTGATTGCCAATATTTCCTCAGATACTGTTCAGGTTTCTTACCCACCTCCTTGTGTTCATACTGGGATTTTGTCTGGTTTAAGTGTGCATGGGACTTGTGCATGCTGTCAGCATTCTGTGAGTTCATATGAGTAACTTCCCAACTGTCTAGAAAACTGTTTCCTTGTGGTCATCCACTACCTCTGGCTCTTATAATCTTTATACCCCACCTCTTCCCTGCTCTCCCTGAGCCTCGGGAGGCAGAAGTTGATATAGATGATCTAGTCAGAATAAGCACTCTGCAGCCTCTCATTCTCTGCCCAGCACCAGTTTTGGGTTTCTGTATTAATCACCACCTACTATATAAGGAAGCATCTCTGCTGAGAGTTCAGAGATGCATTAATCTATGGGGATAACAGTAATTCATTAGGAATCATTTATAATTCTATATCTATTTGTAAAATAATTATATTAGGCTCTCACCTGTGTCCTGTGTCCTGTCTAGTCACAGGCCCCTAGACCTGATATCAGTGTCAGAGATGAGCTCCATTTTATGAAGCAGATCTTAAATCCAATTATGAAATGACTGGTTACTCCCATACTCCCATACTAGTTGTGACACTCTTGCACGTAGTGGGCATGTCTTGCCAGGCCAGTTGTTGTAGCTCAAAGGATTCACAGAAGGGTCAGCTTGATGATTAATTTTGTCTCAGGTAGCATGCACAGCACCTTCTCATATTCTGAAAGCTAGCCAGTTGAAATGAGTTTTGAACCAAGCACCAGCTTGATTTCTCCTTGTTTGTTCTCCAGATCATGTATGTAGTGTCTTCAGCAATAGGGTCTTACTGTCAAGTCCTGGTGGGTAACCAGGACTAGGGGCAATGGCCAGTATTGTTTGAAGGTTTGTGAGACACCTTCAACAGCTTCAAGAGAGGGAGTTCGTTCTATATCCTACTCCAGGGACAATGTTCATCCATGTTCATTTTTGCCTTTCAGCAGTCAGGAAATGGAAACAACCTGGGTGTCTGTCAACTGAAGAATGGATAATCAAAGTATGGTAGATTTACACAAAGAAATGTCCTTCAGCTGTTAATCACTGAAATCATGAAATTTTCAGATAAAGGGATGGAACTAGAAGCAATCATACTGAGTGAAGTGAGCGACCTAAACGTCAAGCAGACCTCACCTGTTCTTTCTCATAAGTGGGTGGTAGATTCATATGTTTAGATATGCATACATCGATTTGGAAATCAAAAGAGCTCAGAAATCAAGTAAACAGGCAAGTGGGGGCATCCGGGGGAGAGGAGGTAGAGTGTAGTGATATAAGGGGGGCAAGAAAGTAGGAAGTGTTAATTGGGGTGGGAATCGGGAGGCGAGGGCAGAGGAGGGAATATGGGGAGGGACAGCTAACTCTAAAAGTCTTTAGAAAAAGCCATATGGAAACACATCACTAAATTACAAGCATATACATCATAAAAAGAGATTAAAAGCAGGTAACTTATAATGGGGAGACATTGCCCCTACTAGGTACCATAGGCTAGTGCAAACAAAATAAAATTATTTTCCTTTTTAACACTTTTATCTGTACATTTTAACCTCATTACTATACTTACTATACTATTTAAAATAGTTTTAAATTCTAAAATAGGAAATATAGATTTTCCTGAGGAAGACATGATGTTTGGGCATATCTGCAGGTGATAACATGATTGTGTGTGTGTGTGTGTGTGTGTGTGTGTGTGTGTGTGTTTGTGTCTTTGTGTGTGTGGGGGATTAAGGCAGCAAGCAGTGTCAGCATTACCCTGCGGCCTGTCAGATTATCTGGCAGTGATAATTGAGGTCTCCCTAGGTGCATCTTGCATCTGTGTGCTTTTCCACATTCTTCTTACTGTACTTTGTGTCCAGAGTCTAACACTTAGAAGTTATTTTAGTCAAGGAAGTCATACCTCGATCTTTTATGCTAAAAGTCATATTTTAACTGTGCAACTACCTAGCCCATTCATCATTTGACTTCTATTTCTTCCTGTTCTGAGACTGTATATCAGGTGACATCAAGTTAACCTTAACCTTAGATGCCGTCTGGCCCTTGTGTCTTTTCCATGAACACAGCGGTTTCTCCCATTTTGCTGCTCTGCTCAAATTTTCCTGCCCCTAAAGATTATAAAGTTGGAGGGTGCAGAGCACTGGGGAAGGACAAATGCACACTTTCCCAATTTCTTTTTACTAACAGGGAAACAGGATTTTGAGGGAGTGTTAAGTCCTGAAATTCTTTTAGGATGGAGTGTGTACCGTGTGTATAGTGATCACAGGATGTGTTCAATAGGAATGTGTAGGAAGCACATCAAGACCAAATCCATTGTAAGAAAGCAGGGAATGGTTAGTGCTAGAGTGCAGAGGGTGAACATTTCCACTCAAGAACATCAAGTCCTGTTTTCACAAACCCTGAGCAAACAAATCAACCTGTTCACAGTCATCTCTAGATCCCACAGTCTCAGGTCACATCCCATGATCCCATCTCTGTCTGACAGGCCATTTCTTTCAGATATTTATCAACTGAAGTTTCTCTTTGGATGGAGGAGATGATTTTGGAATGGACATTCAGACTTACTCTTTTTTCCTCTGGCCTTGGAAGTTTGAATGTCAATTCTTTCCTTTCAGTGAATGTAGGCCCCATCCCCAAATTCCACTGCTCACGAAGACCTTTGTCTATTTTATTTACCTGTCTGTGCCGTAGCCATGTACCAACTACCTTATCTAATGCAGTTTAATCAAGGGGGACTCTGTCACTGCCTTCTTGCATCCCTTCTCCACAAGGCAGAAAACCAGCTTTGACACTCTTCGCATTCGGACCCTGCCTGCCTCAGCTTTGACATGCCTCCTCGTCCTCTCACTCTCGTGCTCACCTTCCCATCTGCAGTGATCATTTGAACCTGATACACTGACGTGTGCCACTCCCTCCTTTGATTTCGACCCTTCTGGAACTCTGGCTGAGGCTCCGTTGGCCACCTTGCTTTGTTGTTCAGTCTTTCTTCCTCCTGCGTCCTGTGTCTGCTCCTCACCCTGTTGCACATGCACACACATACATGTAAACACATGTACATCACACACATACACAAATGCACAAAACATAAATCCATATACCCATACCCACATATACTCATATACACGTACATACACACATTCACAAAATATATATACACAAAATATAAGCACATGCCTACCTACCTAAACACACACACACACATGCACACAACACAAATACCCACACAATCATGGACTGACTCCCATATCTACATCCACACATACATGCACACACAGCCACATAGACACACACACACACACACACACACGCACACAACACAAATGCCCACACAATCAGGGACTGACTCCCACATCTACCTCCACACATACATGCACACACAGCCACATAGACACACACACACACACACGCACACAACACATTGGCCCACACAATCAGGGACTGACTCCCTCATCTACATGCACACACAGCCACATAGACACACACACACACACACGCACACAACACAAATGCCCACACAATCAGGGACTGACTCCCACATCTACCTCCACACATACATGCACACACAGCCACATAGACACACACACACACGCACACAACACAAATGCCCACACAATCAGGGACTAACTCCCTCATCTACATGCACACACAGCCACATAGACACACAGGCGCACACCTGCTTGTACATTCTTCTCCGTCTCACCTCCCCTCTGGATGCTGTCCTTCCATCTCCCAGTCAGTGTTCCTGACACAGACTTCTCAGCCTGTTCTGAACCCTTGCCCTTCCTCCCTCCCCAAGCTTCAGGTGTATTTCTGTTTCAACAGTTATCAAGGTTGATAGATTCCAAACAATTTGGCCCATCGACTTCCCTCTCGAAAGTACTTTTGCTTTTGACACCATTTTTTAGTTTGGGTTGTTATTCTGGCTTGTGATTCTCAATTTCATGTTTTTCCTATATCTAACCTTTAAATTCTAGCTTGATAGACACATCCTATACTGTTTCGTGTTCTTTCCTCTACAAAGGCGTCATTGGAGATCTCAAACACTTCCTCGGCTTATTTATCATCTATGGAATGAATTCTCCCAAAGGTGCATCCAAATTGTCTACTCATTCTTGTCTGTCTCTCCACCCATACATCCATCTATCTAATCCATCACCTGTCATCATCTAGATCTACATTTCTCCATATATCTATATACCTGTCTGATCTATCATCTGTCATCATCTATGCCTACATTTTTATATACATCTGCATACTGATCTAATCTGCCATCTATACATATATCAGTATACATACATCTGTATACTGATCTAATCTGCCATCTGCCATCTTCTATATGTACATTTGTACATGCATTTATATCCATCTATCTACATATTTTGGAGACAGAATTTTGCTATGTATCTCAGGCCAACCTCAAGCTTGCAGCAGTCCTCTGGCCTCTGCTTATTCCCGTGTTTGAATCATAAGCATGTACAGCCACACCCAGCTCCAAATTTTATACTGCACATTCATTTCCTACTTTTCTACCTTACATATGAGTCAGACAACTCCGTGCGGGAATCCTTTATACACTTGCATATAAGCATTACCCAAACTGAACTCATTATCTCCTTTATCCTCGATTTTGCTTTGTTCTTGCCTCTCTGTGCATGACATTGTCCTTCCTCCTGTACCCAGTCTGACAACATGCACATCATGCCCTCCCTCTGTAAGTCTTTACACAGTGTGAGTTATCCATGCTTCCAGTTCTGCTAAACACCCACAATTAGCTGCATCCAGGTTTATATACAAAGCTAATTGAAAAGACAGAGCACCATAAGAGTGTCTATATGGAAATCTAGTTTACACTCTAGAGCTTGGGAAGGGGATGGCCTATGCTTTGATTACTGAGGATTATTCAAGTATGGCAAGTAGGAGTTGTGAGGGGAGGAAATTCCCTCCAGGAGGGAAGGTGTTGCCTGTGTAAAGAGCTACAGTCCGGAGAAAAATGACACAGCCAGGAATTAGAAACAAAATATAGAAAAGAAAATATAAAGTATCTGTTAGATAAAAACGTGGCAGGGGTCGGGATCTCCTCGAAACAGAAACAGAGGGGACTCTGGCAAAGTGAGAGTTTAATGGTTTGGCGGGGCTGGGCCTCAGGTAGGTGTGAGGAAGAACCCACAGTCTAATGGCTGCAGGGGGGTAGCTTATAAAGGGACAGAATGTGGAGAAAAAAGAATTTTTTTCTGCTGCTTGTGGCTGTTTGGGGGCTGCTCATGGAGGGCCTGGGGTCTGTACCTGGTGAAACTTATATGGGGAAACATCTGCTATAAAACATGTTTTCTATAATTACAGGTTTCCAGGAACCCACTGCAGCTAATGGCTTGGGAAGCCTGTTTGTCAGCCTGTGGAGCTTGCTCTGGTGATTGCAATGCGTTGGGTCATTAATTCCCAGAGCTGCTTTGGTCAGCTTGCAGGTGGCTGGGAGTTGGCTGACACAGTTCCTCTTAGGGGCCTTGTGGTTTCTGGGTTTGGGGTCTCCTGGATCTGAACCCTATGAATATCAAGATAAAGAGAACAGGGAGAGGAAAAGCTGCTAGAGGAAGTCAAGGCCAGTTCACATGGGACTTTGGGTCTTGCATCAAGAATTTTAGTGCAAATGCTTTGAGGAAGATGTTGGCTATGGCTTGTTGCATATTTCCTTATTGCATTGAGGAATGTCCCCTGCATCCTTGGATTCCCCGTGGCTTCTATCATGAAAGGATGTTGGATTTTTGGCATAGCCTTTTTCTGCATATAATGACATAATCGTGTTTTCTGTCCTTGTGTCTGTTTATGTGGTAGCTTACAATTAGTGATTTATGAATGAGCCATTCTTGTATCTCTGGCATGAACCTGGTTGGATCACGGTGGACAATGTTTTCTGTTATAGTCTAGCATTCAGTTTGCAAGTGTTTCATGCAGAATTTTTGCATCTCTGTTAATCAGAGTATGGCCTAACTCTGAGGAAGATTTAGAAGTGTTTCTTCTTTCTCTATTTTACAGAATGATTTGAGGAGTATTGGTGAGTGTTCTTCTAAAAGGTCTGGTAGAAGTCTAAATTGTATCCATTTGATGTGAGCTCTTTTTAGTTAGGAGATTTTTAATTACTTTTCCTATCCCAGTATAAATTATTCATTTCATCTTGATTTAATATTTTTAAGTCATTAAGTCATTTCATACATATCAGGAAATTTGTCCCCTTCTTTCAGATTTTATGGTTTAGTAGAACATAGATTTTTAAAGAATGCCCTTACGGTTTTCTAAATTCCCTCGAGATCTCTTGTAATGTTTCTCTTCTCATGTATTTATTTGGACCCTCGCTCTGTGTTTTCGTTAATTTGTCTAAAACTTTATCAATCTTATTAATTTTTCAAAGACCCAACTCTTGGTCTCACTGATTATTTGTGATTTTTCATTAATTTTTATTTCCTCTTCTTGTGCTCTCTTTTTTGTTTGTTCTTATTTTCTAAAGTCTTCAGGTGTGCCATTAAATCACTAATCTGAGATCTCTCTAATTTTCCGGTATAGGCACTTAGTGCTATAAACTTTTCTCTTAGGACCACATTCGTTGGGTCCGGTGAGTTTGAGTATGCTGGGTTTGCATTTTCATTCAATTCTAGGAAGTTTTTAAATTTCTTCTTTGATTTCTTCCTTGACCAATTGTCATTCAATATTATGTTATTTAGTTTCCAAGGTTTTGTGTACCTTCTGATGGTGTTGATACTTAGTTTTTACTCCTTTCTGGTCAATAGAATGCAGGGTACTATTTACATTTTCCTGTATTTTGAGATTTTCTTTGTGTGCTAATAGCTTCTTAAACTAGAAACATTATAAAATGCATTGAAATGGAGTTACCCTATACCTGGGGACAATGCCTCTACCAGATACCATGAGCTACTAAATAAAAAGCCCAATGCCAGGAATAGACTACCTCTTTTGGAGTTGTTGTTGATAGGGCCAGAGCAATTGATATCAACCCTCAAACAATAGTGGCCACTGTCCTTGCCCTTGGTTACCTGCCAGACCTTGATGGTAAGACACTATATACGTGTCAGAGAACAAGCAAGGAGAAATCAAGGTGGCACTGGTCTCAGAGCTCCAGCTCTACTGACTAGCTTTCACAGTGCTGGAAGGTGCTATGCTTGCTACTGGAAGAGATGAGAAATCCTCAGCCTTACCAAGATGCAATAATGACTGGCCTGGTAAGATACACCCACTGTTGCAAAAGTGGGACCAATACCATGGGAGCAACCAGCCCCTTTCTGTTCGGGTGTGACGGCCACTTCACTGAACTGGCACTGTATTTAGGGCCAAGAACCCATGGGTAGACTGGTCACAGGTCACAAGGTAGAAGCTACTCATATTATTTTGTCAAATGGACATCAGATTAAACCAATATCTTATGCCTTATGGTTATAAATTTAGATTAATGAGTCTCTCAGCTCACACCAGAGAAGCTTCCTCTTGCAGTTGATGGCAGCCAACACAGAGACCTACAACTGATTAATCTTCAGTGAACAAGAAACTGGATTACTTTGTCCTAAATGGGACACACATATCATACTGTGATGGCTAATCCTAGGTGTCAACTGGATCTGGGATTAACTAAAATGAGAGAGTCTTCTTGATTGGATCATCTGAAGCTGGAAGACATGCTCTAAATGTGGGTGTTACCTTCTGATGGCACCCCGTATAAAAGGCCATGGCAGAGGAGAGTGCTTGATTTTGCTGCTTTCCTTCTCTCTCATTGCTTGCTTGCTTGCGTCTTGCTGCTGTAGACTGAAGACTAGGTGATCTTTTGTAATTCATCAGACCATCAATGCCAGATTGGGACTACTGAGACCTCCAGCCTCATGGACTGAGCAACTACGGATTCTCAGCCTCTACAGTGTGGCACAGCCATTGTTGGACTACTTGGACTGTATCCTGTGAGCAAATCTGATAAATCCATATACACATATATTTGTATATATGTATATATTCATTCTACCGATTCTGTTTCTTTAGAGAACCCTATTATGCAGACCCTCTCCTTCCAAGTCTCAGGGATCACGTGGAGGAGGAGGAGGTGGAAAAGAGTCAGTGGTGTAGGGTGAGTATAGGAAGATCTTGTTTTCTGAAAAAACCAAATAGGGAAGTTGAACTTCCCATGTACTCACAGTACTTTTGACAGCATGTGAAAGACCTGGTCAAGCTCAAACCAGGAAAAATCACAATATGGATTGGAGTGTTAGGCAAGAAGCTCCTTGCAGAGAAACTATTTGGCAATTGAAGGGCTGCTGGGAGAGGGGGCTTCAGTTTTCTTTAAGGGTGTAATGCCAGGTATGTTGAGCAGGCTTCAGAGGTTAGACCACACCCAAGAGCATTTGTGGAACACAAATTGTACTACCAAGTCCCTCCAAATGATGAAAAATAATAAAAAAGTGAAATTGGGAATGGTGGTAGTAGAGATGGGGGGGATCTGAATATACACTGTATAAAATTATCAGTGAATCAGTAAAATATTTTTAAAAGAATTTTAAGCTTTACAGTAAGTTCTCTGCAAGAGTGTGGCTTGGTGGTGTGTCTTGTGCTGTCTGTACAACAGGGGCTAGCTGATTTTATGGTATTGTTTTCAAATACACACATCTGGACGCTCAGGTACCTGCACACACAAATCTATGAGACCCAGGAGCGAGCACTTCCCCTCAACCTTCCCTTCTGTTACTCTAGGTGTTCCATTCTGTTCCTTTGGAATGACTGACCATTTAGCAAACAGCAGGGCTTTGACAACATGAATAAAAGTTATTTTTTTCTTTAAAAGATCCTTCTGATACATTCCAGAAGATAAAGCCTTCTGAAGGTCGTCAGTCTTTATATATTCATGTAGATTTGGTAGATTTATATCCAAGCATCTTTTTTTTTCAACTCACAATATGGGGGGGGGCAGTAGGCAGCTGCTTCCAGGTTTGATCACCTCTAATTAAAAGGTTCTGACAACTTCTATTAGTGATTTGGGGATTTTATTCTAATTTCACAAATGCTGAATGCTTTTCTTTGAGAGTGTCCTTCAATGTCGCAGCTGGGTGAGGATCACTTCCAATGAGCACCACTCTGTTTATCACCAGATTTCATGATTTCAAAGATGATTTCTGGGAAACATCTTCACCTGCTCAGTTCTTCTCCTTATCATGGGAAGCAGAGAGTCTCAGCTGACATAGTGATTAGCAACTGCTCTAACAGGTTTTCGTGGTTTTCCCATTATTGCTGTGCACTGCATTGAATCCCAGGAGCTGGGAGCTGAGCATTATTAGGACATAAAACCTGAACCATTGCAGAATTGCCTTTCTATGGCGTATTTGTCATTTACTGGCCATGTCTCTATTGTGTGTATGTCTAACTAGGGAAGGCCAGGGAATTCACACAGAAATGAATTCACAGGCGTCGAACTTGCAAAATTGCTTTAGTCCACTTAAGTCACGTGTAATGCGGCAGTGGCTGGGGCCAGACTCCAAGCTACAGGATTGTAGTGTGTTCTAAAACAAACCTGACATCATGGATTGAATTTGGTGGTAGCTGAGTGGTCTTGATGACTGATTAACTATATTATGTAAGGAGTTTCATCGGCATATCCTACCACAGTTTCCCAGCCTTGGGAACTGGATTGTCTCCGGGGTAGCTTAGTAAGAGGGCAAAGACACACAGATAGTTACATTCACATGGAATGAGAACAGTGAATATCAGCTCTTCTAGCAGTACTAGAAAAACACTTGAGGTTTGTCTATTCCTAGTGTTCTAAATGAGAGCGTTTAAGACCTAAAGGACCTTCTAACAGCACAGGTACCTGGGTAATAACAACTTTTTTGTTGTTATTGGAACATGAATCTAGAAATTGTGGTCAAAGCATCAGGCTTTGTCCTGTGAACCTTTATAGCCAATTTTCCCTTTGTGTTTATCAGGGGCATTTACTGTTATCCCTACAATGTGGGAGATCAAGCAAAGTCCAGAGTCTCCTGAAAAGGCCTCTTAGTGAACACCTTTTCCACAGGAAGGTACTTCCTTCTTGCCATATTTTATAGTAACAAAGTTTCATGACATTTATGGAAGTGCGAAGTGCGTGTCATGAAGCAGATGGCTTGGTAGCCTGTTTTAGTAAGCTCATTCATATCTATCCCATATTAAAAGTTTTCCAAGTTCATGAATTATAAAAGAATGCTAGACGCTGTATAGTCCAATGAGTCCTTTAATTATTAAAATTAGAAGTGCCAAAGGATTCCAACCTGAGTGGAAATTTAAAATGGGCTTTGAATCAAGATAAAGACACTGAATTGGATTCCTGTGAAATTACTTCTCTTCAGGAGGTACAGGGTTTCTACTAGTATTACAAGAACTAATTCAGTTTTATCCTTTATTACTTCCTGACAAAGCCTCCGTGAGAGCTAAACTTGTATTACAAGGACTGTTAACTTCCCTCTGAGCAGGAAGCACTCTCCCCTAAGTGGGTACTGTTACACGCTGTCCCTGTGTCTGGGAAATCTTTCCTCAACTCTGGGGTGCTCAACTCTCAGAACCTACCTAGACACACATACCTCCCCCAAACAACGCTTCCTTTAAGAACGTTCTAGGGGCTGGAGACAGCTCAATTGGCAGGGGGCTTGCCTAGACCTAAAGCCCTGAGTTCCATCCCCAGCTCTGCATAAGCCAGATGGGGTGTGCTCCTATAACCCCAGAGGATGAGAAGGTGGACTAAGTAGTGAGTTCAAGGTCAGCTTGAATATCTGAGACCCTGTCTCAAAAAACTGAACCAAAGAAAACATAACAAGTGCCTCCTAATCCCTGCAGTCCCCTGTGACTTCTTTCTCCCGCATTCCATCCTCCTGGATGTACTGCCACCTGTTGGTCACTGGTAAAGTTGATGTCCTGTGTTTCGTTAATCTCTCTATAGCTCCATGTCTCCCAATGAAATTTCTTACAAGTAGTGGCTCCATGGTGAATATTTATTGAATTTTATTTCATCATCATTATTGTTGTTATTGTTGTTATTTTTTTGAATCAGGGTCTAACTCTGCAGCCCAGGCTGACTTTAAACTTACTCTGTAGTCCAGCCTAGCCTCCCACTCATGGCTTTTGTCTTGAATCTGAAGAAAATCAAGGCTGTGTTTGCTTGTTTATGATGAGAAAACATGGTGTTGATATGGATTTCTGGGATGAATCAAGATACCAGAATGAGTCAAGATAGCTAACTACAGACATCTGGAGGGCTATGAGTCAGCACAAAATAATTGGCACTGGATGTCCAGGGACCCCAAATGTAAACAGTGATATAATCCATTATATGACCAGTTTTTTCAAGAAGTCACCTTTGTGTGATTTTCTTTAAAAGTCCTTGTGACCAAGGACTTATGTGCTGCTGCCCAGTCAGTGTCCACTGCTCAGTGGCCTGTGTGCCCTAAGCTCAGAGCAAATAAGACAAGTCTTCTGTTCCAGTGGCTCCATGAATCTTTTCTAATCTCCTGACTCTCCATTCCTGGCCCGCCAAATTGTCCTCTACCTCCAAATACTGGGATTTCAGGCATCTGCCTCCTCGACTCACTGTGACTATTACTTTTCAAGTTTCCCATGAAAGTCTAAGGTGTTACAATTGTAGGCATCCATCCTGCCAAGCCCCTGATTGCATATAGTGAGCATTCTGTCTGCACTGGTCCCCAGCAAGTGCTGAGCTGATTTCTGCTCTCACAGCTTCTCTAACCCCTTACTTCTGGCACAGTGTTTCCTGCTCCATTTCCTTTAACACCCAGCTCTATCTTTTCAAGTCTTATTTACATGGTCATAGATTTTACTGTAACTGGCAGAATCTCCAAGCTTTACTCATTTACTCTCCAGCACCTACTGTCCTCCAGCTCCTAGGCATTAAGTGAGAACTAAAGACTTAACGATTAGTAAGTTCTAGCTGGCACCCTCAGGCTGCTTGTGGCCTCATAAGATGAAGACAGAGCTCTTCAACAAGTAGAAGAAGGAGGATAGGGAGAAAATCAAAGCCTTTAACCCTGCCCTCGTCCCTGAAAGTGATGTGAGGAAGTCTTTTTCACCCAGCAGCAGTCAATGCTTTTTTGTGACTTGTTCTTCAGATTGTTGTAATGAATTCAAAGTGCCGCCGTTCCTCCCCCAGCTGCTGCTTCTAAAATTGGTATCTGCCCTTATTACATTCATTTATTTGGGTGTGTGGGAGCATCTGTGTTACAGCCTGGGTGGCGCTCAGAGGACAGTTTGAGGGTTGGCTCTTTCCTTTGACCATGTGGCTTCTCTGGATGGAACTCAGTCTTAGTGGCAGATTCCTTTACTCACTGACTCACTTTACCATCTCCTCAACTGTTTGACATGAAGATTTTAACGGTTACATGCTGATCTTCATTCATCAGGACATCATAAATAATCCCACATAATAAAAAATCTACTCATGCCTCTTGTGCTGGGCAGCTTTCCTTGTTAGCTTGACACACCTGGGTCGAAGAAGTCTCAGTTGAGGAATTGCCTTCATTGGACTGGCCTGTGATCATGGCTGTGGGGCATTTTGTTGGTTGTTGAGTTATGTGGGAGGGCCCAGCCCAAGGTGAGTGGTGCCATCCCTGGGCTGGTGGTTCTTTATTATATAAGAAACCAGGTTGAACACAGAGCCAGGGCAGTAAGTCAGTAGGCAGCATTCCTCCATGATTTACGCTCCAGGTTCCTGCCCTGAGTTCCTTTCTTCCTCAAGTTGGTTTTGGTCAATGTTTTTATCACAGCGATAGAAGCAAAGACAGAAATTGGTGTCAGAGGGTAGGAGATTGCTATGGCAGACCTGAGCCCGTTGTTTTCGGGAGGATTATGGAAGTTTTTGGAGCTTTGGACTGGAAAAGCTGTTAAGTGTCTAGAGCTCAGTGAGCTGCTCTGTAGGAACTTGGAGAATTATGTTGAAAGAGGTGCGGATAATGGAGGCCCTGCTTGCAAGGTTCCGAGAGAAGCAGAGACCATGAGGGCTGTTTGTGTGATATTTTGAACTGAGAGTTCATATTTTCTATTCAGTTGGGGATGAGGAGTCCACCGTGATTAAGAAGAGACCAGAACCACGGAAGTGAAACCTTTGCTTTACCAGGACAAATTGATGCTGCTTAGCTGGGGATGAAAAATCAGCTGTGAGTAGCAGGAGACCAGCATCACTGTGGTGAAATCTCCTGGGAACTATTTCCTCAGAGTCAGCACACTGAAGTTGGGGTTCAGAGGGGGCCCAAGGCTCAGTCTCAAACTGGAACCAGGACTTGGTAATGTGTAGCAGTCTCCTACATGGCTCCGGTTTTGAAGGCATGAAGGGGTCATGGAGAGCAGCTGAGGTTTTGCACCCTGAGAAGCCAGGAAAGGTCATTTCTGAAGGTGTAGCCTCAGTTGCAGATGAGACCCCCACATATTGTTATAGGACAATGGGATGATCACCAGGGGCAGTCACTGGTGTGGAGTGGAGCTACCCTGAGCCTGCAAGACAGGCTGTGTTGTGTGTGCTGTGAATGGCAGAGCCAGAGACATGGAGCTGCCCAAGCCCTTTGGAGCCCAGAAGATAGTGAGTGAATCCCAGATGTCCAGCCTTGAACTACTTTGCTGGACTTTGGTTTTGCTTAAGTGTGCCTGATTCTTCCCTTTGAAGTAAGATAGTACTTAACATGCTTTGAATTTTATAGGAGCCCACAGACTTCTTTAAATTTTTAAAATTTTTATTCTGTGTGTATGAATGAATTACTTGCATGTGTACAGGTTCATCCATGTCATGTAATACCCATGGAAGACAGAAGAGTGAGTCAGATCCTCTGGAACTGGAGTTGGGATGGTTGTTAGCTGCCATGTAGGTGCTGGGAATTGAATCCAGCTCCTCTGCAAGAGCAGCCAGTGCTCTTAACTGCTGAGCCCTCTCTCTACCCCTAACATTTAAAGAGAGACTTTGAACTTTTAAAATGTTTAAATTTTTTAAGGACTGTGGGACTTTTGAAGTTGTGCTGTTTTATGTTGTAATACTAATATTAACATGAGATGTTGGGTATAATAAATGGATGGGTTGTGCTTTAAAGTAATGTGTCTGTGTGTCAAGTTGATAAGAGGTCAATTGTCCTGGATAGCTTTAGTTGTAACCTTGACACTCTTGGGTCTTGATAGAAGGACTATCAGCTGAGGAATTTCCTCCTTTGGATTAGTCTGTGGCCATGTTTGTGGGGCATTTTATTTACTGTTGAATGATATGGGAGGGCCCAGCCCATTGTGGGTGGTGCCACCCCTGGGCAGCTGGGTCCTGTGCTGTATAATAAAGCAGGGTGAGCACAGGTCAGGGGAGCAAGTCAGTAAACAGCGTCTCTCCATGGTCTGTGCTCCAGGTTCCTGCCCTGAATTTCTGCCTTGACTTCCCTCAGTGATGAACCTGGGAGTTGTAAGATGAAATAAACCCTTTCTTCCCCAAGTTGTTTATGGTCAGTGTATTTATCACAGCAGTAGAAGCAAACTAAGATACCTCTGGTATTGCAAAAACTCAGTTTCCATTAGCAGAAATATAAACATGTTGAATTATTTCTTAGACAATCTTGAATCATATTCATAGAAAAAAATTATTTCATTGTGAAACTCAGAGAAAAACTCTTAAGTTTAACCATGAACATCATAGTTTGACCTTTTTCTTATTTATCTATGGAAAACCCTAGTATATTTATAGGTGAGGACAGAGTTAGGCATATAATGAAAATGTTGGTTTCACCGTATGGAACTCTAAGTTCTTATTTTTCAAACTGAGATAGTTAAAACACGTTTCTAATATAGTTTAATAGATAAATTTGTTTCCCGGTTAGTATTCTGATAAGGATGATTATTACCTTAATAGATGGGACACCTGAAAACCAAATGCATAGTTAATAAAACAGCCAACAGGGACTGTTGGTGTGGAAAGGTGAACAGTAAGGAGTGAGTCAGACTTAGGGAGCTGCAGATATGCAAGAGGAGTAATGTGGAGAGTCAGTGTGCGAAATGGGGCTATTGCTGGAGTTAGCCTTGCACTGTGACTGGAAATACACTGCAGGTGTCCATGCTGGGTGTTCATACCCTAGAAGGGACACTTATGCCTGATGATGGTGCATTATGCACTTGACCTTGCTAATAATTTCAGTATGTGTATCAAACACGGCTGGGACTCTCAGTCAGGGTCAGAGCACTTACCTACCATGGCAAGGCCAAGGGTTCAATCCCAGCACTGCAAAAAAATAAGTAAATGAATAAACTGTTCTATTCAGCTTGAATACATGAAATATGAAGCAACTCTGACTCAGTGATTAGCTTCACAGCACTAACGACAGCGTTAGCCTCGTTCTAGAGCCTCTTCAACCTTGGTGATCTTTTCTACAAAACCAAAACCCAGGCCCCCTACAGCCACTGGGCCTTTCTGGGGTCCTACATGATAGGCATATAGAAACAGCATATACAAAGAATTGATTTTATTTATTCAGATAGCTACTTTTATGTTCTTTCCTTAGTGCTCATAGAAATAAAAGCTTAATTTCATGAAGTTTTATGTCTCATAAAATGTTAGTCTGAGGATAAATGTTCTACCCCTAAACACCTTAGGAATACAGAAAGACCAACCATTGCTTGATCTCTTAATCTCTTAATCTCTGCAGAAAGTAATTAAACCTGATCACTTTGGAACCTCACTGTTGGCCACTTAGCTGTAGCTAGTCAGGTTAAATATGCATTCTTAGTGACTAATTTTACATAATATTATGTATAAAACACACATAATTTAATTGAGATCTGCATTTGCTCATAAAAGTATGATTTACAGCAATTAAAAGCAGATAGTAAAACCTTTTTTCCATCTTAATTTCTAAACCAAGATCTGATTGTGTGTTAATACGTTGGTTGATTACAATCAGGTGGACAACAGAGGCAGTATTTCACATAAGTACAGTATTAATGGTCTGTCCCAGGAGTGGCTCCTTCCTATGTATCACTTCTCCACCTGTCTAAATTACAGCTACTCCTAGGTGATCTCTCTTAATTAGCAATCAAGAAGATTATCATGGCACATTTATGAATTTTTAAAAAATGTCCTTCTAAAACTTGACCAGGAAAACGTATTGTTCCTTACCATAAAATCAAAAGATTGTCAAGTCCCCTTCACATCCTGACCTCCCAGAGTCAAACCAATTACCAGCCAATTTTTTATAATGAGCAATCATATAATCATAAGATTGGAAGAGACCTTGAGAGGGCGCATGGCTCACCCTTCCACGCCAGTGTGGGCTGTACTAAAATTGTCTGGGAAAGCAATTCTCTACCACTTTCCTTGACATTTTCAAAGTAAATGAGCCAGAATCTCCTGACCTGTGACCCACAGTGGTAACTTGTCCCATAGGACACCCTGTGTTGGCTCTGTCCCAGCTCCTCTCAACATTTCCTGTAATCCTTATCTCAGTGTAGAAACTGTTGATTGCCCCTACCAAGGGCAGGAATTCTCAATTCAATGAAGAATATGTCAGATGGCTAAATTAATACCACCCCAAACTAGATCTGCTAATTGAGATAGTGTCACTAAAAATCCAGAGACCATAATGACCTTCACATTAAATACCTATTTTCTGTATCACCTCTGCTGTTTCTAATTTTTTTTTTAGTCTTTTTGAGACAGGGTCTCCCTGTAGCCCCAGCTGTCCTAGAATCACTATGTAGACCAGGCTGGCCTTGAACTCACAGAGATCCGCCTGCCTCTGTCTCTGAGTGCTGGGATTAAAGGCATCCACCACAATGCCCAGCGTTTATTTTTTTTTAATTTCCATAAAAGTAAAAGAGGTAACAAATAAACAGTTACATCTTTGAACTATTATCCACAATATAAGCTACTTCATTTAGTAATAGTGGAAATCCAATCTTTGTAATATCTCTGGTATTTTCAAATTCTTTGAAAGGAAATTTTTAGTATACTGGTCAGAATTGAAAGAACTTTTTCTTAATTTTTATAGATGTAGCTAAGTATGAGCTCAGAAAATCAAGATTAAATCTCATAACCATATTTTGTTTAAGTTACTTTACTCCATTAAAATTAACAGGTATCTGAACCAGGCACAGTATCACATGACTTTAATTCCAGCATTTGGGAGACAGAGTCAGTCATAATTCTGTGAGCTTGAGGGCAGCCTCGTTTACAGAGCAAGCCTCAGCAGGGATTACAAAATAGATGAGCGGATAGCTACTGCTGGTGATCTCCTCTAGGCGCAGAGCGTGCGGGATGAGTCATGACCCAGGGGCACACACACTCCTGCTCTCCCTGCCTCTTCATTGTGCACTCAAGCAATCAGATACGAAGACGTCAACAGATAGTCACCTTCAATAATGTTCTGTGGCAATTTTCCTAAGAACAGGAGTGTGACACTTTAGGTAATGAAAATATAAAAATTATAATTTTCTTCAAATCTCTCCCTTTCTTCTTTTCATTATTTTTGAAGAGTGAATATATAATAAAATTCAGTGTTCCTCTCTTTTCGAGTGGTAAGTTATGCGTAGGCTTGACTGGCTTGATTGATGTTTGGATTTCATACAAAGAGATCGGCTACTTCTGACTCTACTCCTCTAAGAAGACATCAAAGGATGACAGCCTATAGAATCTGGAGGCCTCAGTCTGGGTCTCTCTTATTTGTGACATCAAACCTATTATACATTGCCATCTTCTCTAAAAATCCTTCACTGTGATTGAGTTATAGGACCTTATTTTGTAATTGTCTTCTTATTCTCTTTCACAAAGGAAACCTATTCTCTCTCTCTTTCTCTCTCTCTCTCTCTCTCTCTCTCTCTCTCTCTCTCTCTCTCTCTGTGAGATGCTTATGTGTCTATGTGTGCAGGTAAAAAGTACATTCACTAAATGTGGGCACCTGTGAAGCCAAAGGTTGCTGTTAGGATGTCTCCCTGAATCACTTCTCCATTTTATTTTTGAGACAGGTTATCCAAAGGACCCGAGTGAGTGTAATATTGGCTGCACTGGCTAGCCAGTGAGCACCAAACATCCCCTTATCTTCTGTCCTGGGGTGACAGGTAGGCACTGGCCTTGTATGTGGGTGCTTTAGATAGAAATTCAGCCCTTTCCCTTACACGCTGAGTCATCTACTTTATTCAGTCTGCCTGATGACGGATGGTGGATTACCCATCCCATTTGTATCCCATTGCAAAGAGAGATTTTCCATCCTAAGATTATTAATCTGGTTTAGCAGACACATGAGAAGAGAAGAAGTTTGTTAGTGACATACATGCATTACTCAGGGTAGGAGGAACCACACTGTGTGTAACACATGTTTACACTTGACCTCAAAATGAGCAAGAGAGAGTTTGTGGGGAAAACTTGGATACTGCTAAGAGATTGAGGAGACCCCGAGGGAGCGTTATATTCCTTTGTTTTCTTTTTGTGTGTTCCTGGGCTATTGATAAAGGGAAAACTGTTGGACTGAGGATCAGGAAGAGTATAGATGGTCCAACTGACAGGAGACAGAGCTGGGCAGGGAGCATTTCCCACTCTGTACCAGCTGGAGAAAGCTGGTCAAGGAGAGTTTCCCACTCTGTAACAGCTTGCTGGAGAGTGAGTTGAATGTGAGTCCTACCCTCCCATGAGGCCAAACTTCTGAAGGCAGGGGAAGTCATGTTTAGGTCATCAAATTCCATGAGGTTCACAGACATCAGGAAGCACATGATCTTTTCAGCCCTGTAATATCTTATGCTATTTAGTGTGGAAATCGGGACCATTTGGGTGTGTTCTCTCTTATTTGCTCACTCTCTGGGGTTCTAAATAGGACTGTCCTACTACCTAGATAGTATTTGGATCTAACTAGCTTGCAATAGGACTATTTAGTCTACTCGATGATCATAAGGTTGGATTAAATGAGCTCACCTCATTTTTTCTTACTTTGTAGATTTCCTTTTTTTTTTTTTTTTTTTTTTTTTTTTTTTTTTTTAAAAAAAAAAAAAAAAAAGTGAGCTTCTGAATGGAGTTTTAACTTTATTCTTTCATAATTCCCATCCTGCGGTCTCACCCTCTCTAGCTGGTTTGGGAGCTCCTCCTCCAGGTATGCCAATGAGCCTCAAGAATGGCTGTAGGGTAGAGTCATCGCCCTAATCCTCCTCCTCCTTTGGATAACGATAAGATAACAGTGATGATGAAAGTGATGCCTGTTTTCCTAGATCTTCCCAAGAATGTTCTGGATTGATTTTCACAGTCCAAACTTTAGAAGTGAGGAAAGTTAAGCTCATTGTTTCTAGGCAACTAATCCATGATCAAGTTGACAGGGGTCAACAAACTCAGAATTCAAATTGGAATCTCTCTGACTCCAATGATTTAACAACACCTATGATAAACCCATAAAAGCCAAGCTATGAGATTAAACATTTAAGAATTTCCGGATGAGGATGTGAGTTCGTGAGGACTTTGGACAGCCTGACAGTGTTAGAACCCATTGGGTCTGACTGGACGCCTGTGCAATGCTGGGTCTTTGGCAACATTAGGCTCTAAAAACGAGTTGTTATCTGAACAGATGGCACGTATGAGGAAGGTACAGGGTGGATACGTTTTAGTTTGGACAAAGGCCTGCATAACCAGGGGATCCAATATTAGAGGTCACATATCTGAGCTGTACCTTGTGGAAACAGCACTGTGGGCTGGGGCATATAGCAGGAGACATCCTACAGTGGTAAGGAGACCTGTCTAGTCCTTTTGGAACTGCATCCTCTTCTTCCTTTTGTAGAAAGCATAATTATATAAAGAACAGTTTGATACTCTTTCTAATTATAATTTGTCTCAATTTATTACTGTGCATCAACTTCAAAGGAAGAAAAGAGAAGACAGACCGGTTTTCTGAAGGATTTATAGCTTTGGCGTCACCATCTGGTGGGGATAGACTTTGGTATCTCACAGACCAAAGAGTCATGGAAATTTTCCATGCTGGGGTTGATTGAGTTTGCCTATCTGGTCAATGCCAACTTCTTCTGTGGGCAGCATGTGTGAATCCCAGGATATTTTCGTTTTGTTAATCTGATCAGGGCCGGTCCATTTCTGGCTTTTCTGTCCACCTGCTGACTCCCTGGTGTGGGCTTCCTGCTGCTTCTGCCATCTGTTAAGAATTTATTTACAAAACACACTAAAATGCAAACCACATCGGAGGGTATGGGACTTAGCTTCCCTCTGCCTAGGAAATGGCATCATGCCAGAACATGGTTTCTGATTGTTGCTGAGCTTGAAATGAAATTGAAATGTTCCAGGGACACTTACTTCCATTTGAAATCTCTCAGGCAAAAAGGAAAGATAGAATCTGCATTTCCAGTCAGGGTGGGTGATGCCAGTATTCCCCAAAGTTTAGCATTCCCCTGAGTTTATTTCCATGGTGGACTGGGGAGGGAATAAAGGATGGTAATGATAAGTCCATGTTTATAACATGTGGCTATCTCATCACTAGCTCATAAGATTTTATTCAGAGCTTGGCTATTGGAAAAGATTGTATTAGTGTACATCTGAGGGCCACCTCAGAGCAAAGTGAGGGTTTTTCTCCTGTTTACGTAGTGAATCACATGTATGTATGTATGTCACTATAACATGGGTAGAAGTGACATAAACACCTAGGGATTATTCTGCCTTGATTGCTGTCACACACTGAGGGCAGGCTGTGGTCATAAGGTACAGGTTTCCACGGTGTATGGGAACATGTACCCTATTAATTCATGAGACACAAGTCAGCCTAGGTAATAGAACAAGAACAAATGAATAATGGTAAATAAGAATACAAGTAAAACAAGTCCAGACTGTTGAAGAACTACTAAGAGAAACAGCACAAAATTTATGGAAGTAAAAGAAGTAAAAGGGAGAGGATGTACAGGCTTTGGGTTTTGAGTTTTTCCCTCTGCTAAGGCCACCTGCATGTATGAGCCACAGACTGCATGATTAACTTAAGATAGTTTGAACCCGAAATTTAGAGCAAATTTTCACAGATCTGGTTCTGAGGCCTGTGCCCTTCTGATGATCTTAAAAGTGTCTCCGCTGAGCCTCAGAGGGAAGCCTGCCTCTGAAAACCCCTACCTCATTAGTCACCAGAATAGATGAATATTATTTGAGCGTGGTAAATTACGAAAATTTCAGAACCTCTATGCAGCACTGTCTATGTTTCAAATACCTGCTTTAAGTTGAACTAACTTGCTAGAATTTGTGTCTAACCCTCCTGGGATGGTTGCACGTCCTGATCACTTGGCCTTCTCCCAGCCCCATTCTGCTGCCACACTACTGCTTTCTACCTGGACACTGAGCCCCACTTCTTACTAACCGGCACTGGCCATGGTAAGCTTCCCTGAAAGATCATCAGAAGCCCCACCTGTGGGACTAGGAGGCAGTTTTACCACTTTTGACCCGATTCTGTCCCATGCACCTGTAAACCTTTCAAATCGCAGGCTGATTTGTGTTTCTGCACCTGGAGAAGTCCACTGTGCCAGTGTCATTTAACATCGCACCTGTCTGCTCACTGAACCATTTGCTTAATGAGACATTTATTTAAAAACTGGCCTGCACTCCAGTGCCGTCCAGTCCTGCCTCGCTCCTTCACTGTCTCAAGTTGCCTCCCTCCGGCTTTGCACTTGCTTGTAAATTGGGGTGCCCACACTGTCCACAGATACCCAGGTTCCTTTCTTGTCTTCACACCACTCACTGGGACTGGCTGCCCTCCAGTGCTGTCACTAGCTGGATCCCATTGCCTATAACTCCTCCAGGTTTGGCCCCGCATCCTGATCTGCACGGATGTGAGTGTTGCCCATCACTTAGTCCTTTCCTGACACAGCTCAAAAGCATAGCAATGCTCCTTCTGAATTCAGTCTCCGAGCTCAGGAGAACCATCCCGAGTCTTGTAACTGCGCCCAGCGTGTACGGCTTCTCCACAGCCAGCTGTGTGGGGAGTTCCTTTAACCTGCCTGAATTTTCCTCGAAGTTTCTGAAACTCCTTTGTAATGCAGGCTTTCTCCTATTTTCTATCTTGCCCACTATTATTGTTTGCTTTTAAAAAATAGGCGATGAATCGAGGCTCTTTAAAAGCAGGTTTGTGTAGGGAGCTGAGAACCTACAGCTCCACAGGACAGCTTGCCTCTCTCAGCACAGACAGGTAAATAATGTGGGGCAGCCATGCGCTTCTGACAAAGATCAACAGAACACCTTTTCAGAAGTCCCTGTCAGAAAACAGGTGAGGGAGCACACACATAGGAAGGGGCTTATAGTTCAGTAGTGTCATGGTAAAGAACAAGAGTGCAACTCAGCTGTGGGGCTCTTAACTCCCCAATCTCTGCAGCTCCCTGAAGGCACTAAAAGGCTGTAAGCAGTTTTGACTGAGTTTTACTAAACTTGATTTTTGGAAGGAACTCTGACTGAACCACTTGTCAGTGTTTGGACAGAAGTCCGTGGAGATGTGTTATTAACATGTCCTGTTCAGGGTTGAAAAGTCATGTCTTCATTAGCTGGGACAAAGAATGCTAGTATCCAGCTCGGGAAGGGAAGGGAAGTGGCAGGTGCCCATGTTGGTAGCATTGCGCATAAGCCTGGGAATTCATTAAAAGTGTCAGGCTGTGTGGCAGGGCACATCGCACTGACAGACCCAGCAGGGGAAAAAAAAAAGGTCATAATTGCTTTTTCCCTACGCTTACCTTTTCCCTTAGCATAGAAAGCCAGTTGTAAATAAATAACCCGATGCTGACACATCTCAAGCTTCTGTGCAGAAAACAGCTCTGCGAAATGTGCACCTCCAGGACTGCAGGGCACGTTCTGTGAGAGAACCAGCAGATTCACCTGCTGGCTGAACCCAGCTGTACCGTGAGTGTCCTCCTTCTCTGCAGAAACCAGGGAACTTGGGAACTCTTAGTTTCATGAGGCAAATGACAGCAAGTCTACCAGTGGAGAACAGAAGAATTCCTCAGACAGTGAGAGACCCTGCTTCAGAAACCGAGGTGGAGAGAGGTGGAGAAAGATCCCTAATGCTGACCTCTGGCTTCTTCATGAACCTGCATACATACATGTGCCTGCCAGCAGGATAAGTGTACATCACACACACACACACACACACACACACACACACACACACGCCATTGCCTTCCTCCTTTTCAACTCTCTCCTTCTCACAAGCCCATTCCCAAGCCTTACATTTATTTTCCAGGCTACGCGTGTGGCCCTGTGTTTGAACTGTCCATAGGAGCCTTGAAGACTCAGCAGTGATTTCACAATTTCTGAGAATCTATTGGTATCCACTAGTTCAATAGGAGGAAGTCAGAGCCCTTAAGATCCTCCTCCCTCCAGGATTAACTGTTAACAGGCTCATCCTTGTACAGGCTCAGGACACACAAACACAGAAGCTTTGAGTTCATGCCCAGAGGATGGCGTTCTGTAGCCCAGCAGCTTCTGGCTCTTATATTTTGTACACACACTTTCCCCTATGTTCTGCCTCAGCAATGCTGGTCACTTTTGGTCTTCCAGCTGACCACCATCAATGGTCCCAGTAAAGGAAAAGTTTGACTTCCATAGAGTCTTAATTCAAATATGCCCCAAGAATGGCCCTGACAGTGCCTTTTAGGGACTCTCAGTCATCCCTGTGAAACTTCTAAGCCAGGCCTACACTGCCCACAGCATTATCTGCCAAGTTCTTGATGCAGCCCTTTAATCTCTGAAGAAACAATGGCTTTGCCAGCACAAAGTCCCTCACTAAGCAGCACAGTCAGAGCCAGCACAGCAAGACCCACTCTGACACCAATTCTTTCTAGTTTGTTTTCTGTTGCTGCGATGAGGCACTCACCAATACCAATGTGGGAAGGAAAAGGTTTATTTAGCTTATACTTCAAAATAACTGTCCATCCCTGTGTGTGTGTGTGTGTGTGTATGTGTGTGTGTGTGTATGTGTGTGTGTGTGTATGTGTGTGTGTATGTGTGTGTGTGTATGTGTGTGTATGTGTGTGTGTG